>NC_134704.1:128438624-128769874 GCF_043290135.1 Rhipicephalus microplus
TATTCACTCAGAGGGGTCTTTTGTTAGCTTTCCTGCATTTTGTTGTTTTGTTATTGTTTAAAATTCCGTTTCGGAGAGACACGCTCCGAATCCACTCTGTCGCTGAGAAGCCTACGTCACGTATTCGTATCATTGCCTGTGTTGCCGTACCGGGTTCACCTGTTTTTTTTTTCTGTCTTCATTACTACGGGTATTTTTCCTTCAGTTTTTCAAATGTTTACACAATACTCTTGTTCATTATTTCTTATCGTGTTTGCTTACTGTTTCTGCTGTTCTGTTCATGCATTAGGTATAGAGCATGCCTTGAACTGCTGTAACAGCTCAGTGTGTGAGGTGGCCAGGCTCTCCTCAAGCTGCTCAGCGCAGCTTTTTCGCCTGGTCCCCTCACAACCTTGTTGCGCAATAAACTTAATTCTATTGAATTCAATCACATTCTTCAGTTATTTATAAATGGAAAATGCTCGCATTGCCTTTTGCTGATTGTTACTTTCATTACTGGGCGTTGTCCTTACATCTGCTGCAAGGTGTCAGTCAACGTTGCCGATGCGCCGGTGGATATACCAGGGCTATCGAAGTTCCTGGCAACACTCCATGGCCTTCCCTGTGCTCCGCGCAAAGATTAGAAACTCGATGAGGTTGTCGCGCTCGTCGCGCTATCTGTCGTACAACAGCTCAACACCACTCTGCCTGTTCGGGCGATAAAGATTATGTCGTCGACTCGGTGCGAGATAGCGTTAACAGCGTAGCGGGCACCTGGACTTCAGTGCCTTTCCCTCGCCGGCGGGGCTCGCAGGCTGACACCATGGATCTGCTCGGCTCGCTCAAGTCCTACTTCACCACCAAGTATGTCATCACCGACAACCTCATGTGTCGCCTTCACCACAAGGCGTCTGTGGGTGTGCTGCTGGCGTTCAGCATACTCGTTACCGGCAAGCAATACGTGGGTGATCCTATCGACTGCATCAGCAAGGACTCGGTGCCTGGGAACTTGTTAGACACCTACTGCTGGATACACAAAACATTCAGTGTGGCCACGGCTTGGCACGGAAAACTGGGTGACGATGTGGCCTACCCTGGAGTGGCCCCTCACACCGAAGGCGACCCCAAAGTGTACCACGGTTACTACCAGTGGGTCTGCTTCGTGCTTACGCTGCAAGCGCTATTCTTCTATGTGCCTCGCTACCTCTGGAAGACGATCGAGGGCCGTCGCGTTCAGAGCCTCACTGAGCAGCTGTCTTCTCCCATGCAAGACAAAGCTACCCTGGAAAAAGCCCGAGGCATGGTCATTGACTATCTTGTTAACAACCGTGGTTACCATGGAGGCTACTTCTTTGGGTTTGTGTTCACCGAGATGCTCTATTTCATTAACGTCGTGGCGCAGATCTTTGTCATGGACAGGTTCCTGGGTGGCGAGTTCTCCACCTACGGAGTCCGCGTGATCGAATTCACCGAGTGGCACTGGGAGGCCCGCTACGACCCGATGATCAAGGTGTTCCCGCGAATGACCAAGTGTACCTTCCACATGTTTGGTACCTCTGGAGACCTGCAGAAGCATGACGCCGTCTGCGTGCTCCCAATCAACATCATCAATGAGAAAATCTACGTGTTCCTCTGGTTCTGGTTCGTCATCCTGTCCATCATCACGGGCCTCTTTCTCATCTACAGGATGATCACCATTGTGTCCAGCTCCGTACGTTTTAACATCATGTACAGCCGAAACCGCAACGTCCAATCCGGGAACCTTCGAGAAATCATCGAGAAAATTGGCACCGCCGACTGGTTCATCTTCTACCAAATAAGCAGGAACGTCGAACCAGGGCATATGAAAGAGTTTGTCGACCACTACGCCCAGGAACTGGATGTTGACGCCAAGTCGGACAGGCGGAAGCTCGTGGACAAACATTGAGAGATTTGGCTGCTGGGTCGTCGCTCTATACTGCCCAAAAACTGCGCATAGGAATTGTTGCTTCGTAACAATTTTATTCCATATGGAGTGTTCCACCTTCAAATTTGTTTATTAGTGTGGTGTTGATGAGGGATGAATTGTAAGTGAATGAGTGGGCTGTCAACGGAAGGCGTGCTATTCAAGGCTGCTAAAAAAGCCCGTGCTTCCGGGATCTCGTCGCCCAGGCCAGTTCAAGTCACGAGGCCACGCTTCGTAAGTGCACCAGTGCGTGGTCGATGGTAAAGGGGCATCTTTTTCACAACTGACAAATGTGATAGCCCGATTTGCTGTATTGTAAGAGTGCGTTCTATGAAGCTTGTTGGTTGTGATGTTTCTGCTCTTCTCGGCGTTACTGGATAGATATGTATCACGTTCGTCACTATTGAACTGTGCGACAATTGTTTAGCAATCAGTATCATATAAGCAATTATTAAGCGGACGTGTCCACCAAAAAGTGTTTCATTGTATTAGCATGTAACAAGATCAAGAGTCAGAATTAAGAGGTAGATAGGCCATAACATCTGCGGATGTTCGAACGTAGCTTATTCACGTTACCATCATTTGCAGCTGTTTCAAAGTTTACAATAAATTTCGATTTCATTTCATAGTGAAAATAGGAAACATAGACTAAGGAACAACTTTCGCCCTGCATTTCAGCAGCCAGGGCAGTTCATGAAAATTTGGCGTTATGATAACGTGGAACATCCCGCGATGTTGCTCGACGGGCTATCTCCGGGCGTTTCTTCGTGCAACTGCTAGGTGCAGTGAAGCTAATCGTAGTCGCAGACATTCCGAGTGTTATCGACGAGAGTTTGTCATCGAGGGGCTCTATCTTTCGCCCCCGAGTGACCGTTTTCGCTGAAGGGCTTTTGAAGGACTCGTGTAGATGTCAATAGGATTCTGCCTCTGCCCACGAGATGGCACCACGAAGTAGACATATGTGCTGCAGTGAAATGCAGCGCACAGAGCACATATGTTTGTACGTTAATCTGCTGAACTGTCTGTGTGTGTGTCCTTAGGCAGTTGTCGTGTGCCCTGACAGGAATAAGCTTTGTTGAAAATTAATGACACTATGTGACTGAAGTGCCTCTCTTTGTGAGGCGGCTAGGAGCGTTGCACTAATGTCGACTATGCATAATACACGTACCAGGCTGTCGTTTCGACACTGCGAAAGCTTGCGTTGTTAACAATAGATTACGTTGAAAGTGTCTAGAGCTTTTTCATATATTCGAATTCAGAAGAAAGCTTTCAAAACACAATCTTATGTCTCTGACACAGATATATTATTTTTCTTCACATGAAAGCAAACGAAGAAATCAGTACGTTGTGTAACTGGTGCGCTAACGTTGACTCGCAGAGCTAGACTGTTGACTACGTGCTTTGAGTAAAAGATATGAATATAAATGTATCTTACACGCAGTACACCGAAAAACGAATGAATTGCTCATATGGTGTTGTAGCATGCCTACAATATAGTCACCCGTTATGGAGAGAGAGACACACGCCTTCCAGCGCCTTGATAATACTATCAATGAATATTGGTCATATATGACATTTAATTTGCTATGCTCATGGGTAAGCAAGTTAATATTCCCGAAGTAAGCAATTGAACACGTAATTGAAGTCACACGTGAGCAGGCGCGGTTGAGATCACTCTGCAGCTATGCAAACATAATCACTGTCAAGAGAGAGAAATAAATCAACGGGATAGACAGGGAGGTTAACCTAGAATAACTGGTTTGATATACTGTACAGTAGTGGGGAAACAAGGGTAGAAAAGGAGATAGAGATATGGAGAGATGAAAATAAATTACGAAAAAAATACGCATGTACACACATGCAGGGCGTTGCGATCACAGTCGTTTGGAGAGACCGGTTGAACGCAGGAAGCGCGGGAGCGCCTTCACAGCTAGCTTCTTCTGCGACATGCCACTGTCAAAATTACAGATTTTCAACTTAGCTGTTTGCTTCTTACACTCTCCTTCGCGATTTATTCAAACGAGCGGGAAGGTTTCATCTGCAGGAAATGAAATAAAAAGATGGCGTAAGGACCTATATTCGAAGCCATGTGGGCATATCCTATACATATCTATGTATATATATTTTCATTGCTCCGACATTCGATATCGAAATAGAAACAATGTATGTAAAACGTTGATGGGGAAACAAGGGTAGAGAGGCTTCGTGGTGCTGTTTATCTTTTTTGTTGCCCTCTCATCATGATGAGCCTGAATTTCTGGTGACCCGTATTGATGATGCTAGGCTGTACGAAATAAAGCGCACAAAGGGAAACCGATGACATCCTCCGTCGGCGCGGGACCTTTACTGAAGGTAAGAAACTCGGCGTGTCATTATGCAGCGATATGGTGAGGTCGACTAGCCTTTCTGTGGGCTGATATCGACCTCCGGCGCCGCTTCGAATGTCGCGAAAGGTTACAAGTTTTTGGCTAAAATCCGTAATTTCCTATGGTAACAGTCAAGAATCTATACTGTGGCCCCTACAATACGTTACCCTGGTAAGCTTTTATCACTTCATCAGTCTCGTACTAGCTAGGAATGTCAATTTCAAACTCGAGTCATGTTCATGCACCATTCCTAATATGGATCTATGCATGACTCTGAACGATGTTTAGTTGCATGGAGGGAAATGTGTTCACAAAAGACACCTGCAAGCCACAAGAGGAAGCACTCATGTACGCACACAAAAAAGTGTTTAAGCAGCTGATAGGACTGAAGAAGAAAATAACTTTATTTTAAGTGCTACGTCTTCCTAACCACCGAGAACTAACTAAGATTTTCGTTTCTTTAATTTTTTAACAAGTAAGCAAAAAGAAGGAACTACGATGTTACTCAGTGAGGTTCGTTGTGAACAGGTGGCGTGGTTATCAGCAGGTCTCTAACTGTACCCAAAATGAACTTCCGATGCATGTTGGCTACAGCAAGTTCCGCAGTTAAATTGAGTCAAAGCGTACGCGCTTCATTAACTTACGCTGCCCTACCCCAGCAGAGAAACAACTGCTCGTGTCTGACATTTCGGGTTAGTTTTGTCTTAATTGACAAAAATGACAATAGTGTTAAAAATAAAGCTGATTTTGCTTCTTAAGAAATGAACCCCATAAGAAAACTGCAACACATATTGGCATAGGCGTGCGCGAACATTTTTTTATACGATATCAGTAAAAAAATTATCGCTGTTTAAATCAAATTAGTCTCGTGAAGCGATATCGATAATGTAGCCCAAACCAGCCAATTATCGGCATTTTAAGATATACGTATAAAGAATATATCCCAGTCCAACGTGTCGTTTCTCCGTAGACTGCACGTAACTTGAGACAAGCCGACATCGCAAGCAGCACTAGTTGGCAACCAACTATGTATGTTTACATAGTGCACGGTACCATAAATAGCGTCTGGACGTGTCGGCCAGACACCCCACTGACCTTTAGAAAATGCTAAATCTTTCGAGCGTGCAAGCGTGTATACGAGCGTGCCCTTCTTGCCCGCTTTACAGCGTGCGTCTTCGAGTGTGGTGCCGTTTTCCTCCCTCTTATCGCCGCCTCGTACGCGACACAAGAAAAGCCCCTGACCAGCTGCTGCCGAAGAATTTTCCTCATCTTTGCCAGGATTAGTGCGGCCGGTCGCATGAGCCACATACGTTGTCCCGGAGAAAGCACTTGCGCTGTTTCTTCAAACTCTTTTAAAGACGATATAGTCTTTCTTAGTGACCTTCGACGGAAAAATTTTGGTCTGTCTGTCTGTCTGTCTGTCTGTCTGTCTGTCTGTCTGTCTGTCTGTCTGTCTGTCTGTCTGTCTGTCTGTCTGTCTGTCTGTCTGTCTGTCTGTCTGTCTGTCTGTTTGCATCCCTTAACGATACCCCAAACAGCACCAAGCGATGCCCCAAACGGCCTACCCCATCCGCAGTGCCCTCCAAGATTGCTCAAGCTTCAGCGTTCATACCTCTGCGATTGTGAATCAAAAAGCAATTATTGCGCATATTTGAGGCACTATAACAACACGTCAATATGTGTGTCTTTTTACTAGAAAAGGCATACATAAGTAATTCTAAGCACCGTAGTGTTTATCACGTTGCGCTCATCATGCAACGTTTGCACGAAAAGGGAAGCGTACGGTTTGCTAAGACGGTGGTGGCACCTACCCGTCGCCTTGCGTTCTACACCTTATCACCTCCGAGACTTCGTTTTCCAAGATAACTGCCAGATACCGCTCATGTCTCACGTGTGACGTGACTTTATGCGCTCATTCGCCTCTGCTGCACGCTCGAGGCACTCTAACGGAGCGCCTCCTATAGAAACACATCTTACGGGCATGGAACAATCACCTAACAATCCGGATTACGCATGGGAATATTGTGATAGAACAGAAGGCAGCAGAAAGGGGGGTGGTATTGGGACATTCATTCATAGAAGTACAGAAGGGTCAAACAGGAGTGCAAGGAACATTTATGACTAAAAGGGGAAGTGGCAGCGTTTTGTATACTTGTGGACTGAGGCGAAAGCCTAAGAGGAAAACCAACAAATGGTGCATTGCATAGAAAATTACATTGACGGGCTAAGAGAAGAGTGCAAGGTAATTATATTATGAGATATGAATGCGCACATAGAACATATGGATGTATATACTGACCCAACAGGCAGAATGCTAATGGATATGTGTGAAAGCCATGATTTAATCATTTGCAACTGTGCCGAGAAATGCGAAGGGCAGATATTATGGGAGGTGGGAAGGCTGCAGTCGACGATAGATTACGCAATAATGTCACGTAGGATGTATGATCAGCTAAGGGTGATGAACATAGATGAATATGGGTCCAGAAGCTTAGGTAGTGATCGCAAACGTATCAAGTTGAGTTTTGTAAGAGAAATAAAATTTGAAAAGTGGCATTACAAGCAACCCCGTGGTAATATTTGTCCAGAAAGACAAATAGAAATAGCAACTAAAGGGATTGAGAAAATAGTCACCGACGATACCGAAACAGAGTGGACGTACACAAATCTAACTCGATTGTTTGAGCTTGCCAAGGTACGAGTGAAATCAACCGGGAAAAGCAATAGTAAGATGTCAGGAAGTTAAGGGAGCAATAGTAAGACGTCAGGAAGCCTCCAGGGAACACAGGTATGTTAACAGAGGGGTGAACCGGAAGATGATGTCAAAAGAAATGGTATAACTATTTGAGCTGCAGAAGGAAAGCGTCCGATTTGATCAGTGACAAGATTAGAAGAAAGGAGGCCCACTGAATGGCGGAAGTAAACAAAAAGAATAGAAAGGCAGCTGCAAAGTTATGGAACCATCTCGATTCTCTGAGTAATAAGACAAGCATGAAACAGAGGTTTATAACTACAGATCAAAGCGTCAGACTAGAAGAGAGTGAGGCAATGAAATATATAAAAACAATGATGACACAAATATTTTAAGATGTAATTCTGAAAACAAAATAAGAACAATCTTATTTAGGATAAGACACCTGGTGCCTTTTTATTTCTTCTTTATAGTAAACTTTCGAACAGTGCCAACAAGGTGTCACTTACGTAGTACATACCTTACGCTCAAGGGAAAGTTTATGCATTGACTTTGATAGTAACGAAGAACTTTATTAATTATTATTGTCCAACGAAGCTGATTTGAAGCGGGCTTCAGCCCCACCGCTGCTCATCGGCCACGAGCCTTCTTCAGCCAGAGGCTTCCTCTGCTCGCTGGGCGGCCCACAGTTGTTCTACGACATGAGCAGAGTGTTCTCCCAGCACGCCTTGCGGTCTCAGACTACCTCTTCGTGGTTTTTGTCTGTTCTGTCACCTAAACTTGAGCATTCCCATAGTATGTGGGCAAGTTGTGCATTGTCCTCGCAAACCCTGCATTTTCCTGTCAAACACACATTAGGGTAGCAGACATGAAAGATAACAGGATTGTGATACGTATATGCTTGTAGTTGTCACCACACAACTGCCTGTGTTTTTCTTTTTTTTAGGAGTGAAGCTCCTTAAAGCGTGGGCTGAGCGTCCCGTCGTAATCGTATGTAGCCACCCCTCGTTATTACCGGAACTAGCCGTAGAGGGCTATAACATATATATATAACAAAACATATACATATAACATATAACATATAACAAAATGCATATACGCTGAAAAATGCAAATGGTACGACACTAAAGGACGTTCGTAGTAGTATGATAAATAATAAGTCACAGCATATCCATGGAGTGAATAATGATGAGTGTGGCGATGCGTCTGTCATTCCGTACGTGCTTCCGGCCATCAGTTCATTCTTGCTTCCCTCCATCCATGCGTGCATCCATACGTCCGTTCATTGGCGCATTAGTCCATGCGTCCATCCATCCGTCCTCTCGTGCGTTCATTCGTGCGTTCGTCCATGTGTCCATCCGTCCGTCCATGAGTCTGTCTCTGTGTTCGTCCATCCGTCCGTGCGTCCATGCGTCAAACAGACAGACAGACAGACAGACAGACAGACAGACAGACAGACAGACAGACAGACAGACAGACAGACAGATGGACGGACTCGGCCAGCGGATGATTCATGGTTTGCCGATAAAAAGTATGATAAGCGGCGGCTTGCGCTTGAAGACAGAACCCCTATGTACGAGCGCGCGAGAAAATAGGAATGACGTCGCACGAAGGCGTTCGCAATCGCGTCTTCGTCGGCGGCGCCGTACGCCAGGGCGCACGGCTTAGTAAAATAAAAGCCGTTTTGGCGCACGTGCTCGTTCAGAAGGTCGGATGGACAAGGCTGCAGAGTGGCGTGCGCGCAAGGCGGCAGCGGCTCGCACTCGAATACGGAACCCCGATGTGCGAGCGCGCGAGGCAGAAACGGGCCGCGAAGCTGTGCGGCGGCACCGACAATATCCCAGCGTACGAGAACGGGAGGCCGAAGCGGCGCAGCAGTGGCATGCGGACCCAGCTTCGCTCCCCTTTCCATGATTCACTTCGTGGATATGCTGTTACTTTCTTTTATTTAACCTGTAGTGGGGCGGAGGGCACTTGCGCCTTCCTAGCTTGTAGTGCTGCGTTATTTCGTGGTAACTAGATACGTGGTCCTCCCATTCCCACTCTTCTCCGCGTAGAACTTTGGTCGAGGCGGCATCGGCGTTTGCAACGAATCGGTTCGTGAGCACTTCATCAAGCTGCCCCGTTGGCGTCCGGCGTGGTTTGTGTGTGTGCGGGGGTCCACATTGCGAAAGTGTCATTTCTCATCAGATCTTTGTCTTCGTTATTCATTAGGATTTGCAGCAGCTCTCGGCAGACACGGCCGTTAGGAGGAGGAGGAGGAGAATTGAAGGAGGAAGGACAGGGAGGTTAGCCAGTTCTCAAATCGGCTGGCTACCCTGTGCTGGGGAAGAGGGCAAGGGAAAAAATGATGAGAGAAAAGAGACGTTGAAGAAGAGAAAAAAAAAATGAGAATGACGACAATACGATCCACGACACTGCTCACAGCCTGTCTCTAATACTACTTGCCTGCAAGAAGCGCAATAACGCTCTCAATGCCTTGTGTGTGGAGGGCGGTCTCGGCCAGTGTCCTTATGCCCTTTCTTTTGACAATCCGTCACGATAAAGTTCAGGATATCGCATCTGACATCATCCACGGCTGCAGAACTCCCCGCCATTCGTGCAGCCCAGGAGTTCGTAGTTGAAGAGCCACAGCAGACATGGTCAATCTTCTCCGACTCCAAAGCAGCCCTCCAGGGCATTGCCTCGCCATATCGTCACGGACCGAATGCACAGCTGGTCGCTGAAATAAGACAGCTTCATCACCGGGTTATAGAGAAACAACATGACATAGCGCATCAAGAGATAGCGGGATACTGCACCATCGATGGAAACGACCGTGCAGATGAAGCAGCCTAATCTGCACATGATGATGTCCCTTGTGCAGCTATACCATTATCAAGAACGAACGCCGCTACAAGGCTTCGATCACTTGCAAGAGAACTGACACTCGCTCAGTGGAATTCATCGGCATTCACCAACGTCCAACTTAGTAAATTAGACCCACACCTACATCTTCATCTTCCATCCTGCAGGAATAACGTGAGCTGAGGAGACACTTTTGTGCCGTCTGTGGAGTGGGGTGGCCTTTACAAATGCTTATTCGTTACAAATAGGAAGGGCCAGCAACCCGACATGCGACAACTGAGGATGTGCGGAAACATTCTCACATGTTCTCTGCGAATGCCCCCACTTCAGCGTGCCAAGAAAAGAACTGTCGAAAATTTTAGATAGAGCAGACAATCGTACGGCCGTCAGCATAGTTGCACATTACCGCTTGCGAGACTATTCAGCTTCAGTGGCGGCCACCGCAAGGGCGATGGCCTCCTCCGCCGTCTCAGTGAGTGGCGTTTACACCATAACGCTCGTATTGCATGCCCCTTCACAGTCGACAACCATGCACGGCCACGAATACCGAGTTTCTTACAATGTCTGAATTTCATTTGCAAGGCCTGGGCTCTCTGATTTCTTAAGCCGGTGTGATGTTCCAGGTGCACACAACGGTGGAATCTCTATTCTTTCCCTCACCATCTCGGGTACGTCGGGTTTTTCACCTTGCTGCGTGCGAAAGGATATGCCCAGGGCAGGATGTACCTGCCCGTTTCCGACTTCGAAAGTCGTTCATGTGATGTGTTTCTATTAATTCGTAGTTCTAATAATTGCACTCTGTTTGTGTTCTTGGGTAAAAATAGGGCTTGCTTATACACTTTCCTGATTGAACAATCGAATCTTCTCTTCTCGGCAACGTGTCATTTCAAGTAAGAGGCAACGTATACGAGTGAAATAAAAATTTACAATCACTATTTTCAACTTTTCGTCTCATTTGCCCCACCGTATACGCTATGCTGTAATCCAAGAGATATATTTATTTGATGCGTTCTGTTTCATTTGGAACAGAATAATTACCATGGTAATTTTTGTACGTTTACTTTTCTTCGGTTAGAACCCACGTGAGCGACACTGACTCTTTGTATAATTATTATTTTTCTTTGTTTACAATCTCTTCTGTTAATCCTTAGTTTATAGTGTTCTGGTGGTTGTAAACACTACCGTTATCCCTTATGCAGGGGTCATAATCTGAGACGATAACTATGAAAGAGATGCTGCTTTCACGGCCTGCAATTATGACGGTTGGGGAGAGGTGGGTGACTAGTCGCTTTAGTCGTTGGACGCACGAGATTCCGAATTGCGCAAAGAGGCGCTGTTGCGCCGAAAGCAGTCGTCTCAAAATACGTATGGTCCCAGTCTTCCGTTTCGTCCTTTGCACGTCTTTTTTCTTCCGCTAGGCGTACTAATTTCTTGTAAAATACCTCCATTCCTTCCAATTCCTGGCCCATTCCGCCTAAAATGCGGTTTGTCATCATCGTCATCTTCATACGTTAATTCACTGACACTACGCTGCGACTACATGACGATAAATTTATGCATCTTCACAAATATAGAGTGCCCTTGTTTGAAAGTGATCAACAGATTCAATTGGTGGTACGACCAGAAATGCAAATGGATTGAAACTAATCAAATGTCTATTCACAAAGCCTCAAAAGCGATATATGTTTGCAGACATAAACTAAGGAATGAATATGTATCGCCAACCTATATATACATATATATATATATATATATATATATATATATATATACATACATATATATAAATATATATCAAAATATTTGTTTATTTACTTAAATCTCTTAGTTTTTGCACATTTGTTTTGGAGCAAATAGATGTGCACTTTCAGGCTCGCGCTTCCCGGAGATTGAACATCTAGTTTCCTGGAAGCTTTCTTCGTCTAAATCTCTAATACTGTTGTTCTCCTCACCTGATTCTTTCGCTGCAGAACAGCTGCAAACTACGCATGGAAGCTTCATCAGCCACGTTTCATTATGGGTTGTATAAAATGTCCCATATCAGGTTCGTTTACGCCCGTACCCACAGGTGTTCCTCAACAAAAGGCGTCTAATGCGGCACCTTAATACTATGGCAGCTTTCTGTTGCTTTTTAGTTGCACAGTATATAGTCAGCTGGCGTAAATACAAAAAAAACTCGTTTTTCCGCCGCATGTCTATAGTATGAAGCAAAGAAAGGCGAATGCCTATAAGAACAAGCAGGCTCGGCCTACGTTGACGCCCTACTGGTATATTGTACAGCTATCATGAAAGCACAGTCGTGCAACAGAATCTAAACCTGGGCTAGTTGGATATGCAAGCATCTTGTGCGTTTAACATTCGCACGAGGGCGGGAAAGGGTGAAAATTGGGAGAGGGGGAGAGTGTATCAAGCTTTACTAAGTCCCCCATTTCGAGATCCTAAAATTGAAGCTTATTTGAGGAAGGTTTGTTTGAGCGTTATATTGGCGTCTCTCTAAAGCATAATGCAGCCGTTCAGGTCGCTATTTTATATGCAATAGGGACTAGCGGAAAAGGAAGAGGGCGTGCGACGCTCATATGTATGACTACAAGACAAGATAAATATGTCCGAGTATATGCTCTATTTCTCTTAGTTTCGTCAGAATAGGCATAAATGTTATCATTTCCTTGACGGAAGCGTAGCCAAGTGAGAACATGGGATGCCTTCGAAAAGCGCATACATTGTCCTATTGGATTCTATCGACCATTCTTCGCATTCATTATGGATCGTAACAGTCAACACTTTGCGCACTGTTCTCGGATACCTTTGCTGCCAGATGCTCTAATGACGTACGAAACTGAAGTAGAAATGTCGTTCTTGTGTAGTGATTCGTGTAAGTTCAGCAAGCATCTGCCCAATTGGGAAACTTGAGGAAGCGCGTAGCACGGGCACCCAGCGCTTCCCGTTCGTAGAGGGGATACTTCTCCATTTACCATACCTTCGATGACGTCAGTGTTTGAGGTAAGCGTGCAGGGTTTCTCCGGCGCGACTAGAATGTTGTTAGGGAGATTCACAAGCTCGATGTGTGACATGCGCTCTACTTTTGGGTGCGTTTTTTCGACCTCCTGCTTGTGCGGCAGTTGAAATACGTGTCATTAGAGCGTACTGAAAGCGTTGATATGGTCTACAGCGAGTTCCGTTGTTTCCCTTTATCAGATGTAGCGATGAAGCACTAGTGAGGCACAGGCGGTATATAAGAGCAATCGTGTGCCTTGTGAAGGGGTGGCCCTCTCTCGCGTGACGTATACCAGTCAACCCCACGGTCTCGAAGTGTTTCCAGCAGTCTTACTTATTGCAATTTTTTCTGGGTTGCTTTTGTTAGTTATACTAACCTCGTTGTTTTATCTTAACCGGGTTGTGAGCCTTTGTAGTCTTGTTTAAGGCCTTAAGCCTGTATCAAACACTTCATATTGAGCACCACCACGCCGCATGAGATCTAACGAGAAAGCGGGCTGCTAAAGTTCTGTGCACTTAAACTAAAGCGAGTTAATCTCAGTCTGCAGGGGTGTACCTGGAAAAGGGGGCTTCGAAATTCAGGAGGTGGGCAAAACCTCCCATACTATCTGCCCCAATTTTTTTTTCGGTTTTGCATGTCTACGTACACGCACACATACCAATGCATGCAACAACGTCATACATAGAATATGGTTAACGCCCCCCTTCCCCCTTGAAAAAAGAAAAGAAACTCCGCTTTTGCTACTGGCAGTGTGTTTGTACACTACGCTGCAATGTATGTACATAAAAAAGCGAGATATGTCTATGTCGATACGCCACATCATTTTGCTAGAGCAAGGTGCTGCAGCTGAACTACATCTGGCATTCAATTTCACCGAGACATAATATATTCAGCGAAAAAGATCGTTTGTACAACTTATGGCCTGTTCGCTTCACACTCGTGGACTAAAACTATACTAGACTAAAACGAATAACGACAAAGCCTTGTCTAGCTGAACGCCCCAAACCATGAACGGCGAACGAAGTGTACGTAACCGAAACCGCGTAAACGCTGTCAACATTATGTGGTGACGTATATTACCACATGGCGGGTCTCTCACGCTACGTCTTGGCATGTGTTGAAGGAAATATAGTTTGGCGTCATTTTAATATGATGCATTTTCACCTTCACGTGTAAGAGAGCGGATAACTGTCAATTGTAACTCTCTCTCTCTCTCTCTCTCTATATATATATATATATATATATATATATATATATATATATATATATATATATATATATATATATATATATATATATATATATATATATATTGTTAAGGCGTTTATTAGCCGGCAACGAGCGAGAATACACAATGGCGACAGTCACAGCCAAGCACGGGCTCTCAGCGCGAGCGGCGTCCTTGTTGGGTAGCCCCACTAGAAGGTACTCAAGAGTTCGACCCATTTCATAGTTCGGAGGCTTCGCTACAATTACCCCGGGGTCGAAGAGGGAGCCGCCTGGCGACCTAACAGCTTGTTATTATGAGCGGGTCATAATAAGGCTTCAGGCGCTCCACGTTGACGATGTCTCGCCCACGGCGGCGCATGTCCGAAGACTGTTCAACGGGTTCGATCAGATAGTTGACGGGTGAGGTGCGCTCGATGACACGGTAGGGGCCTTCGTATTTGGGACGTAGTTTGGAAGAGAGGCCAGCGGCAGAGGTCGGGATCGAGAGCCATACAAGCGCACCAGGAAGGAACGTGGGCTCAGAAGTGGTGGAGCCATCCCGGATACTCTTCTGCCGCTCTTGCTCTTGCGTCGTAAAAGTCTTGGCAAGCTCGCGACACTCTTCAGCAAGCCTGGCTGTCTCGGAAATAGGTGTACACTCAGATGGATCCGGCGTGTACGGGAGTATCGTGTCCATGGTGTGCGACGGGTGCCTTCCGTACAGCAAGTAGAAAGGTGAAAAACCAGTCGTGCTCTGAGGGGCGGTGTTGTAGGCGTAGGTGACGAAGGGCAGTATATTATCCCAATTAGTGTGGTTGGCAGCGACGTACATAGAAAGCATGTCGCCGAGAGTGCGGTTAAAGCGTTCGGTGAGGCCATTCGTCTGTGGGTGGTAAGCAGTAGTTTTGCGGTGGACAGAATGGCACTCCGTCAGAATGGCTTCGACGACTTCCGACAAGAAGACACGGCCTCGATCGCTGAGAAGCTCTTGGGGTGGTCCGTGGCGCAGTATAAATCGATGCAGCAGGAAGGACGCAACATCGCGCGCAGCAGCCGCAGGGAGAGCGGCGGTTTCGGCGTATCGCGTTAAATGGTCAACGGCAACGATGGCCCAGCGGTTACCAGCCGACGTCAGAGGAAGTGGTCCATACAAATCGATACCTACGCGCCCAAAGGGACGGTCAGGGCAAGGTAACGGTTGTAGACTGGCGTGCGACATGTGGGCTGACGGTTTACGGCGTTGGCAAGTGAGGCAAGAGCGAACGAACTGCTGCACATAGCGGTACATCCCGCGCCAGAAGTAGCGTTGTCGAATGCGATGGTAGGTTTTGAATACCCCAGAGTGCGCGCATTGCGGATCAGAATGGAAGGATTCACATATCTCTGACCGCAGACTGCGGGGTATCACGAGTAACCACTGCCGGCCGTCGGCGTCGTAATTGCGTCGGTGTAGGAGGCCGTCACGAATGGCGAAATGGCGAGCTTGACGACGCAATGCACGCGTGGATGGCGTTGCGGATGGATCAGAGAGCATGTCGATGAGCGGGCCGATCCAATTATCCTTTCGCTGTTCGGTAGCGATGATGTCAACATCAATGGCAGAAACAGCAGCCGAGGATACTGAGCAGAGCACATCACCTTCAGGCAGAGGGGAGCGCGAGAGGGCGTCGGCGTCAGCATGCTGGCGTCCGTTGCGGTACAGCACGCGGATATCGTAGTCTTGTAAGCGAAGAGCCCAACGGGCGAGACGGCCTGAGGGATCCTTCAATGATGAAAGCCAGCATAGTGCATGATGGTCGGTGACGACATCGAATGGGCGACCATACAAATAAGGTCGAAACTTTGTAAGAGCCCAGACGATCGCCAGGCACTCTTTCTCCGTGACGGTGTAGTTTTTCTCGGCTCTCGTGAGCGTACGGCTTGCATATGCTACGACATATTCAGGGAATCCGGGTTTTCGCTGCGCCAGGACAGCGCCGAGGCCTACTCCACTGGCGTCCGTGTGCACCTCCGTTGGGGCTGTAGGGTCGTAGTGGCGTAGAATGGGAGGCGACGTCAACAAATGGCAGAGCTTCGCGAACGCGTCGTCGCACTCGGATGACCACGAATTGAAGGGCCCGTTGCTTCCAAGGAGCTTCGTCAGCGGTGATATGATCGTGGCGAAATTTCGTATGAAGCGTCGGAAGTATGAGCACAGGCCCACGAAACTACGCAGTTCTTTGACAGATGCAGGTTTGGGGAATTCGGCCACGGCCTGAAGCTTGGCAGGATCAGGAAGAATGCCGTCTTTGGACACGACGTACCCCAGTATGGTGAGTTGCCGTGCTGCAAAGCGGCATTTTTTCAGATTTAGTTGTAAGCCGGCATTGCTCACACGTGCGAAAACTTCTTTCAGACGTTGGAGATGCGTGGAGAAATCCGGAGCAAAGACAATGACATCGTCGAGATAACACAAGCACGTGTACCATTTCAAGTTGCGCAGAACGGTGTCCATCATGCGCTCAAAGGTCGCAGGTGCATTACATAGACCAAACGGCATGACGTTAAACTCGTACAAGCCGTCTGGCGTGACGAAGGCAGTCTTTGGTCGAGCGTCGTCAGCCATGGGTACTTGCCAGTACCCCGAGCGCAGATCGAGAGAAGAAAAAAAATCGGCTCCATGAAGGCTGTCAATCGCGTCATCGATGCGTGGCAGTGGATAAACATCCTTGCGAGTGATCTTATTGAGCCGTCTGTAGTCCACACAGAACCGCACAGAACCGTCTTTCTTCGCAACAAGAACAACAGGAGACGCCCATGGACTGTCGGAGGGCCGAATAACGTCGCGTTGGAGCATATCGTCAACCTGATCATTAATTACTCGACGTTCAGCAGGCGACACGCGATATGGACGTTGCCGTAAAGGTGGATGGGCACCAGTGTCGATGCGATGCGTAACAACGGACGTGCGACCGAGAGAACTTCGCCCGACATCGAAAGAAGAACGATATTCTTGTAACAGGTCCAGAAGTTGGGAACGCTGTACGGCCGTAAGGTTGTCAGCGATGGAGGGGCCAAATACATCAGCAGACGACGAATCAGAAGTGGAAACAGCATTGATGGTACACGACATGGGAGCGCGCGTGTCATCGGGTACGTCCAGGACTTGTGCGTCGTCGACTGGTTCCACTCTGCCGAGACATTCCCCTCGAAGCAAGGTAACAGCGTACGGGAACGGGTTGGTTACAAAAATAGCAGTGTTGCCCTGGTTGACCTGCACGGTCGCGAAAGGTACTAGCAACCCTTTCCTGCTGCAAGCGCGGTCAGATGGCGAAACAAGTCCAATGGTGTCGGAGAGACCAGCGCAGTAGACAGACACAGCCGTCGTCGAGTTTGGAGGCACTGTTGTATCGTCTTTCGTTAGAATCTTGCTCAGTGTCGGGGGACTGTATTCTGGCGTCAAATGCGAGAAGGGTGAGAGCTCGATTTCGGCGGCGGCACAATGGATGACGGCGTCATGGCGGGAGAGAAAGTCCCATCCCAGGATGACGTCATGAGAGCATGCCTGAATGACGATGAACTGGACGACATACAGAACGTCCTGGATGACAACGCGAGCTGTGCACCCTGCTGTAGGATGAATCCGGTGCAAACTTGCAGTACGGAGGGATAACCCAGAAAGTGGCGTCGTCACTTTTCGAAGTAAGCGGCAGAGTTTTTCGTCCATAACTGATACGGCAGCTCCAGTGTCAATAAGAGCCGATGCACAAACACCGTCCACAAGCACGTCAATGACATTCGAGGGGCTGCTCTGAGGGCTTTCACATTGCGATAGCGTCGCAGTCCTTGCCTCAGGGACTGCGACGACTAGTTTTCCCGCTCATGAGCTGCCGCACTTGGCCGCATGGGAGACAGGGAACGGCGTCGTGGAGACGGTGATCTTCGAGATGGACCTGGGCGAGATCGAGGTGGCATAGACGGCGGTTCTTCGCGATAAGGACGGCTGAGTTGGCCAGCAACAGGTGAAGAAATTGGAGCCGGCTGTACGCGATGGCAATAACGGGCCACGTGACCGGCGTAACCGCAGGCAAAGCAGATGGGCCGGTTGTCGGGTGTGCGCCATCTGTTCACCGGGGTAGGTCTCACCCATGTCGCAAGGGCTGATGGACGGAACGGTGGCTGCATGGTGGACTGAAGCTGAGGCTGAGGGGTTATGTCAACATACGTAGCGGGCATACCCGCTGCAACGGACGGAGGTCGTGCAGCAGCTTCAGCGTAGGTCAGAGGGGCGGGTGCTTGAACGACTTGGGGTGGCCTGGCGACCACTTGCGCGTAACTCAGGGACGCAGGAGCCGGAGGCTGTTGGGGGTGGTAAGCAGGCATTACCTCCGCTATTTCCTGTTCAATCGCTCGGCGGATGGGAGGGAGAAGGGTAGTAGCCGATTGTTGAACAGCAGGTTGGTGGGAAAAGGGCAGGAGGGAGAACTGACGCGCGATTTCCTCACGGATAAAGGACTTCAGTTCTGCCATCAACGCCACTTGGTCACAACTGGCCTCCAAGCCAGCAAGCGTTGCAGCTCGTGGTGGGGAGCGTCGGGTCATCGAACGCTGCCGGCGGAGCTCCTCGTAGCTCTGGCACAGTGTGATGACCTCAGCCACCGTGCCGGGGTTTTTGGCGAGCAGCATCGTGAAGGCATCATCGTCGATGCCTTTCATGATGTTTCGGATCTTGTCAGACTCGGACATGGTGTGATTGGATTTGTTACATAGGTCGAGGACATCTTCAATATAGCTGGTGAATGACTCACCAGCCTCCTGAGCACGTTCACGCAAGCGCTGCTCGTCTTACAGCTTGCGAACAGCAGGGCGGCCGAAGACGTTGACGATTGCGGTCTTGAAATCGGACCAGGTGGCAAAATCGGACGCGTGGTTGTTGTACCACAAACTGGCGACACCGGCAAGGTAAAACACCAAGTTGGTCAGCTTGCCGTCCTCGTCCCATTTGTTGGGGACGCTCACGCGGTCGTAAATGGCGAGCCAGTCCTCCACGTCAGTGCCATCAGCGCCAGTGAAGATGGGTGGATCGCGGATTCTGGGGACACCGGGACAAGGGGGTGGCATTGGAGGAGGCGTTTGCTGAGAAGCGTCTTGGTACATAGTAGATGGCAGGGTACGTGATCGTAGCTCCAAAGGCATAGACAGGGATCGCAGCACTCTCCACCAAATTGTTAAGGCGTTTATTAGCCGGCAACGAGCGAGAATACACAATGGCGACAGTCACAGCCAAGCACGGGCTCTCAGCGCGAGCGGCGTCCTTGTTGGGTAGCCCCACTAGAAGGTACTCAAGAGTTCGACCCATTTCATAGTTCGGAGGCTTCGCTACAATATATATATATATATATATATATATATATATATATATATATATATATATACACTTCGGTGGGTCTTATTTATTTCCCAGTTTAACGTGAGTTGAATCGACGACCAAGTGTTTGGCTGCAGATCACCATTGTCATGCCGATGACAGCATTATCTATCGTCCCATCCGCAACAATAGCGGTCATCTAACTCTTCAAAAAGACCTCGAGCATATAACTGAGTGGTGCAAAACATGGCAGATGACACTTAATGTTTCCGAATGCGAACTAATCACCTTTAGTCGCAAAGGTGATAACTTTAATAGCCAATACATAATTGATAATAGCATTGTAGAACGCACTGATCATTACAAATACCTAGGCATAAACTTAACTTCTACACTTTCGTGGTCCACACATATCACTTCTATCTGTGCCAACACATCAAGATCATTAGGTTTTCTGTGCCGAAATCTATACAGTGCTCCCTCCGATGTGCGCAAACTGGCTTATCTTGCTCTAATCCGTCCTCAACTGGAGTTCGCATCCTCCATTTGGTCACCATATCAACAATACCTCATAGATAAGTTAGAATGTATACAGAACAGAGCTAGTCGATTCATAGCGCGTAATCACAGCTACCCGTCCAGCGTAACACAGATTAAACATAGCCTTGCACTCGAGCCGCTGAAAATTCGCCGCGACATCTCACTTTTTTCACTATTTCACAAACTCATCCACACCAGCATGATGCCACCTGTTCACCTTAAACTAGCACATCGAACTTCGAACAGACTACATAACACCTTTAGCTTATCACGCATGTACGGCAATACTAACGCTTTCAACTGCAGTCGGCTCTTCCACGAGCTATTCGTTTGTGGAATGATTTGCCAGATGATCTTGCGTCAGAACAAGTCCACACAAAGTTATATCACACTCTTAAAAAATACTTATGCACCAAAAACTGCTCTATCGCATCTTCGTAATCATCAGTGTTTATTTATTTATTTTATTTATTTATTTATTATACCCTCAAGGCCATGGGCATTGAAGAGGGGAGTGGGAGTAACAAGATGTACAAAACATAGAAAAAACAGAGCATGTGTTTAAATAGAAAAAACATAGATTATCCTGATTATACAATATTAGCTAATGCTTGATGAAACAGGTGATTAACGCGTATGGAAACAACATCGGCGGGAAGGTGGTTCCGCTCTCGGGATGTTTTTGGAATGAAAGACTCAGCAAAAGATTTTGTGTTAGATGAAACAACTCCAACTTTATGATTATGGTCAATTCGACATGATATGTACTGAGGTTGTGAAAGCAGTTCAGCATGGAGAGAAGCATGGTAATAAACCTTATGAAATAAAGTTAGGCGAAAAATGCGACGTCGTGATGCTAAGGATGGGAGGTCAATACTACTTTTCATTGCCGTTACACTTGCCGTTCTGTTGTAATTTGATAGTATGAAACGGGCTGAATTATTCTGAACAAGTTCAAGTGCGGTGAGTAAGTTGTCGTGGCAAGGATCCCATACTGGTGTTGCATACTCTAGTTTTGATCTGATTTGTGTTTTGTATAGAAGAAGTTTTAAAGAAGACGGGGCTGAAAAAAAGTTTCGACGTAAATAACCTAGCATGCGGTTTGCCTTGTTAATAATGTATTCGATGTGTTTCGTCCAAGTTAAAT
The DNA here is from genome assembly GCF_043290135.1 of Rhipicephalus microplus. NCBI lineage: Eukaryota > Metazoa > Arthropoda > Arachnida > Ixodida > Ixodidae > Rhipicephalus > Rhipicephalus microplus. The sequence goes on from NC_134704.1 coordinate 128,459,692, forward strand.
TGTTGGTAATATGAACACCTAAGTACTTGTAAGAGGAAACGATTTCAAGTGGTGTATTGTTCAGGTAATATATAGGCATACAACTAGTATTTCTCGATACACGCATTACTTTACATTTAGTGACATTAAGTTCCATTAACCATTCTTTGCACCAGTTGCTTACACTATTTAGATCTGATTGGAGAGAGTAGGAGTCGTTGTCAGCAGTTATTTCCCGAAAAATTACGCAGTCGTCGGCAAACAAATGAACATTAGAGGATATAAGAGAAGGCAGATCGTTGATGTAAATAAGAAACAAAAGAGGTCCAAGAACAGATCCCTGGGGGACACCAGAGGAAACCTGGCTAAATGAAGAGTTATGATTATTAGCTGAAACAAATTGCGAGCGATTTTTAAGGAAACATACAATCCACTTCATTATGGTGTCATCAAGTTGGAGTTTGCTTAGTTTGTGTAGTAGCAGCTTGTGGCATACCTTGTCAAAGGCTTTGGAAAAGTCTAAATAAACACAGTCAGCTTTTGATGATTTGTCTAAAATGCGATGTAGCTTGTGAGTAAAAGATATTAACTGTGTTTCGCATGAGAGCGATTTGCGAAAACCGTGCTGTGCAGATGTAAAAAACGAATTTGATTCAAGGAAATTGACTAGATGTGAGAATATGATATGTTCCAGTAATTTACAGCAGGTACTGGTTAAAGATATAGGGCGGTAATTTGCGGGGGATGTTTTTTGGCCAGATTTGAAGATTGGAACCACCTTACCTATTTTCCATTGTATGGGTAGCGTAGATGTGTCAAGTGACTGCTGGAATATTTTTGTTAAAATAATAGAACTAAATGAACTTGTATTCTTCAAAAACTTCGAGTCTATTAAATCGTAACCTGGAGAAGAATGGTATTTAAGTCCAGCAATCAACTTAGCCACACCTGGCGCTTCGATACAGATGGAGGACATTACAGGAAAATTATATGTCTGCACGCTAGGAGCATTAACTGTGGAAGGAACAGAAAAGTTTTTCGTGAATGTATCATTGAGCACAGCCGCACAATCACTCAAGGAAATGGAATTGCCCGATGCGTCTTCTAAGTAAATACTGTTATCATGTGGCGGATTTATGACTTTCCAAAACTTTCTAACGTTATTATTAAGCATGGATGGCAGGGTTTGGGATGGCAGGGTATAGGACTGTTGCCGATGGTTTTGTACTATTGCTAGGTTGTAGTTACTGTCATAATAGTTATTTTTTTGTATTTCACCTTCACATACTGTAACTCACTTTTCTAGTATGTATTTTGCTCACATGTTCATAAGTTGAACTGCATTTTCTATTATATTCATTATTTGCCTATGTATGTGTAGATATTATGTATATATATTTTTCTAATATATTATATGCACCGCCCCCCTTACACAATGCCCCTCGAGGGCTCTGTAAGGTACTGTAAATAAATAAATAAATAAAAATATACTCAGCAGAACGTCATGCCATCGGGTTTGATTCAAGATTGCCTATAAATGGTACCTTGTTTTCGAAGACAAAGCTTCCTGCGTAAATACTGCTGCTTTTTTTTGTCACAGATAAAAACAACAAATTCCGCTTTCTCTGTGAACGACTGATTTGGAAGCAGGGCGCGAGGCGGTAACCTGCGCTCTAGACACACACGTCAGGTCCGGCTGCCGGAACAAAAACAGCTACTGCGACGCAGGAAAAAGGTGCGCCGTGGCAACGTCATACCAAGAATGCCGATTATTTCAACGACTGTGCATCACTTGCGAGGCTATGCATACCTTACATGGACATTTCAGAGTTTATCCCTTTGCGAGACGTGCTATGATCGACTTTCTATGAGTAGGTGATATTGACATGATTTGATGCCAAGATTCTGGAGAGGCAGTTTAAGCAAGGTGTTAGAATAAGTTGGAGATTATAGTTCAGAGACACTAATTGCAGTTACAATCAAAATAGTTATCTTGCTTTGCACAGTCATTCATCTACGATTTCTTCTTATAACAAATTCAATGACGCGTTCAAATCACGCTCAATAGTTGTGTGCTGGAGGCAGTGGTGTAGCCAGAGAGTGGCCCACTAAGGCCGTGCCCCCCCCCCCTCCCCTGGAATTTTTGTCGCATGGGACACATAGCAAAGAATGACCATTTTAGTAGCCCCACTACGCCACTGGCTGGCAGCCATGCAACATTGCAAAAAAAGAAGTTTAACCATATATAACAGACTTTCTACCTGAATGACCCTCGTTCGACTAGTTGAACATGCTACTGCTTTCACCTATGCGGTCGTGTCACTGTAGCCAAATGCGCAGCAAAGATACGAGAGGAAACTTTAGGGGATATTAATGTTTAATTTACCACTGGCTTATAGTTCTAGGCTATCTTTCTTGCGAAGACTGAACGGAGATGACAAAATCAAGCCGCATCTCAAAACGGAGACACTGTGTCACAAAAGTTTATGATTCTGGAATATTTCTTCTATATTTCTCGGTGTGTGATTATGAGACACCACATTTTCCTTCCGGTGCAGGGTTTTTGACGGGCACTTGAATCAAATTACACGGATGTCTTTTGCATTATTGCTTCGCAGACTTTCGGCTATCCCAGGACTCGGTATCAAACACTCGTCCTAGTAAGGTCCTTACGTCCCAGAGCTAAGCAGTGCCACACCGCGGTCACTTAGTTCCAACGCCGGCTTTGTAATGAGCTAAGGCGATACATTTCGATGCGGTCCAGTGAGAGTTTTTTTCGATAGTCTGGAAAACTATACATGTTTTCGCGAAACTTTATTAGCAGAGTGATTGTACGAGAACGTTTTGGAGATCTCAGCGACGTTTGCGTTCCTACTTAATATATTCCAGTGGTACATTTCCCAAAGAAAAGGAAAAGAAGAATATGGCATGTTTTTTGTCTTGTCACCTAATGTTGCTTTTTGAGAAGAAGGTATCCCAAACTAGCCTCGCCACGTGTTGCGTAAATTGACATTTGCGTACATGTGTCATGTTCTGTTTATTTATTGCTCAACACAGTGCGTAACGCGTCAGGCTATCAAGCATTCAGAAAATGCCATATTATCATCCTGAATTGAAACGTGACATCACTTAATTTTCTTAACTATAACGACTGCAATAAGCAGTCAGGCGTGATAACTAACCGCGTCATGTAACGGCAAATATGGCTGCTAAATGTAGTGATCGCTATTATGTCAGTGTTAATGTCACACTTACACCGATATGGCATGAACCTATGGGCACCGCTAAGAAACACGTGTGTATTGCTTAGCCCTGAATTTTCGCATTTTGATTCGTGATTATGAGGAACCGCACGCACGACAGCAATGAGGTCAATCTTCCGCAGCTCTCCGTACAGGAATTTTTTTTCGCATGCGGCCATACCGCCAATAACACTGTTCTCCCCGAAACAAAATGCAGCCCTTGTTAGTGCTCGACAAAGCCAATGTCGCGACAGTGAACTAGAATGTGGTGCCGTTTTCGCTCCGTCTCTAGTATGTGTACTGTCGAACCGAACCGGTCTGCTGGAAGCCAGCGAGGATGTCGTAGTCCAGAGGGTAGTTATAGGCTCCCTGGCGCTAGATATCACCTTCTACCATCTCATCCGCCGTGTGGATGCACCCGCTGGTGGATTATCCGTGGACACGCTCCCGGCGTCTACAAATCCGGATTTGTACCGCCGTCTGGATGCACCATTAAGCGGGGTAGGGACAGTGTTTGGGAGGACACCTCCTCTCTCGGGAGTCCGAACACTACTCGGCTATAGCACAAGAGTGGTAAAAAACTGCTCCCCGAAGCGTATCGGACAACATGAGGTGAACCTCTTCCAACGGGTTTTTTAAATCTATTCATCCGACTGTATTGGTCGTACCTTTCCGTCTGTGCGGCTAGTATGCCACTTCGAGAAGTGCTACAATCAGGCTTCAAGAAGGGCCCAAATTTCTGTTGATCATAAGTTATACTCAAGGACAAGCGAAGAAGTTGTACAATCAGGCTTTAAGAAGGTCCCGGATTTCCGCTGTTCATAAGTGACACTCTAGGATTATCGCAGGTTTTCCAACGTATAGGAACAGAATCAATCTTTCTGCGATCCGGATAGTAACGTCCATTTTGTCTTTTTCTTTCGTTTTATGACCCCTCTTTCTCACCTTGTTTTCCTTTCCCGCACTCCTATTCTTCTCGTTCCCCTCCCTCAAATACGCACAAAATAGACACTCTGTTTCAGGTACATACTGGGGGAGGAGAACAAGCGGCTGCCGGCAGGTAATTCGCACTTAAACGATGTGGGAGGCTCAAGAACAGCGAAAATAGTTCGATTATACCACAAGGAAACTTACAACAACGGCCATGAAAGACACGCAAGTTCCGTGGGACCTCTGCTCACAGCAGGGAAAGTTGGCGTGGAGATCAAAAGCTACCTTGATTTATCTGTTTATTAAGCTCTTACATAGACTGCCATATGAAAGTGATACGACTGGACTAGCGAAGGGCCGTGAACTTATGTTTAAGCTCACCGGCTGCAAACGGTTATCTCAAATGTTGATTGGTATGTGGGGTTTCACGTCCCAAAACCACCACGTGATTATGAGAGACGCCGTAGTGAAGGGCTCCGGAAATTTCGGCCACCTGGGATTCTTTAACGTGCACCCAAATATGAGCACACGGGCCTACAACATTTCCGCCTCCATCGGAAATGCAGCCGCCGCAGCCGCGATTTGAATCCGCGACCTGCGGGTCAGCAGTCGAGTACCCTAGCCACTACTAGACCGCCACGGCAGGGCTATCTCAAATGTTCGTGCACAGCTTTTCACACGCGCTAATAGCAGAAAGTGGCAATCAACAAGAGCACAAACGGTGCTTTCATAATATATGCTAATTCGACAGAACATTATTTCAGAACTTGGTAATCGAAATATAAAGCAGTGCCAGCAATCGTAATCTATGTGTAACTTTCCTGATAACAAACATATATAACTGCCGCTGAAAACCTATGTTCAGTCATTGCACAAAACAATTACAAAGGTTAAAATCATGCATAAATGTACGCCCGAGCTACACTAAACATGAAAGTGAAGCGCATGTTCTAACGTTCAGTAACAAAAAAAAAAATGCACGTCCAATCAGGCTCATAGTAAAGCGAGCACAGGTTTAATGTTGAGCTCGATCACCAGCAGCCCTTGTGGATGACGTCACGTGAATACCGTCTAATTAACGACACATCACATCTTCGACAAATTACCAAGAGCATCCCGCAGTGCGATTTGTTCATGGTGCCAACACACACAGGCACAGAAGTTCACAACTGTTTTAACAAGTTGTGTGACCTTCTAGCTTCTTTAAAATCCTCATGAAAAAGAAGAAACTAAAATATTATAACGTATACCTCTATTTATAAGGAAAAAGCAAACAACCGCAACAACAGAGAAGTCATTGAATTGCTGTGTATTGTTTTCAAACATCTGGGGCAAGAAATATTGAAGAAAAGAAAACTTTGTTATGAGCATTGTTCCCTGTCCAGCGATGGCGTCAAAAGGGAGAAAAAAAATTGCCCCGTATCTGCGTGTAATCTGCAATTGTCGTCGAAAGATCTTGCGTGTGGAGAGAGTGCACAAAACATTTATTTGATGTTCTGCGCAAGAAACTCGGTGAATGGTATTCCGGAGGCACTGTGTTAGATTGCATCGAACGTGCAGTGGAGGTGAAAGAGCACATCAATTCACGCCACACGTGAGACATGAGCGCCATCTGGCAGTTTTTTTTTTTTCGGAAAACAAAGCGCGTGGCCTTGAGACAAGCGTGCGCGCCCCTCTCAGAGGTGATAAGGTGTAGAACGCAAGGCGACGGGTAGGGGCCACCACCGTGTATTTTTAGCACAGCGTTAAAAACACTCGCCTTTCCGTGCAAGCGTTGCATGATCAGCGCAGCGTGATGAGCAATACGGTCCTTAAAATTACTTATGTATGTCTTTTGTAGTAAAAGACGCACATGTAGATCATATACGTGTTGTTATGGTGCCTCATATATGCGAATAATTGCTTTTTAATTGACAATCGCACACGTATGAACGCTGAATCTTGAGCAACATTGGTGGGCACTGCGGATGAGGTCGGCCGTTGAGGGTACACTCTAAGCCGAAAAAGACTAAAGTGGGGTATGCCATTGGTCCTTTAGGGGTCTAAATGCGCTGCCACAGATTTTGAACCAATTTTGGACTAACTGCGGGAGTAACTGCAAGGGCTCAACTGTTACCCCAAGCACTTACTCCACTTGGTTTAAATGTTGGCCCCAGTAGAATGATCCAGCGGGACTAACAGTTGAACCGTTTGGACCAATGGCGAAAAAAAAATGGCGACACTGCGTTTGTGCAGTATATATTATGTTTATTCCAATTTAATCAGCACTGAAGATTATAGTATGTTATTCATGCAACACACACACATACATACGCACTATTATTTCAAAGTAAAACACCGCAAACACTGACTGCCCGCGCTGTACTACAAAGAACAGACTCTCGGGTATATATAGCACAGTATTTTGACCTCCCATCTAGTGCCAGTGGGCGACTTTTACTCGGCTTAAAAAAAAACAATAAACATTGATACCGTAACGCGAAAATTTACATCGGCTAATTTGTAGCACCGATGCGCACCGATCTTTTAATATGGATCCATCTAATATTCAACATGCTTCTAGCCCGAGACTACGAATTATCAGCTGGTATTCGATCATGTCAGCCGAACCAGCGTTCGCAGTGCTGGCGCACGAGTCCGCAAACACAAACATAGCAGCGGCGCTTGTGCGGGAAAGACAGCGAAGCAGCCGCAGGCGCCCCGCCGATGCCATACCGTGTCGGCTTGCCGACGGCGTCGCTAGGCTTACGACGAGTACGGCTAAACGACCGCCGGCGATCGCAACATGCGACTCGCGTGAAATTTTCGTCGTCGTTATTTTATAGTCACAAATGAACAATAGGTAAGTGCCCCATGTTCGCTGTGTCTTACGGAGTGATGTAGATATCTGTATACTTACAGCGACGAGACCGTTCGCAGGCACGGTTCTTTCATCTTTCTGGTAAGGCACAACCTGTGTACCGCTGGCCGCACGATTAGTCGTATCCGCGATCGCCTACACGTTGGATTTTTGATAACGATTGTCGCATGGATAAAAAGACATAAGTTTGCCTGAGCTACTATTTTTGTGAACTTGTACGCGACGTTTCCTTCCCTTGTGCCGGCAATGCACTCACACCAGCAGCCCGCTTGATACCGATGACGTACGAAGCCTACTTTTCCTATATATCGCTTTGAACTTGTGGTCACTGTGTGGGTACGCGACCGCTGATGAACAGCTTACCTTTATTAGCATTGTCAGTGTTCACCGTAGTTGGAACTTATTCAGCACATTAAAGCGAGTTCTCGGCATTGCCCGTGTTTGCGGAGACTTTCACTTGGCTTCGTTCGGCTCGCCCGTGCCGGCATGGTGGAAACGCGAGGGCACTTGCTGTGTGCCCTGACAGCGTGTTGTACTACTTTCCTCTCATAACATCTTCTATTCGTTTCATAGTGCTTCACTTTCACAGTGGCGTATAGCCTATTTAACTTGTTTTCATGATCGCCGACCACGCCGAGCATTGCAGTGCAGCATCGACAGGAGGCGATCGCGGCGTAGTTGCCCTCCCCGTTGGTCCCTTCATTGCCGGGCGTTTGCGCAAGACACGCATTGTCACACATTTAGTCCCTGTTGGACGAACCGTTCGTCCATTGGTTTAACGACTGCAGTTAGTCCAACTTTGCCGAATTTCGGCTTAGAGTGTATCGACTGTTGCTGTTTCGAGTACCCGGTTCGCGGTAACGGTGGAAAAACAGACAAATGTACAGACAGACAAATGTACAGACAGACATACAGACAGACAGACATACAGACAGACCAAAGTTCTTCGTCGAAGGTTCCTAAGAAAGACTATTGTCTTTAAAAAACACGATAACCCCTTACGGTGACAGAGAGCTAGAATGGTATAATTAACCAGACGCAAGCGACGTGCTAGCGAACTTTCCTATTCAGCTAATAGGCACCGCGTTCACGTAGGAAGCAGGGATTACAAGAGGAGGTAAATTATAAGCCACAAGTTCCAATGTGCGGGTCAAGACAGTCAAAGCAGTGTCATGGTGAAGTGAAAAAAAAAGTTGCAGCATATCCACGAAGTGAATGATGACGACTGGGGCGAAGCTCTCCGCAGCCCGTCCTCGTGGTAAGATGAGTGCGCGTGCGGGAGACCAACGAGGCATTGGCAAACATCAGTGCCTCGTCCACTGACGTCTGTAAGCTTAAATCGTTCAGAAGTGCCAGGCTAGACCGCCCAAAATGGACGTCGCCCCACTCATCATCATTGACTTTGTGGATATGCTGGTGACACTATTTTTATTGACATGCAATGCAGTGCAACCGGCTACTATGACGACTACGACGACACGGGACGAACGACCCACGAGGTAAAAAAACTTTGCCCCTTAAAAAAAAAAAGCCGAACTTCTTCCCATATCGCGCCTTCGCGTATCATGGCCTCGAAAATTCGAAACTAATACAACAACGTGCCCAGGCCCTCGTCCCATTCAAATATACCATATCTGTATCAAGTGAACTATCTCTATAAAATTATATTACGTGGGATCGGTTCACTGAAATCAAGTTACACCCTACCATGCAATTATGTTTGAGCAATTCGCTAGCTTAGCCTGCATAAATTACGCAGCGATTCACTACTTAAACATGTCACACATGTGCAACGCAACACATTTTCTGTGGTTCAAATGAAAGGTTCTCGATTACACAGTACAATTCAACGAAAAGTAACTTACCTTAAAAATCTAAACAAGCCCGTCGTTCAATCATAATCCGTAAATCTAAAGAAAAGTAATCGCATATCAATGGTCTGTGAAGAACTAATCCAGACAGTTGTCGCTGCCGGCAAATTACGTAAAGCTTGCTGGTTAACGAACTCCGAGATGGCCTCGTGAATTCTGACGTGAATGTAAACGCTACACACCTCTATCGTATTGCGCATTACTCGTTTATCGCAGTGAGAGATGGCATGCGTAGGCACAAGTGTTTCAAAATCCGCCTTATCGCGGGATTACATGTTCTGATTACATCCTTGTTGAAGTTGACTTTCTCCATCTGTATTCCTGACTGCTAAAAAAGTATATTCTAAAAAAATGATAAATAATACGACGTCTGTAAGTGTCTTTATATGTCCGTGTTGTAGCAAGACCTGCTGTCTTGATTAACTTCGTCCAGAAGTTGACTTCTTTATTGTGGCGTGCTGACTGTTTAGACGACATATCCCTATAAGACGGATTATATCTCTGTTGAGCTAGCTAGCTGGGTAGTTCCGTGCCGGTTCCTGCCCTGCACCATGCGTAAGCTGCGCGCATTTTGTGGATGATGAGTGGATGTAATCAATTCCCTAATGCGAATGTTTAACGGCTGTTTTGCAGTCTCTTGGTTGCTCAGTCTCGCTACAGATGGCGTACCGGTTGCACCGTCTGGGCATGCACTTCAGCGCAAGTCAGAACCCTGTCACCGAGTAGATATAGCTGGACGAAAGGGTGCGATGTCTGAAGTCAAGGCAAAGCTGCCCGCTGAAACACCAGAGCTAAAGCAGGCCAGATTATAACCCGTTATCAAAGCTTTCCAAGCGCGGAAGCAATACGAGATTAAAGATACTGCAGCAGCCTGTGAGCATATAGTCTTTGGAAAACCATGCGACCAACCTCTTCGTTTGTAATAACAAGGTTCAGAAGAGTTAAACCGAATAAATGTTTTTCTGCGCACTCGGTACTGTACTTTTATTGTGAAGCATTTCATAAGCACGGCTTACCCCCGTATTCACAAACGCTCCTCGACTCGACTTTTACCCTTTGCTTGACAGAGTTGAGCACTGTGCTGCTGCTCGGCTGAAAATCACGCTGTGCTACTCAAGAATAGCAGCAAAACATCACTTATATGCAGTGACTTGTCCTGCCTATAGATGGCGCTCCCATTGGCTTTATCAAGTGAAGGTGGAGCGCTGAGTGAAGGGGCGTTCTAGAATACGGAGGTTAGTGTGCCTCATTTGGTGTCATCACGCTCAAGGTCAAGTGGTCATTACAGCCCTAAAACAAAACTGGCATTGTTCAAAACTGGGTTAAACTGAATGTATGAGATCTAAAATAATGTAATTTATAAGAATTACGAAGAAGTAATCGCAACTAGTAACTTAAATTGTTAAAACATTTCGGGAACCTGCAGGAGACTCCGGTACAACAACAAGCGCGGGTGTCTGCACCACAGGAACAGCTTAACCCCCTCACATATTAATCAGCACTTCATATTTTCAATCGTCGTCAGGGTTATTATTTTTCTTTTTAATTTGGACTGATTTTTTGCTAGAGTGTGTCTAGCGGCGACGTTACGCCACTATCTGCAAGTTTTTGTTACGTTTAGTTTGTCACCCGTACAGTTCTTCTTATCCGCTCATACCCACACCCGAAATCATGTAATATTACTGTTATTTTCAGAACTGTTCAGTTTCTTAACTATATACACATAACTTTCGGTTATACCAAATTAACCGTCTTTTGATCGTACGACAAGACATTCCCAGCTATAAATGATCTTTGGAAACCCATGCCTCGCATCCTCTGAGGCTTGCATCACCATCTTACGGCGAGCTCATATCATACTCGTCCCAGCTTTGCTAGCGAAGGAAGTACTGAAGGCTTGAAAAGTAACGCCGCTAGATCTGTAACGCTTCCGTCGCTGAACCTAGTCGGCATCACCGCGGACAACTGATACTCCTCTAAATGCGCGACTGTGTCCGCCCCAACATTGCAACTGAGACAGGCCACCGCAGGGAGCAATACAGGACGTCTGTCGCCTCCGTATCACTAGGAGGAGCGTGCACCGTATCCTGATTACTTTCCTCCGAGACACTGGGCTGTGCGACATTTGGTGACGAAGCGCTCTTATTCAGGAGATTCTCGGGCAGAACATTTGCCATGAGTCCAGGCTAACTCCGCCTGTTCACAAGAGGACAGGACGTGCGTGTGCTACATTCGTGATGAGATGAAAGAAAGCACATGTCCTGTCCTCTCGTTCTTGTGAATGTGTTTTTTGAGCCCGAAATTTACGTGAACTATGCAACATCTCGCCGAATTTCAAGTTTTGTTGCTTCCTCGAACCATATGCTCTTCCTCTAAGGGCACGAGTTGCTATTGCACTGCGACTCTGAGAAACCCGGCATTTCAACTTTTCCAAGTCACCTCGACATTTCACCTTCCTTTGTTTGATTCTCGTTAAAATACGCGCTCGTCATCCACGTCTGCCTCTGCAAAGAACAGGATAGAAAGCGATGAATAACGGCCGCATCAAGGCTGTGCTGGATGCCGCCGATATTATGTAAGTGAGCGCGCTTTGCAATATTCTACGGCGTATTCTCTGAGCAAGCTAACTGGCAACAATGGTATCGCATAGATTACACTACTCTATCAACCACACTTGCCCCGAGACCGAAGTAGAGGTGCATCTGTAGTTTGCGCATAATCATGTTTGAACGGGATATATGGACAGATAAAAGGCAATCGAAAAAGCATTCACATGACTCACTGACAAAACGTCTAAGAAAGACAAGATTTCAAGGAAAGATGCAGGCTTGACAAGTGTGTGCTTGAAGAAATCAGAAATAAGGAATACAAAAGTTTGTAGAGAACACGTGCCACAAATATACGTCTTATTTGTGACAATATGTCACAAATAAGAAGGCAAAGCAAGTGAACACCGGAATACAACAGCGCGAACAACGCGAACAACGCAAGAACTATCTGTATGGTTATTACAGGAATCAATTTTGTTCACGTACAAAAGTACATGTGTTACATCCCTCACACCCACGATCTAGTACCCTCCCCTTAACCCTCTTTATAAACCGGAATTCTGGATAAACTCATTGCTGTATACACTAAAGGGGGCCTCTACATGTTCAATTTATTTCAATTCTCGCATTCTTTCTAATGTGTAATTCGCGTTACTTATAACGTACCGAGGTTCTCACTGAGCCATACTTTATCGGCCTTGACGTCCAGCATGCCAAACTGCACCACGCACAGGGGTGCAGTTTTAATGAGATACCGTCTATCTTTTCACGTGAGCCCATAAAGGGGCTAAGGAACAGGCAATGCATACAGTTTCAGCGTTCGTCGGTCATCCGTTCCCAGGGTAAATTAGGAATAGTTTATACTGAATGAAATGTTGTATTAGGCGTGTTTACTGTACAATTTTAGCATGGCTAATAAAGTATTATAGTTTAATTTCATGAAAAAATGTACACTACTTGAGAAAGAATCTACAACAAAAAGGGCACCGACGCCAATGCTGCTGGATCACATCTACAAAATGTTTCTTTAGTACTACTTCTTCAGTGTTGTGCGTGCGTGCGTGCGTGCGTGTGTGTGTGTGTGTGTGTGTGTGTGTGTGTGTGTGTGTGTGTGTGTGTGTGTGTGTGTGTGTGTGTGTGTGTGTGTGTGTGTGTGTGTTTACATATATTAGTGCACGCGTGCTGCTGACTGAAAGGTCCCGGGTTCGCTGTCAGCCACGGTGGTCGCATTTGGACGGAGGTGAAATGGTCAAGTCCCGCTTACTGTTCGATGCCAGTGTACGGTAAAGAACACCATATGGTCGAAATCTCCGGAGTCATCCACTCTACGGCAGCTGTCATTATCATATCGTAGTTTTTGGACATCAAGCCCCACACGTTATTATTAGTACACGCGTGCTTTTCCTATTACGTATACGTATAGTTTCAGTCAGCGTCTACATATGCAGCGTCTTCTGTGTGTATTTTTCAACTTATCCCCATTGATTATCACCGATCGGCAGACTTGTTGACATGCGCGCAGAAAACTTGTTTATATGCGAATGCATTTCTTAGTCGGGCTATGTCAGGCGTCCGTCGGGATCCATCCACCGTCCTCTCCCATAGCAACAGTGTCGGGCGCGCGCGTCGCTAGCAACCAGAGCCCCCACCATGTCACGTTGGCAGTTGTCAGCAACAGCTGTGAGCGCGCGCGCCTATTTTACCCTTGCACGAGCTGGGAACGCATACCGCATTTATCGCGACAGAAAAAAACGCCACGTGCGGTGAACGGCGCTATTGGTTGCATGGTGTAAGAAAAAAAATAAATCATTATTGTTCTAACGCTGGGTTCTCACGTGCGAAATGCCGTTATGGACGCACCACAATGCATTCGCATTTCCTCACCATTCCCTTCGGGGAGTGGGGGGCGCATTTTTTTTTTAATCGCAAGATTTTTATCGCAAGATAAGTGCGTAACGCGGGCAACGTCTTAACTTTTCTGGGACCACGATCACGAAAAGCACGCCGTATAGCGTTCCTTCCCAGCTATCAGTTCTCAATTTCATGTATAAGTTAAGGTGAGACTTCTCCCCTTATTTGCAATAGAGCGTTTACATGTCGATTCAGTGATCAATCAATCAATCAGTCCATAAACGCATAAGCGCGTCTGACACAGGCATTCCATCTTTGCATGCATTCACAAAAAAACAATGACGAAACAATTACTTAAACAAAACAAAAACAATTACTTAAAAAAACAATTACTAGCTAGTTTCTGCTCTCTTCGCAGAGGTGAAGGCTTTTGAGTCAACGCCATCACCTCACGAAAAGAGCTGCATCGTTCCAAAGCTAAGCCACAACTACATGAAAATGAAGCCGGAAGAGCAAATGATGCGGCACCCACATTAAGGCAGTCGGTATGTGCGTGATGATGCTGCATTCTTCAACCTCCATCGCTTGTTTTCTGTCCAGGTGAGAGGAAGGTGGCTGTACTATTAAGGGCCTAGCGAATACCGAAGCGCCAACGGGATGGCCTTCGGAGTGGCACGCGTAATGCTTTGTTTCTTGGCCAGCGGTGAGCTTGTTGTCAGCGCGCCTCTTCGCGAACATGCGGAAGTGCTCGCGACATTTAGTGCCCGCTTTGGCGAGAGCTGCGCACACGATGCCTGGCAAGGTCGCTTTCTTTCAAGCTCTTTTTAAATGTGATTCCGAGTTGCCTGAAGGCATAATACTTGCTCTTTCATGTGTGCGTGTGTCAGGGGGAAAGGGGGTTCAAACACCCCTTAATTTTTTTGCGTGTGCATATTTATGCACGCGCACACATACAAACAGTCGTGCTAAAAAAATGTAATTCAACCACCCACTCAGAAAAGTATATAGCTATGCACCTGCTCTCTGTCTCTCTCTCTGTGTGTGTGTGTGTGTGTGTGTGTATGTATGTATGTATGTATGTATGTATGTATGTACGTATGTATGTATGTATGTATGCATGTATGTATGTATGTATGTATGTATGTATGTATGTATGTATGTATGTATGTATGTATGTATGTATGTATGTATGTATGTATGTATGTATGTATGTATGTATGTGCGCGTTATGTCATAAAATGCATATCACAACTAATACCGATAACACAAAACAAATTCTTCACAGCCAGACTGTTTCGCAGCATGCTCATCATCTGATCATTTACCAGCTGATACAGTTATAATGGTTAATACCCTTAGAATGGTATTAACTGATTCCCAGAGAGGGGGAACAACCACGTTTTTTTTTTTAAACACAAGTTTCGTAGTTGATGTTGAGGGGAAAATAAAGTGAAAATGAAGCGCGGACGTGCTTAACACAACGACCAGCCTTAGGTCCCCGGCTTTCCATGGGTGAAGGCGGGAATGCTACATGAAAAGTGCTCGACCGTTCTCTCGCGAATCACTTGCATGGCCATAATCCTGCAATTGAAAAATTGACCTGACAGGTCTGACAGAGGAAAGATAAGGGGCAGGCGGGCCACCTCCCCTTAGGTGATTGAGGTGCCAACCTTTTTTCCACGTTCTCTGCCTCAAGTGCGCACGTTTAAAGCACGCGTGCCACTGCTTAAGCTTTGGGCAGAGAGCGGAATGCGAGGACTGTCGTGGGAGTTCCATGACGTTCACGATTACAAACTGTGCAACGAAAAGACACTGCAACATTGGCGAAGAAGACACGAAGTTATTTCGTGGAGTCGTGCGATAATCATGAAATTTACCAACTCGTTGAACTATCGGTGTTACTGCGATGAGGTCGTAGGCCACACGAAGGTATTTAGTCATCAAGAGCTCGATTATCACCATTCTTGTGAGGACAGCTGGGCTATTCAGTTTCAATGGACTCGCCGTTGACTATATTTTTTATACAAAATACCACATCTATTTTAAATATAAGATATAACAAATCACACTATCTAGACAGAGAGAAGGGGAAAAAAAGAAGATAGAAAAGGACACGCAGGGACAACTGCACTTCGCCCAGTATTACACCCACCGTTTGGGAGGAGAATGATGAAGTACAGCAGATAGAGAGGGCGTGAGTCAATACGATAAGGAAAAAAATAGGGCGTGAGTCTATAGGATAAGAGGTGATATAGAGGGAATGAGTGTATAGACTATTCACAAAGCTGCACGTGCAGAGTCATGCGTCTAAATCTAGTAAGTTCCATGGGCTGAAGAAAAGCTCGTAGGATTTGCCGAAGTGGCGAGTTGTCAGGCTACATGCAGGTTCCCGAGGTTTTTCGCTAAGCTCACCAAAGGGCGCCTACCAGAGGCATACGTGTTGATCAAGGCGCACGGGCTGGAGAGTCTCCACCGAATCGTTTAGGAAAACGGGGACAGTAGATCACTAGAAGCGATCCATGGTTTCTTCCCAATCACACTTGGCTCAGAATGTGATAAAAGCTTACGAGTGAAGAATTCTTTCTATGCACGCTGACTTAGCCGCTCTCCTCTTTGAGCAGTTCAGCGCTAACGCTAAGAAATTCGTGGCACGACAGTTTCTGCGTTGATAATAATAATACCTGGAGTTTAACGTCCCAAAACCACGATATGATCATGAGAGACGCCGTAGTGGAGGGCTCCGGAAATTTCGACCATCCGGGGCTCATTAACGTGCACCTAAATATAAGCATGCGGGTGTCAAGCATTTTTGCTTCCATCGAAAACGCAGCCACCGCGGCTGGGATTCGATCCCGCGACCTTCGGGTTAGTAGTCGTGCTAGTTGCTGCGTTACACAATTAAATACTTGTTGCTAACTTCCAATGTAGTGATAGATCGAAACTTCACTGTCGACGGCTGGAGGTCAGTAAAGTGTACCGACGAGTCAGCGGGATACTGCGCCCGAAATTACGAAGCTATAATATAAATCATCAGTGGCGCCAGCTTTTGGTAAGTTTAAAGAGTGCCAGTGCAATAACGTAGGCACACCTGGCAGAATCATCAACGAGGACTTCTTATCAGCGATGCCGCATTGTCCGTGCTGCAACTGAAATATTTCGTCTCACATTAGAAACAAAATAGCCCGTTTAGGTCATCTCAGACACCCCCTGGTCGTGATGGACACCTTTAATGTAAACACCTTAATGTTAGTTTTGAAGGAGTATACTTTCGAGTGGCAGAAAAGCGCTCATATTCTAGGCGGTGTTTCTTAACACATTCCTATGGTCCATCGGACAGCAGTGAGCATGGAGCGCACAAAAGTCGTGATGAGTGAGGCCCTGCACTTGATGACGGCCTACAAAACTGTGATAGCTAGACATGATATGATAACTATAGATATGAAAGTGCCCGCGAAACCGCCCAAGTTCACAGCGGTCGTGTAAACACTCCATATCTAACCGGGCGTTTAGATAGCGGGCAACGTGAATGGTTCCTTTGTGCCCTGACTAAGCTTGACTATGAGGAGAAGAAGTTCAGAGTTCATGAACACTCGTATGTAAAACATGCAGTCTAATTGAAAGGGCATTTACCATTACATTGGATGGGTGGATGGAAAAACTTTATTAAAAAAAAAGAAACCCTACAGGGTTACCGGCCTGGGCTCAGGCCACCCCGACGTTTTGTGCGGTGAGGCGTTCTCAGCTTTCTGGCGCTATTGGTGACGGCAGGGAGGATGATAATAACTGTGGGGGATGGACGTCCCAAAAGCACCATGTGCTTATGAGAGGCGGCGTAGTGAAGAGCTTCAGAAATTTCCACCACATGCGGTTCTTTCATGTGCATCCGTAAATATAAGCACACAGGCCTCAAGCATTTTCGCTTCCATCGAAAGCGTGGACGCCGCGGCTGGGATTCAATCCCACGACATGCGAGCGGGTCACCAGCCGAGTGCCTTAGTTACAGGCGATCATGGCGGTTGGGCTATAAGGAGGGGGGGGGGGGGGGGGGGTCGGATGCTGTAATGTCAACCCCGACCCCCTGCGCCCGAAATCCTGAAGTTCCCATGTTCTGCGACAGATGGAAGATAGATAGATAGATAGATAGATAGATAGATAGATAGATAGATAGATAGATAGATAGATAGATAGATAGATAGATAGATAGATAGATAGATAGATAGATAGATAGATAGATAGATAGATAGATAGATAGATAGATAGATAGATAGATAGACCCTCTTCCTCCGTCTCCATGACAAAAACTTCTGGCTGCGCCCTTGATTGGGAACAAAGTCGGGATGAACAAAGTCAGAAATAGTACAGAGGAGGGTGCTGTAACCAGAATAGATAACAAAAATAGGCGTTTTTTGAGGCCCAGCTTCAACTGGTGCCCCTTTCAGCTCTCCCCTTCCAGCACACGAAAAAATTTCTTGGCTATAGAACTGCTGGGGAGCATGACGCAGCGTCATCATCATTGTGCACATACTTTTTTTCTGCACAAGCTTCTATTTGCACCGATTGAATGAGCTAACTTAATTGTAAACTTGCGTCAAATCTGAACAATCCCTGGTAGTTATGTGTCATGCGAGACCAGATGTCTCGTGTTCACGCACTGCGCTGTCACCCTTCGCTGGCCCCTCTTGACGCCGGCAGGGTCTGATATAAACCGCGCGTCGCCGCCGTCATTCACCCAAGGCGAGTAACGCAACGTCAACAGCAACTATTGCGACTGTTTTGTGTCACGATGCCGCTGAAGGCGTCTTCGGCAAGAACGCCTGTCACAGCGGCATGCAGCACAGAAAAGTATGAAGACAACATCAGTGTAATAAACCCACACGTACGAGCAATGCCGGGGATGCAGCGTGGTATTAATTAGTTCAATGGGCATGCTTGCACGCGCGACATGCAGGTGCATAAAAGCGACGGAATTCGCATTTCCGCATCGAGTGTCCGACAACCATGCCTAGCTCAAGGAAGCAGCCACCAGCAGCTCTGCCACCGTTATCTGGATGTGTGTAACAAAATGAGGACTACCAAAGAAACGACGTTTTACTGTATAGCAAAAGGAGTGCGTGCATATATAATGGCGAAACGAATTTCCGCATTGCTAATTACTAAACGAGCTCCTAAAAGCTATGCGTTTTAATAAAATAGCAAGTTTATATATGGAAAGGGGCTTCAGATTCAATTGTGCCATCCTGCTATCAACTGCGCAGGCGCTTGGACGTCGTAGCGTCCACGAGAAGTACAGTCATGCGATTTCGCTGCTTATTCCTTAATACAATGACGTTCCTTGGCAATACAGGGCCATGTTCCCGGTAGTTCATTATCACACGCCTTCTCTAACACAGATCCCAATCTTCGATATTCCCGCCCGCAGGGGCGAAAGATAGTGTAACTGCCGTAAAGGTGCAGTACCACGGGTCAAAGTTGTCACGTGGTATACCAGATTGTTTACAACTAGCTCATTCGTTGCTTGCTCCATTGCAGCCATGCCTAAGCTCAGGTTTGACATCGTCACTCTAAAGAAAAGTGCATTTCCATTTGTTTAATGTAAACATTAGGCAGAAGCCTACAAGCCGGTTGGTTGCACTTCTCAAACCTGGAAAATCGCCTCTAGAGCTGACATCATACCGCCCAATAGCGCTGGCTAGTTGCGTAGGGAAGCTGATGGAGCGAATGATCCTTGCCAGACTCGAGTGGTTCCTAGAACGCCATAGAATATATCCAGACGCAATGGCCGGTTTTCGTCGTCTTCGGAGCTCCATTGACAATGTCATTGACCTGGTGACCTACGTACAACACCAGAAAATGAGCAGACGGTTATCTGTCGCACTATTTTTAGATGTCAAAGGAGCATATGACAATGTTTCTCACGAAGCCATACTTGACGCCCTCGAGTCAGTTGGTTTGGGTGGGCGAGTGTACCGCTGGATCCAATGCTACCTACATATGAGATCATTGTTTATGCAAACTGATGATGGGCCGACTTCTGAACGTTATACACACCGTGGTGTTCCTCAAGGTGGTGTATTGAGCCCCACACTGTTCAACCTGGTTCTGATCGGTCTCGTTGAACGCATACCAGATTCCGTGCAGATATCTCTCTATGCAGATGATATTTGTGCCTGGACATCAGGTGTAACACGTCCTCAGGTACGTGCGAGACTCCAGAAAGCAGCGAATTCAATATCGGCGTACCTTAGAGAACAAGGCCTCGAGATTTCTCCTGAGAAATCGGCGCTGGTCGCGTTCACGCGGAAGGCAATGACGTCATATCCCATCGCCATCGATGGACACAGTGTCTGCTACGCCAGGACCCACAGGTTTTTGGGGGTCACGATCGATCGAAATCTCTGCTGGAGTCCCCATGTGGCCACTCTAAAGAAGCGCCTAACGGCCATCGCACAACTTTTCAAGTTCCTCGGAGGCAAAACGTGGGGCACATCAGTGCACGCGATGTTGCATTTGTACAAAACGCTGTTTCTGGGGTACCTGCGGTATAGCTTGCCGGTTCTGACGAACGCTTGCAAAAGCAATATACGCACAATAGAAAACGCCCAGGGCCAGGCACTCAGAGTTTGTCTTGGATTACCACGTTGTACATCAACAGCGGAAACCATCGCAATCGCCAAAGATCATCCGGCCACAGTGCACATTACTTTGGAGGTGCTTAGAGCTCATATTAGACACCTTGCTCGCGCCCCTGCCCACCACCTAGCTTCGCTTCCAGAAGATCGACCGAGTGCCTCCTTCTGTAAGAGAGTATTGACTTTCCGTGAGTGCCTTCCAACAGTCTACACGCCTCCGGAACGGATACTAACACCTCCTTGGTGCTTGGACCGACCAAAACTGCGCTTGACAGTGCCGGGGATTCGCAAGAAGGCGGAGCTCTCGGCGCCAGCTTTAAAGCAGATGATTCTACTCATGCTACACGAAGAATACAAAGATCATGTCAAACTTTACACGGATGGCTCGACAACTGTTGGAGGATCTGCAGGAGCTGTGATCTTCCCAGCAAGAGCCGAAACCATCCAGTTCAGAACGTCACACAAGACGACATCGACAGCCGTGGAGCTCGCGGCACTCCGCAGCGCACTCCGCAGGATTGACCAAGAGACACCACAAAAATGGAGCATTTTTACTGATTCGAAACCAGCTCTCCAATGTCTACAAAATGCTCTACGTCGTGGACCTCAAGACCAATTGGCGCTCGAAATACGACAACTGTACCATCACCTAAAAGACGAAGGACATGGCATATCTTTTCAGTGGTTACCAGGCCATTGCGGCATCATTGGTAACGAACATGCCGACAATGCAGCTAAGAATGCTCACGAAAATGGAGTGATGGAACCTATTCCACTATCAAGAAGCGACGCAGCAGCAAAGATTAAAACGCTTGCGCAGGATGTCGCAAGTCTATGCGGAATACGCCCGGTTTTCTCCACACCCGTCTTCACCGCCTGGACCCATACCTACGACTTACTATTCCATCTGGCCTACCCCGATCCGAGACGACCCTTCTCTGCCGTATGTGGCTTGGGGTGTCTTTCACGAACGCTTTTACCTGCCGCATCGGAATGAGAGACAGCGCTACATGCGACCATTGCGACAATGACGAAACAATTGAACATATTTTATGTCAGTGCCCCCAGTACAGCTCTCAGAGACAGTCCCTCTCAGCAGTGTTTGCTCGCCTCGACGACCAGCCATTTTCTGAACAGTCAATCTTGGAATGTCGGAAAGATCGAGCTTCACGCCAGAAAGCAACGAAGGCGCTGATGAAGTTTCTGCGAGCGACCCGCCTCGTTGAACGATTGTGACACTACTGTGTGCGAGTGTGTGTGTGTGTGTTTGTGCTTCTCTTCCTCCCTTTCCCCTTTTTTTTTGTCTCCCCTTACCCCTTCCCCAGTGCAGGGTAGCAAACCGGATATGTTTTCTGGTTAACCTCCCTGCCTTTCCGCATTAAATTTTCTCTCTCTCTCTCTCTAGGCAGAAGCCTGTCTGGTTGAGTAGATTTCTATTTTTTTTTTGTTTCGCGCTTTATCTTCAAACGTGTAACTTTTCCGCGCTTTGCGATTAGGGGAAAAGTTGCATTAGCTTGCGTCTCGTGGCAGTGGATTGAAAAATGCCCGTGTACAGATCTCCAGGAAAGATTGCCGGCCGCAGAGGTTTACCATTGGTTATAGCGGGAACGTAGGTCGAAATTGATTAATTAGTTTAAAAATGGAGTGTTTATTGTCCTGAAACCACGGCGTCCTCAGGAGAAACGCCGTAGAGAGCATCGGAAATTTCGACAAAGTGGTATTCTTTACCATGCGCCGTCATCGGACGGTACATGGGTCATGAGATGTTCACCTCCATCGAAATTCAACCACGCGCGGCCGGTATCAAGCCCACCGAGACAGGGGTGCATTCAGAAGTGTTTTCGGTGCATGGGCGTAAGTTGACAAGCCCCCCACTCCTAGAACCACAACCTGGCTGAGCCAGTGTAGTGGTTCTCGAAGAAGGCCATAAGGCGACACGGCGCTGTGCCTTGCCAGTGTGAAGAGATTCCACCCGTTTTTCGTCGTCCGCGTGGCTTTTCGCGCTTTTGAGAGAAGGGAGGGGCGAGGGAAACACCCATCTTGCGAGAAAACCAGTCTGCGAACAAGAGTTCGTGCATGGTAAACAGACCTCGCAAGAAAGCCAACTTACGGATTTTTTCGCGACGACAGCCTTCTTTCATTCTCTGCGTCGTGGTTCATTGCTGCCAGGTGCACCGTGCTGGAAAGTGAGATAGCTCACTTTAGAGGAAACGACACAGGTGCGGAGGTCGTTAGAGACAACTATAAATACAGACGATCTTGACGATCACTAGGCAGAGACACCACTAAATCCCAAGGCACGCTCACACTTGAAATGCATGAATAACGACTGCGGCGATAGTGCAACGTTATCCATTTAATCGAACCATGAGTCAGCGCTGAACAGGGTTACCAGCTAACCCTCCCCCCCTTTCCAAACAAATAATAACGGTGCGACTTTCGCGAAGATGCCCAAAAGAAGCGGAAGCATTTTACCCAACCTTGAAAATATGTTTACTTATAATAAAAAAGTATCACTCATATACGATGGGTGGGGAAAGGAGGTCGAAAAGATGCTGTGATTGTATTGTACAGCAAGAAAATGCGCAGCTATCAGTGGAAGCACATGTTTACTTTTTAACCTTGTCTTCAGTGTTGTCTCCATTCGGTTGAATGCGTATTTGCCAGTGCATGATAAAAGTTACTTGTGGATTCCCCCGAAGTGTGTTCGACTTTAACACTCAAACATTAAAGATATCGGCAAAGGCGCTATCGGTGAACGTGATGATTTGTTAAATTGTAACCTTTGCTGGAAAAACACCAAGAACCTCCCCCCCCTCACTCTCAATAAAAAAATTTTAAAAAGTGACAAGCGGCAACGAAATAGTCCAAGCAACTCGGTAAAAATCATAAAACAAAATCCACTGCAAACTCTGGCGCTAAGTATCGACTAGGACGATGCGACAAAAGCCATTACTGGATGTGTGGGCAGCCTATGATTAGAGTCGTGTCAAAGCCGGATGGTTCTCGCATTATAGGTACGTGCCTCGTGACTAAGCTTTCACGTAGCAGCGATGCGCGTGGACAAGGCGCCCAGCCCAGTATCGCGTGGGACGCTGCGATGCGCGAGCCCACAAACAACTTCTACTTACCCTTGTTTCACGTTCGCGGTACGCATACATTTCGCAAGAAGACTAAACTCTTTTGCCTAGCGTCATATTGTGAGGTCATCGGTTCATTCGTTTCTGGAATATTGGTCACGTTTCGCGCATGTCGATGATGCCATGAAATGGCTGAAAAGTGTACTGCCTTCGCTGGATCTTTTTTTTTTTCTTTGAAGGGCGCCAAAGAAAGACTCGGACCACGTTGGGACACATTACGTGACTCAAGTTTCTTTCGCCTCAGACGTGATAGCGCGCAGTGCTTCTAGCCCGGAGCTTCGCTATCTCAAGACACGCGTCTCCCTGGCTTTTCTCGAAGAAGCAGCGCGGCGGAGATGGAGCGACTTCACTGGCCTTTCAAAAACTCTACAGCACGCGGCGGCATGCAAGGGGAAACTACTGGAAGAGAAAGGGGAGCGTTCGTATTCGTTCTAAAAAAAAACAAAAAAAACAGAGGGGTGCATTTGATACACGGGGGGAAAGGGGGACCACGTGCATGACGTCGTGAGTGGGGCCCCGCAGCAGGATGGCCACTCTCGTGACGAGCCGTGATTGGCTGTAAGTTGAAGCCTGGAGAGAGGAACTTGTTACGCCAGTTCCGCCGTCTGCGGGGGCTTCCTTGCTCGCGCTCCTTTTTCCCGCCAGCCGCAGTCGAAGGGGCCGCTGCGCTCCGGCAACAAGTGTCAGTTGCGCTAGAAGTTGGCGAACGCTTCGCAAGCGTGCTTCACCAGCCGCTGCTTTTATTTTCTTTGTTTTTTCTTGTGAGTGCGTGGCAGCCGGAGGAGGCGCGGCGAAGCGACTGCAGCCATGGATCAGCTCTTCGGGAACCTGAAGGGTTTCTTCAAGACCGACTTCACGGTCATCGACAACAATGTGTTTCGGCTGCACTACAAGGCGACGGTGTGCATTCTCATCGCCTTCAGCATCTTGGTCACGGGCAGGCAGTACATCGGTGACCCCATCGACTGCATCAGCAAAGACGCGGTGCCGCCTAACCTGCTGGACACTTTTTGCTGGATACACACCACCTTTTCGCTCACTGACGCCTGGCACAAGAAAGTGGGCGTCCAAGTGCCTTACCCCGGCGTGGACAAGTACACGCCGGGCGAGAAGCGCGTCTACCATGCCTACTACCAGTGGGTCTGCTTCGTGCTCTTCCTGCAGGCCGTGCTCTTCTACGTGCCTCGCTACTTTTGGAAGGCTGTCGAAGGCGGCCGCGTCAAGAACCTCATCCTGGGCCTCAACAACCCGATCCTACCCGAGGAAGCCAAAGAAAACAGTCGCAAGTTGCTTGTCGAGTACCTGACCATCAACCTGAACAACCACAACATATTCTTCTACGGATACGTGGTGGCCGAGGTGTGCAACTTCGTCAACGTCGTCGGCCAGATGTTCCTCATGGACATGTTCCTCGGCGGTGAGTTCTCCAGCTACGGTTCCAAGGTGCTGCAGTTCACCGAGTGGGACTGGTCCGTGCGCTTCGACCCCATGATCAAGGTGTTCCCCAGGCTAACCAAGTGCACATTCCACATGTACGGTTCCTCGGGCGACGTGCAGAAGCACGATGCCATGTGCATCCTGCCCATCAACATCATCAACGAGAAGATCTACGTGTTCCTCTGGTTCTGGTTCATCATCCTCGCCGTGCTCTCCGGTGTGGTGCTCATTTACAGGGCCTTCGTCATCTTCCTCCCGCAGATCCGCTTCATGGTCCTCCGACGCCGCGCCAAGCTCGCCAACAAGGACTACGTGGAGCGCGTCTGCGACCGCTGCAAGCTCGGCGACTGGCTCATTCTCGACCTGCTCTGCAAGAACATGGATCCCGTCAACTTCCGAGATCTCATCAACGACTACGTGCGACGCCTCGACCACAAGAGCATCGACAACGCGTAAACGCTCGACTACGGCCGCTGTCTCTCTCGTGCGCGTTCCTTTTCTCGAATACCGACGACTGAACGACGCCGCGTCTTGCGGTTTCGGGCACGATGATTTGTAGACGACCTTGACCACTGGCAAGTCCGTACCTATTCATTCTTTTTTTTTTTCGTGAACTCGGCAGCTCGAGCTCTCTGTCGGTATGAACGCGCTCCTTCGAGGGAGACAAAAGACAAGATGGCGTTTTGCCATCTGGAGCCAGTAATCTAGCCGAACTACTTTTGACATGAGCTGCCTTTCACAGCGTGCCTTCAGGCAAGGCATTTGAAGTGCCAAGATGATGATGATGGAGGGAGCAATATCAGAGCTGCCTATGCTGCCACTGTTGTATTTTTTTGTACGTGAGTTGTTACTTCGTGTAATCACTGTCACGGTAGCTGTGAGCCTAGGAACAAATTTACATCATACGCAATTAAAAACTAGAACAAGATAGGGACAGTCTGCTGTGTTTGCATGCTGTTCGTGCATTTTGTCATAATCTTTTTTTTTCTGTCATTGTTCTGTCATCAAGAATCTCTATGCGACGTCGTTTACGACTGCTGCTTGAAGTACAAGCATCTTGTTTGTCTATTTTCTTTTTTTAAGCGTAAGTGTTGCAATCTATACTCTCCGCGATGAGGGAAAGCAATATTTTCGTTTTTTTTTTTTTTTCATGTTACTCAGTGCCTTTTGGGAACAACAAGAATCCGAAGTCTTCCAGATGTTTATTGTCCATTTTCTTGCAGCTTGGTCTCTTATTTAACGTTGCACAGAGACTTCGTTTGCAAGTATTTCCTCCCTCCCCCCCTTTTTTTTATTTCTGTCCTTTAGAGTCGCCTTTTTTTCCCCCATAACATGATGATTTGTTGTTGGAGATGGTGTCTTGTTTCTTGCATTTCGTCAGTTTATTTTTGTACATGTTTACACTGGCGTGCGTTATACAATGCCAGATAGTTCTGTCTCGCTCTCCGGCTGCACGGA
Organism: Rhipicephalus microplus; assembly: GCF_043290135.1. Lineage (NCBI taxonomy): Eukaryota > Metazoa > Arthropoda > Arachnida > Ixodida > Ixodidae > Rhipicephalus > Rhipicephalus microplus. Next base: position 128,485,638 of record NC_134704.1, read on the forward strand.
GAACAAGAAAAGTGCCTTGCCAAACATTTCTTAAATACTATTTTTGTACGGTATTGCACTTTCTAGTTGCGCGAAGCATAACTTGTTAAGCGAGGAGGATTATGTACTGCCAGGGCGTCGTTCAAATGCTTTATTTTTGTACTGTACATCAAGGTCTGTAAGATAGCGATCGGTTAAAAAAAAAAATTTGTGTGAGTGCGTGTATACGTGGAAGTGTCACAAAAAACAAATGTCTGGCTGATCATGGTGCGATGAATAAATGTTATACGACGTTTCTGAGCTGTGTGCTTCGGTCGTTTCTTGACGTATCAGTTCATGTTTTCTCGAAGGGACATATGTTATTACAGCGCATGCGCGGGGAGTCAGGCCTTCTCTTTAATTCTTGTAGTTCCCGGCGCTGTTTTTTGAGAAGTCTTAAATGTGTGCCAATGGACAATGACCCTTCTGGTGCACGCGTGAGTGGAAGGCTGAGCTGCTAGGTTAACGTGGTGTAAATTCTCACGTTCTGTTTACGCATGCAGTGCTGTCATATCAGTGGATGTCAGCGTCCCGCTGCCGCGAGCAAAGTCGCAGGTCTGCGAAGAGGCATACCTGCGATGCATTTCTTTAAGCTTTGCACGTGACACGTCCGCCGGCGATAGAAAATAGTGCAGAACCTTTTAACTACAGCACAGGTACTTTATATTTATTCATTGTTCCTGAACAGCATTTTTGAAGTGTCGCCTTAGAATAGATGTGGTGGCTACGCTACCTAAAGCGCGTGATTATTTTAACCGTTCTTCTTGCTCTTTGGCCATTCCTTGGCCCTTGCACCACAAAACTCCACTAATCATTTGTACCTTTCTGTCGCGTTTATGAACAGGCCGTGGGGTCCGTGGTTCACATTGTCTAAAATATCGACGTGCGAAATATTTACTGCTAAACGAAACAGCAGCGACTTTTCTGTTGTGCGAATCCCGTGACTTGACAGCAAACACTCCGTTAACCATATTTTCCTTTATTATCTTCAGTAGTCGGGCAGAATAAGTGTGGCGTTACGTACGAGCTAACAAAACATGCCCGTCTACTCAGCGTTTGCACGCGCTACGCCAGTTGAGTCATGAGCATCAAAAACTCTTAATATGCAATAAAGCCCCTTGATCGACTTATCACCATCAACGTCACCTGGCGGCATGCGGGATTTCAGGCCTACCGCTAGGCGCATGAGCAAGGTCACTGGAACGTGCAGAAGGGGTTAGTACCCACCGCTTAGCTCTTTTATATGCACGTTGTTCCTTCTTCTGTTGTAATACCTCCGGCCACCGTGTTCCACGAGTGCTGCGTCCCATCGTAATCGCATGCATTTCTGGTAGCGGTCAGCAATAGATCGCGTAGTACAGGCCGCCCTGTTCCTGGCTTCTTCCGCCCACAGTCGCTACCGGCAATTTTAATCTTAGCAAACGCTAACTCCTGTCCAGTCTAAGTAACTTTGCCAACGCCTTCGCACTGTCGCTTTATACTTATCGTGTGAAAATTTGGGCTTAATCTTCATGGAAGTTAGGGTGGATTCCTGTTTGAATCCTGTGCATATCTGACGCGCATTTTTTTTTTCCAAAGATTGGTGGGCGTCACATCTTTGCCGGCATGTCTGTCCGTGGTTTAGCGAATTGCCTTCGTATTTTTGCATCACATTTCAAGGCAATGCACAGCATACAATGACGTATGCCCGTGGTGTGGATGGAAGCACACCGACGCTCTATCACATCACACGCCGAAGAGCAGGAATGGAATGACAGCAGAGAAAAGTCGGAGGCAATGCTGTCCGGCCCGGTCCTTGAGTACCAGCTGAAGAGGAGGGCTGAAACGATGGTCAGAGGCAGCGGTGCCTTGGAATTGTGGCCCGACCACGTGTCGCTGCGCTGTTTTAGCTGCAACGAAGTCTTTTCCACGAATAAAGTTTCGTTCTTCTTCAAACGGATGCAAAAACAGACCACAAAAGTTTAAACGTCTTCTCAGCGAGGCATAATTTACCACTGAACCAATGACAGCCACAACACGCCGGCTCAGACCTGGTGGTGTAGAATGTTTTTCTGGGTCACGTCCAGCAAGAGGCAAAAACCAGCGGAGCCCTGGACTAGAGGCCCCATAACTTCTGACCACACAATGCAATGAGATTTTTTTTTTCGCGTGATGGAATTTGATTGTTCACATAGGGTAGTAAGGTTGCGAGTGCTCGACGAATCAGTGCCTATAAGCAAGTGTAGCTGTCATTAGAAGTTTCTGTTATACTTCACTCTTTGTAAAGAAAATCAAGCGGTGGTTTCAAATGCAAAATACAAAATGCACAAAAGCACCTCTTGCTTTCGTGAACGCCAGAAGACTATCATTTTGTGGTTATATCAGGTCCCTAGTGAGGTTTTGGTTTCGAATATTACTGTAGACCTTGACTACTTTAGGAAAACGGCCATTTTCATAGCTTATTTTCGGTAAAACACACCCCTCCAGTAGAATTTCTTTGGGAGCGAAGCTTGCGTACCCCTCCCTCCACAGGCAGTGGGCCTGGTAGGTGCCCATTGGAAACAGACTTTCACTGGATTGCGTGTTTCTTTGCGACTGGCAGTCGAGTACTCATTTATAGTTTGTATTTAGCACTAGAAGTTCCGAACGTTGTTGGCACAAGTGCCGTCGTACTATCAAAGCCTTGAGGTGCGCACGTTGTCATCGCGCAGTTAGTACCGTCTAGGTAGCGGTTATTGAGCTGTTCGGAAGCGGAACTATCAGACATTTATCGGCGTTCAATCTTTTCGTCAGATGTAGACAGAATGCCACACGCTCGTGTCTGCCTCAAATGCAGAGCGTGCGTTGTTTGCAACTGGGTTAAGCGAAGTGACTTGGATGCCTGTGGGTTACTGTGAAAATCGAGAACACCTGGCCAACCTTCTTTTACCTAATAATAATTATTATCTGGGCTTTATGTGCCAAAATCATAACAAGATCATGGGGCATATACCGTGTTGGAGGGCTTCCGAAGTTCACACTTTTCGGAAAGTCAACTTAATTACGTACTTTTCCAGTCAGTGATTTAACGCTCCAGGAACATCCAAGTCGTTCGCACAACTCATCCTGCACACTTAAACACTCTTCCTGCTGCGGTCTCGTTTCTTCTGAGAAAAAACACTGCACGAAGCAGACATGAACTGTGTTGTTTGCAGAAGTGAGCACTTTTTTCCTTCAAGGATGTGCCTTCACTGCATGCCCACAGAGAACACATGAATAAGTTACCTTCATGCCAACATCTCTCCGTCGGTGGCTGTTGTGCTTTGTTTTACTTCCTTGTTTATTTCTCATTGTACGCGTCTCTAATTTGTGCAAGTCTTCCGTTCTTTCTGCATGCTATTTCTTTAGTGCAGAGCATTTTAGGGTCCCGGGTGGTCGTATGCTGTTGTCGCGGCTTGGCACAACAAAGGTAAAGTGACGTACAGGATCGACGTGTGTAAAATATTGAGAGCCTGCTCGCGTCCTGACTAAGTCTTCTTCCTCTTGATCTTCGGGAGCCTTTACAATGATAATAAGTGCGGATTGCTTCAGGAGCCCGGTCTTTCGTATAGTGTCGTCCCTTGACATAACGCTGGCAGAACCATGTATACAATTAGAAATATATATAGAAGGAAGCGAGAAATAAAAAGGGAAGAAGTAAAGGTAAAAATTTAGAAAAAAAGAAAGTAATAGAAATGAAGAAAGAGAATCTGAAAAAGAGAAAGCCGAACAGAAACAAAGGAAGCCTCCCAGCTCCGTTCCTCTTTCAAGCATTGCAACATTCTAGTGCGAACCCACCTGAATTTTCTTTTGTCCGTTCCTTAGAGGGAGTCGTTGCTCACCTTGTCTCCGTGTACGAACCCTGATTTCGTGAAGCTCGAGCAAGAGATAATTTAGAAACATGCTTTCCTGCGTTCATCTCGGTGTTTCCGGTGATATGGAGATACTCGATTTTTGTTTTCCGCCTCTGCCGGATAAGATCGTGAGTCCCGGTTTGGTCATTTAATGGCGGCAATGTCACTGCTCTAACGAGCGCGTAGTGGCTTGTTCTGATCAGGCCGCCTTGCAAGAAAATGTTCGTGTTGATAGCCCCGTGCATTGGCTGCATCGTATAATATACCCTGTCGGGGTTTAACGTTTAAACTATTCCTCACTTTGAGAGATTACAGTATGCGATTGAAACACGGGGTCGTTAAGAAGAATGAGAAAATAAGCTGTTAAGATGAATTACGCGAGCTTTTGGCAAACTATATCCGATGCATTCAGAAGAAGGTAAACTGAGACCCGTCTAGCCTTCACGCTCGTAATGCACATAACGATCATGTATCACAATGAAATCCGAAATTCTATATACGTTAGTGTCTTGGTTTTTTTTTTTGTTTCCTATCGCGCAGCTTTCGCAATTTTATATAACTGACATATTGTACAAATAAAATCAATGTTTTACGTGCCGAAACCATGATATAATTATGAGGCATGCCTCAAGGGCTCCACTAATTTCGAACATTTGATGTTCTTTCACGAGCATCGCACAAGAAAGGGCCTCTGGTATTTATTCTCCATCAAAATTTGACAGCCGCAGCTGGGATCGAACCAGCGACGGTCGGGCCACCCATTGTATAAACATGTCGTTCGTAGTACGTAGCTTTGCTAAATATATATTTTGGCTGTGAGAGCGGGCACGTGGCGCATACGTACTTGCATCAACAGCAGTCTTTCATAACGAGCTTGAGAAGAACAAGGTGATTTTTCAAGGAATAAGGCACCCGTCTTGGTGGTCTACTGCTTATGGCACCGGACGGCATGTTGACCCGCAAGTCGCGGGATCGAATCCCGGCCGCAGGGGCTGCATTTTGGGTGGATGTGATAACGCTTGATGGTCGTGTATATACGGATTTGGGTTCATGTTAAAGAAACCTAGGAGGTCGGAATTTCCAGAGCCCTCCATTAAACGACATATCTCATAATCCCGTCGTGATTATTATATTTTCAAGGAATACCGTCACCTATACCCACTCAGGGGTATTGAATGACGATAACGTGATCAAAAATATGACATGAAAAATCTCAGTTTGCACCAAGACTGTTGACATCAATTGCAGTCCAGACTCGAGGCCATTTACCGAGATCGTTTCAAGTCGACGCTTTAGGCTCGGTCCACGTTTGATATTCCATTGGTTGGAACGATGACCTAATTAGTCCCACTGATCTCGCCGCATTAGTGTGACGAGGCCTGGTTCCGTCAAAGGTTGACGGGCCACCTTCATCGAAGACGCTGAAAATTCCAGAGAGATGTAGATAGAGGGTGAGAGAAACCTGGCTGCGCAGAACCACAATTGGGTCATTGCCTTTCAAAGCAATCACACTGCTGGCACGAAGTGGCCGGGTGCCTGCAACGCCAATGACCTTGATGCCGTTGAACGCGAAGTTTGCAAATAATTAGTTTTGTAACGTTAAACTAAGCGGTATTTGTTATTGGGTGAGAACAATTATTTACACGGTGATTTAAAATACCACGGATGACGCATCGGCATGCACAACCACGCATCCATAATACTTCATTTAGTAAATACACCCAACAAATATTAAATCTGTAGAGGGTCTTATGAGAGTTATCTAGATTTGATGTCTAAAATATTGTATTTATCAAAAGGATAATAGAGGAGATTTTACGATTATTTGGTATGAACAGTAATTCGGTATATGTGGACTTGATATATGTGGCTTGTGCTATTAAGCATCCAGGAAAAGCTACAAGGACCCTTCTATGAAGCGGAGTGATCTCGCATTGGATTGGTATTGACAAACCGACAGTCGTATAGCGCATGTGCATTGTGTCGAGTAATAACAGCTGAGGCCCCATGTTTTATGGCGCTGAGGTAGCGTTGGTAGACTTTCACTACCCTCTGCGAGAGTGTAGAGAAGAAGCAAGAAAGACCCAGCGTCTTTTAGAGCGATAAATGTTTTTAGTCTATAGAACTGGTGGACTTGGACTTGTACTGAAGCTATTGTTGGTGCATGTCACTGGATGGAGATGGCGGTAGAGATGTAGTAATACGCTTCAATTGAAGGGTAATATACGAAGGCCGCAGTATACTTATGCTTATGGTACTTTCCTATGGCCCTTACGGCAGTCGTGTATCTCTAGCGCCGTTCCTTCCCTGTCAAAGTTGGCAGCCGAAGTTGATATGTCCCACGCGGCTGTGGGCACGCTCGCCAAACAAAGGCCACTGCTCCTATAACACGTATTGAGTGTTTAAAAGCCATGCTTTCGGTTTGTGAGCCTAAGTGCTCTGTACATGTCTGAATGCCAATAACGAATATACTTTGTAGAAGTACGTACGTATGTAGATTGAACAAGTTGCGAAGAAGTTTTGTCTACGCTGATAATCGATATTTCTTCTTTATTGCGACAGCAACTGTATGAATTCTCAGCAGGTTAAAGCGGTCGCTGACATGTCCTACCCCTATATCTATCTATCTATCTATCTATCTATCTATCTATCTATCTATCTATCTATCTATCTATCTATCTATCTATCTATCTATCTATCTATCTATATATATATATATATATATATATATATATATCATCATCATCATCATCATCAGCCTGACTACGTCCACTGCAGGACAAAGGCCTCTCCCATGTTCCGCCAGTTAACCCGGTCCTGTGCTTGCTGCTGCCAATTTATACCCGCAAACTTCTTAATCTCATCTGCCCACCTAACCTTCTGTCTCCCCCTAACCCGCTTCCCTTCTCTGGGAATCCAGTCAGTTACCCTTAATGACCAGCAGTTATCCTGTCTACGCGCTACATGCCCTGCCCATGTCCATTTCTTCTTCTTGATTTCAGCTATGATATCCTTAACCCCCGTTTGTTCCCTAATCCACTCTGCTCTCTTCTTGTCTCTTAAGGTTACACCTACCATTTTTCTTTCCATTGCTCGCTGCGTCGTCCTCAATTTAAGCTGAACCCTCTTTGTAAGTCTCCAGGTTTCTGCTCCGTAGCTAAGTACCGGCAATATATATATATATATATATATATATATATATATATATATATATATATATATATATATATATATATATATATATATATATATATATATATATATATATATATATATATAAAGAAGCGTAATTCACACAGAACGAACGTTTCAGCACGGTTTAGTCCGGCGTTTCGGCCGTGGGACCGGCCTTCGCATTTAGGATAGATGGTGATTCTTACCGGCCAGTGTGGGACATGTTCGGAAGAGTCTTCCGCTGTATGAAGCAACGTTGGAGGAGGACGTGGGCCCTCTGGAAGATTTGGAGGTCTGCTGATGACAAGAGGCCCCTTCTCCAAACGGTACGTTGTGAAAGTCCGGCGGAATTTTTGTAAATTTAACTGCGCATACATGAAAAGCGTGATTCAGGAGCATATACAAGTACCAAATGGTAGAAAATACGTTTAGTTTGATGGAGTCGGTGTATACGAACAATTTACAGAGCTGTCATAACAGCCTGACTTGCGTCCCTTCTGATTATACAATAGATAGATATGTGGAGTTTAACGTCCCAAAACCATGATATGATTATGAGAAACGCCGAAGTGGAGGACTCCAGAAATTTTCACGTGCACCCAAATATGACCACACGGGCCTACAGCATTTTTGCTTCCATAGAAAATGCAGCCGCCGCAGCCGAGATTCGATCCCGCGACTTGCGGGTCAGCAGCCGGGTACCTTAGCCACTAGGCCACCGCGGCGGGGCGATGTTTCTTTGAATGTGCTTTCATCAATACATAGGGAGAAATGCGGGCACTTGGAGACATCCGGCCAACGTTTTCACGAGGGGTGTGTTTTGAGAGTAGATCAACGTTTTTGAAAGAGGCGTTTGTTTCGAGAGTGGTATCTGTCGAGTTTGGCGCTTGGTGGTGGATAAATACGCCTATATTTTAGGGGTGAAGCTCCTCTTAGTCTAACCTTGTCCTGTGTCAGGCGTACGTAACCGGCAGTATCTCCCGAACATTGTAATAGATGGTGCTGTCTCATCACCATTTCTCGTCTCATTTTCTATAGATGGCGTTGGTCCAATGGAAGTGTGTGCAATAGGACGGACGGACGCATGGACACTTCGCCCTATTCATAATCCTTCAATCCGTGGTTATGTTGTGATTTTTTAAAAATAAAGGTTTGCCATTTCACACTATCGGGTCATCCTATCCCTCTCGGTCCAGCCCTCCACGGGATGTCCATGAAGTTATTTATATTAGTCTTAAGGAGAGAGACAGTGTGAGTGAAGATGTGAAAATGGCAAGACAAACAATTTTGCCGAGAAACTGACTTGTATACCGCGTCGTCCTGTACGGAATTCGATGAATATGACATGTAGGAAAGTCTTGGAGAAATGATATGCGTATCCAATCATCGCGGCGACGTTGCCGGCATTTGCGCGTCCCGGCACTCCTGTCGAGAGGTGATCGCTCTCGTGTGCAACCCACTGGGTAATGTACACGGCGTGAATTTGTCACTTAGTGTGACCGTTTACTCCTAGCCCATAGCGGACGTGTCTTCCCGTTATCGCGTCGTAGCATCGTCATTCTTTGCTTACACAGTACACGCCTCTTTAAGTCGCAGTGTCAATGTCTTTGTTCGCCCGGTTAATCGTCTTAAGCGGCTACATTCTGCCACGACGAGTCCTTACTGAACAATGGTGGCATCCTTGACCTTCAAGGGCGACTTTTATCTTTCGAGTCAGTGGGCCACTGTCTTCCTACGCTTGGCGCCTTTTCGTTCGGGCCAGCCAGCACACGCCGAATCAGTGCGGCTGCCGAACGCAAACGAAAGATAAACGGAGGCCATGTGTCAAGGCGAAGGTCGGGGACAGTTAAAACGGAGAGGCGTAGAAGAGCGGAGGATAAGCGGGCCGCGTAGGGTGCCCCATACGTCGTAAGAAAAAAAAACAGAGAAGGACGAGGAAAAGAGAAACAATAAAAAGAAAAAAAAAAGAAGTGAGGCTAAAGCAGGAAAAAATAGAGAGGGGGGGGGGGGGTATCGTGCGTGTATACGGAAAACGAATAAGTGGACGGGTCCTTCTGGGATGGGACACAGGGAACAGAAAACGGTGACCAGTGGCTGTGTGCTACGAAGAAGTGCGCTGGGGCTCGCCCTTCCTTTCTTTCTTTCTTTCTTTCTCTCTTTCTTTCTTTCTTTCCTTCTTTCTTTCTTTCTTTCTTTCTTTCTTTCTTTCTTTCTTTCTTTCTTTCTTCGTGTCGCTTTGCACCGTGGACTAGGACAGCATGCGACGTACATTGAATGCGTGAACGAAAACGGAAAACCAATAGTGGAACCTCGCCTCCGGGCTTTTAGACCAGCAGGTGGTCGCTCCGTGCAGCCGTGGTTCGTTTCTCGGATGTCGGGAGGCGGACAACGGATAAAAGCGGCCCGCGTGTGGACGCCTTTACCAGGGCTGATGCAGATCGCGCTCGAAAATCTTCGGAGAGATAACACGGCATGGAAAACAACTACGTTGGTGGTGCGGCGATAAGGCCTGCTAGTTTCAGCGTCAGCTCGCTTTGCACACACATTTGGATATGGCGTTTCCGAAGTTGTGCATATTTGTAAAGCATAGTTGGGGTCAATGTAGCGTTGTTGATGTGTTATATTCAATAAATTTGTGTTCGCGTGCATGTAAAGTTAGTGCAATTAAGTTTCGTGTGTTGTCTAGGGGTGTATACGTACCAACAAACTTTAGAACTTCGAATTAATCTAACGTAAAAGCCCTTAAATTTAAATTTATTCGTAAAATTCTTCTTAGGCATAACATGTACTGAACAGCGCAGCACAAAAGTCGTCTCACACCTAAACAAATGACTTCATTCTGTGCATGTAGTCTAACCGTAATTGGTGAATGAAACGGTCAAGTTGGCTGCCGATAACATTGCCAGGTGGCCTGGTCGACATCGTGTCATTCGCATTACAACGCCACCCAAGAACGACATCAAGCCTTGTCGTTCATTCATAAAGTGCTAATGAATTTGTGGCGAATCTATATAAACAATGCCTGATACATATGTCTAAATCCCATAAACTTTCTAAAGAAAATTCAAGCCATGATGTTCGACTGCTTTTTCTTAGGCTTCTGTATACAAATTTTTTTTCCCAAGAAGTCGGATATAAGACCTCCATAGACAACACGGTTAGTATTCAAAGAAATGTGTTAGGTGGGGTACAATTTTTCGTGCTAATGGCGAGGACTTAGCGTAATGAAAGTCGCAAGATGATTGCATTTCGCTTGCCCGCGTTGGGGACGTGTCTATAGTCAGCAAAATAGAGAATTGGTGAAACCACTTGTACTTGCCTTCCATAAGTTCAAATGTATCGCTTGATCTTGATCTAACTTCTATTTGTGTATTTGCTAATGGTGTTCTTTTTTATTTTACTATTTTTATGTAAATTTCTCTGTAAGGACTCGCGCAAAAAGGTTGACAGTGTTGCAAAATAAATAAATAAATAGGTGAATAAATAAAGAAATAAGTAAACAAATAAATTCGGTACATCCTACGTACCTGGGAATCGATGTTATGAGAAGCATGTGAAAGGAAGTTACCGTGTTGCAATTTTATTATTGAGTGACGCGTAATGAAATGACGCTAAATATATGTAAAAATGTTGCACGCACAGATATATGTTGAAGAGTTGCAGATGTTTATATAACCAGTTGTTTGCACTTGCGCAACCATGCCAACTGTAACGCGCGTATTAGAAACACCAGAAGTTGATATGAAGCGCTAGCGCTCGCGAAGATGCTGGGCCTGGACACTGATACATAAATGTACTTCAGCGCATCGCAACTAACCACAATTGACGTCAACTCGACGTGGCGGCTGTATCGAAGGAGTACATATGTAATGTTTATAAAATTGGGTAGGCAGCACTGAAACCACTATTGATGTTCCACGAAGATTAGCGTCTATTTGAAAAGTAGCTACGAGACCTGGCGTAGCTCCGAGGTAAAATGCTTCATGGACACGTAGAATGATTCGGTTCGATTCCAGCTAGGACCCCGGCATCTATTCTTTGCATTTGTCGAGTTGACGCTACCGATGTCGGGTATTTCTTGACGCTCGCGCGTTGAAATTTCACATGTATGTTCTCGTCGTTACGCACACCAGCGGCACATACCCGCCCATGGGTATGTGCCACAGTCTGGCGGGAAGTGTTTGACGACGTACGCAACGAGATTGTGACATTATTCATGTCTTGACCAGCGCGTCATATTCGTCAAACCATCTTACCCTCCCATGCTAATTTGGTTCACGCCAAGGTAAGGGGGTGACCACGAGAGCACCCAAACGTAAGCGGCTAGATAGATAGAAACGCTCAAAGTCACCGAAGTTCGCTAAAAAAATGCTTCGCATTTGATGAATAAATAAATAAATAAATAAATAAATAAATAAATAAATAAATAAATAAATAAATAAATAAATAAATAAATAAATAACTTTGTACTGTTGACTCCAAGCTTGCCGTTGAACCTTATCGCCAGTGCTTAAGCAATTGCTCTTTTGCTGCATGCATCTGCAGTGAATGCCCACAATCTTCGAACGCTTTTCCTAGACAAAGACTGTCTCCGGAAGTGCAGGAGCATTGAAATAATTCACCTGGGAAAGCAGGAAAAGGAAAACAACCATCCAGGTGGCCTAGTGGCTAAGGTACTCGTCTGCTGACCCGCAGTTTGCGTGATCGAATCTCTACCGTGGCAGCCGCATTTTCGATGGAGGCGAAAATGCTTGAGGCCCGTGTGCTCGGATATAGGTGCCCGTTTAAGAACCCCAGGTGTTCGAAATTTCCAGAGCCCTACACTGCGGCGTCTCCCGTAATCATACGGTGGTTTCGGGACATGAAACCCCAACAATGATTGCTATTTTAAAAAGGAAATCTAATTCCGGTATGTCTTCTGGAGGTCAACTACTCGTTCGCCTTTCGACCCCGATTCACGCGTAACCCTGCTGCGCAAATATGTCTTTCGTTGCATATCTCTCTTCCTGTTGGTTCTCGTACACCGTGTTGCGCATTCTTAGCGGATGTAGGTGGTTGCCCCGGGAGGATATAAGAAGCGAGAGATGCGTCTCGGACGGAAGTCTAGAGAGACTGTACCACACTCGCACCCGCATCTATAGCTCGGATTACAGGAACAGTCATGTGCCGGCGTATCTCGAAGGTTGCGCGTGATTTTGCCCCGCTTATTATACGCGTGTAATAAGGTCGCTGGACGGCGTTAACAGCGTGGCTTCCCAACTCAGGCACCACGTGTTAGCGTGCACTCATCTCGCTGCGCTACGGTGCTTCTTTAAGTACATTGTTAAATATTGTCGCTGACCACAGAAACAAATGGGGGGGGGGGGGGACGCTCAAAACCGTTTAAGACGGTTCTCCACAACATAACGGCACGAACATTTTCTACGAGAACACTGCACCGGTGCTGTCACTCCCTCTCTGATTGTTCTATATGTAACTTTGATATGCTGGTCGAAATAGTCGACTGCGGCAGTGCACCTAACTAGCCTGTTTGGTACATTATCAGGATGCGAACAAACAGCGCTGGACACGGGACGGTGATAGAACGATAGACAGGGCACTGAACTCTATAGCGCTGTTTCATTCCGTCTTCATTATTGTTTACGGTTTTCCAGCAAAGAATCATGGTATAATACATAAGAAATTCAGAAATGTAAAAAAAAGTTTGTGACCTTAATATTCAATAATGAATTTGGTGAAATCTTAGAGTAAAATTCTAATTTTAGACAACGAAATTGAAATGAGGTTTGCGTACCAAGAGCTCGCAGATATGCACGACTTTGTCATCGTTTCTTGCTTTCTATATGCGCTTTCAGGACTCCCACAGGTACACTTCCGTCGACAATCTCTGTCCAAGGAAAGCGTCAAAAGGTGGCGGCGCATAGATTAACGTATAGCGGTGTATAGATTAACGTAGCGATTCAGTCTCTGCAAGCATTAACAATGAAAGGTCCAATGATAAGCAGTGGGAATAAACTTCATATAGAAGGCAAGCACAAGTGGTTACGCCAGCTGTCGGTTTTGTTGACTGTCAAAAGAGACCACTGCCCAAGCGAAACGCAATCATCTTGCGTCTTTCGTTCCGCTAAAAACTCACCATTAGTATGAAAAATTGTGCTTTATTGAACGCGCTTCATTAGATACTTACCATGTGGTCTAGTAAGGCCTCATATGCGACATGCCTATAAGTGATAAGAGATAAACTTTAGGAGCAGGTGAATATTATGTCTTAGATTATAAAGTAGGGGTGATTTAGACAGACTTGTAAGACTCTGTTGATTTATACAGTCTTCGATGTTAACTAGAATAGGATTCTGAAGTACAGTGTTGGCTTAGCAAATTTGTGAAGAGCATGTGCGTGTGTATGTCATGTAATAGAGACGCAAATAAAATAATAAAAGTAACAAACGAATCCTTAAAGTTATGACGATGCTGATTAATAAACCGATAACTGAGGCAGTATATATCGACACCGCATCAGTTTGATCACCCAACTCATCGTTCGTTTTATACTGCCCAAAAAAAAGTGGGGGGGGGGGGGGGAGATCTCAACGGGCTCTCTTATTCTAATAAACTGCCTTTTGACATTAATAACACAGGAACATCCAACTTGATAGCCAGAAAATTACTTTTCATCCAAATATCGTGTCTCCGGCGTGAGGTCTCAGTGCATACGCGTAGCGTCGTATAAGACGCCACGGTAAGAACTTGCGAGGTGTCCGGAATGCAGGTCAAGGCGACGCGGTTCATCAGGCTGAAAACCGCGAAGGTGATGAATGCGCTCGTATTGTTCAGTCAGTCGCAGTTGCTCAATTCACGCTATAGTGTTTCTGAACTTACTGAAACGCCGGATTTACGACAGTAATGCCACGGTGAGAGACAGAGAGAGAAAAAAAAATAGAAACTGCGGGCAAGGTGACCAAGTTGGTGCTTGCGACTGGCTAGCTATGGGCTACCGATTGCCAGTACAATAGAATTACTAGATAGATTGGATAAGAATAACACGAATGATTATCATTATACACCGAACAACAAGAAAAAAAGCGATGAAACGCAAACAGCTCCACGTTGTGAAAGCCGGTGGACTACGAAGCTGTAAGCGTGCGAGTGTGTGTGATAAGCTAGCGAGATCAGCTATAGCACCATCATCATTATCATATCGAGCATCATCATCATAACTTAGTGTCGTCATCGTTATTTGGAGCATAATGGTCATACTTATTCACTTTGGCTTCTGGCTACGAGACTGCTGTGACTACCACTACTACATTACTACTACTACCAGGACAACGATGACGACAGTACCAGGTAGAATAACACTGCTTCGCTATAAAACAAAGCGCAAGTGAGAACAACCTTAGGATGAAAAGACAATTCCACAGTACAGCCTAGCCGTTGCCTGAAACAGGTAATGAACTATCGCGAACAACACGAGTTCGAACAGGCGATCGCGTGTCGAATAGCCTCAAACTTTAGATCGGCTGTTTTGCACCGGCTGTTGTCGGAAACAACGTGGAAAGGGCGATGCGTTTTCGCTAGCTGTTGGCACCACTGATCTACACTAGGTTTTGCAAACCTAGTGGAGATCAGTGGTTGGACCTTGGCACTCCCGTCTCGATATCGTTGCGGCAAAGATGGAGCTTGTCAGTGACCGCTGGCAGTGATATCGATTCACTTCAACGCACCCGGCGCGACGCAGTGACCTATCTGGGTATGTAGCAGCCGAGATACCGCTTGTGACAGACCCTGCCGTTATGCACAGGCGGCGCCTCCTCAAAAAAAAAAAAAAATAATAAGGTGCTGGCACAGGCCATGCTTTTATTATATCTAGGTGGCGCAGGCTGAAAATTTTGATATGCCTGTAATATATATATATATATATATATATATATATATATATATATATATATATATATATATATATATATATATATATATATATATATATATATATATATATATATATATATATATATATATATATAAAGCGGGAGAGCACCCCTCCTTTCCCCTGATGTTTCGAGAGCGCCATCCACGTATCACGCTATCTCAGTTTTTAGGCTATTTGCCGCACGCTCGCGTGTTCGAACTCATATTGTTCACGATAGTACGTGGGATGTAGACATGGGACCAACGCGACCAAGAATTATAGATTTACCAAGGAACATATCCATGTCCTCTCTCTTTTGTTGACATTGTTAACTTAGTAAAGTAGTTCTGACGTGCCCTACGGGCGCTTCACATGATCTGTCGTCCCAAGAAAAAACCTTCCTTTGGTTATGCTCAACACATGTCCTACGATTGCGAAGTGTGGCTTCTTAGCTATTTTCAATGGTGAACACGTGTGTAGAGAGAACAAAGTAAAGTTTGTATTCGCTTCACAGGAAAAAAGTTGCGCAAATAAAGAAAATGCACCACAAAGAACGAACACTTAAACTGGTCGAACGCAAACTACCAACAGTTTCATTGACTAGCCTCAAGACGCCCTGATCAGTTATATCCACTGTAGGAATAACCACAACCTTGAATATCATCGAACATGCAAGATTTCTCGCGTAATAGTCATAAACACTGCGAGCAGTTGTTTGGCTGCGGAAGCGAATATTTCCCTAAAAAGTTCGCGACACCTGGCGGCAGGAATAAAAGTTCCTCGCTGAAGTGAAGTTGCATATACACTGGTGTTCTCGGTGCCACCACGTTTAAAGGACCGCGCAAACAAATCGCATGCAAGCGAGGCGTGGGTGAAGCGGTAGTACATGGGAAGACTACGACCTCGTTTCGGCAATGGCGACGTGGAACCGAAGAGACACGCCAGGTGGCGGCCACACCGGAAGGAGCGGCCGCGCACTGAATGAGTGACTGAGAACCGTGGTCGCGGGACCCTGTGAATGAAAGCCGAGCGTACGGGGCAAAGCTCCGGCTCACCATTCATGCGAACAGCGAAGGGGAAAGCGAAGAAAGGAACACTCACGACGCCCCCCGATATGGGGAATCCACTTGGAGTCGTAAGCCGATCGTCGTGGGGCTTTCCTGTCGACCCTTCTTTGTCAGGGGAAGGCCGGCTTCCCCTCGCCAAGGTCTGTCACCTGTTTCTGCGGAAGCGTAGTGAAGCAAAAAAAGAATACTACCAATAAAGTTTTAAGACATGCTGACAATAAATCACTCGGACAGCGCTTATCGCTCTGTCTCTCTCTCAACCTTCTCCCCCCCCCCCTTTTTTTTTTGTCTGGCTGTTTTGTAAGTTTACGTGACACGTTGCTTTTGCGCCTCCGTTCACGAAGTACATAGATTGCGGAAACAGGGTCGCTGAAGATTTCCCTCGTAGTGGCAGCTCCTTCTGGACAGTACGTGGAACGCTCTCTCTCTCCGTGACCTCTATTTCCTGTCAGCATACGCCGTGATCATGATCTGTTCTATGCTGAGGGGGGAAAAAACTGACAAGGTCCCTCATACGTTCTCTTAAGACAACTCGAACGAGAAAGCCCTCCTGTGTGGTAACTTTATCACCTTCATTATCATTGTCGAAGCTTGAGCGGTCACCTGAGAGAGAGAGAGAGAGAGAGAGAAAGAAAACATTTCATTCGGCTCTCTATCCCTCTCTAAAGTGACATCTGAAGCTTCCGTTAATAATAATAATAATAAAATTAATAATAATAATAATAATAATAATAATAATAATAATAATAATAATAATAATAATAATAATAATAATAATAATAATAATAATAATACAATGATGATGATGATGATGATGGCAATATTGTTACCACACAGTATGGTAACTTTATCGCCAGTGTACACATTATTAATGTTGTGGTTGCTGATCGTAATGATGAATTATATAACTCATATTTTGCAAAGGGTTGGCAATTTTCAGCTACCTACTCATTTCGCAATTCAGATGTTGTGACGCCAGGTAGGATTTGGCAGTCCTACGGCACAATATTACGCATGTCTTTTGATTGATTGATTTGTGGTGTTTAACGTCCCAAAACCACCATATGATTATGAGAGACGCCGTAGTGGAGGGCTCCGGAAATTTTGACCACCTGGGGTTCTTTAACGTGCACCCAAATCTGAGCACACGGGCCTCGACATTTCCGCCTCCATCGGAAATGCAGCCGCCGCAGCCGGGATTACGCATGTCTTTTACCAAAGTGGTTTCAAGCACCGGTGGTCCTCTGGGATAGAATACCTAACTGTAATCTTGTTTCGATTGAGGCTTGAACAACGACTTTTTGTATGGCTTTTGTTAAACTTCGCAAGGTTACGTAAGTACCGGCTGCATTTCTCAAAATCTTCTTCTGATTAGCGTCTTAGGGCCGTATTTACTTGCCAACATTATATTTATCTCTCCTCGCTCTGTGTCCTCACAGCGCGTTAAGTGGGTGAAAAGGTGAAAACAGTAACCAGGACAAAAGAAAAATAAGGTTGGTTTGTCAATGCTGTCTTCATATTGGATTGTGAGGCATATTAGGCGAACCGAAATGGTAAAGATAAGGGTGGTTTATGAATACGGGCATATAAAGGCGCCCTGCTACACTTTTTACGTGGGGTCAGAAAGCGCTGCCTGTCCGTAGTTGAGGCTTTTTGGAATACGCGAGTCAAACATTAAAGCGCAGCACGCAACTTGGGATTTTCAATTATTTTCATTATCAGCTGGAAATCATTTCCTCGCATTTTTACAAAATATGCGACATACCCCAATAATTTCGTCAACCCCCCACCCCCCAAAAAAACCCAAACTCATGGCCATTGACTGAATTGAACCGCTCTTGAGCTGCATAGTTGCGCAGGTGGCCGCGAGAGGCCACCACGT
Source organism: Rhipicephalus microplus (assembly GCF_043290135.1). NCBI lineage: Eukaryota > Metazoa > Arthropoda > Arachnida > Ixodida > Ixodidae > Rhipicephalus > Rhipicephalus microplus. The sequence goes on from NC_134704.1 coordinate 128,503,539, forward strand.
GCCCGCGCTCGCGATGACACTGGAAGTAAGCCACACCAGTGGCGTACCAACTCTTTCGCGAGTGGGTGGTAGGGCAAACCTACCTTACTCATCAGCCGGCAAATATATATATATATATATATATATATATATGAGATCTAACAGACACTAATGCCAAAGAATGTACAGGGGAAGTTATTAGAACCAATGGAATGTAAATAAGAAAGAAAAGTGGATGAAAAAATAACCAGCCGTCGAACGCGTTATTCGAAGGTCGTAGGTTCGTTTCCTGCTCACGGCTGGTTATTTTTTCATCCACTTTTCTTTCTTATTTACATTCCATTGTTTCTAATAACTTCCCGTGTACATTCCTTGGCATTACTCTCTGTTAGATCTGATTAATATTGTGTTAAAACACGGAAAAACGAGCCCTTAAATGTACACTTCTTTCCCTTATATATATATATATATATATATATATATATATATATATATATATATATATATATATATATATATATATATATATATATATATATATATATATATATATATATATATATAGAGAGAGAGAGAGAGAGAGAGAGAGAGAGAGATCCAACCGACAATTATGCCAGCTACGTGATGCCAAACAGGCTCATAAAGAGTGTGCCACACTCACCGCTATGTGTACTGATGGCGCTGACTGACACTCCCACGTTTAAATTCACGTATAAACCCAAAAACGTGGCTGGGGGATAGCCGCCATGGTAGCTTAGTGGTAGATCATCGAACACGTTATTTTGAATGTCGCAGGTTTGGTTTCTGCCCACTGAAAGTTATCTTTTCACCCACTTTTTTTTCTTCACATTTACTATACAATTCGGTCTAATAAGTTCCCCTTCATATTCCTTGGCATTATTGCCTGTTAGATCTCATTATTACTTTGTCGAAACACAACAAATGAGCCTTTCGGTATAGACGTACTTCTTTCCCATATATATATATATATATATATATATATATATATATATATATATATATATATATATATATATATATATATATATATATATATATATATATTATGAGCTTACAAGGCAAATCATCACAGCGGGAATGTTGGCAAAATTTCACTATGTTGTAACTTATACCCTCGAACAGTTTCATTCTCGCGTAAGGACATAATTTAGTGAGTACTGTTGTGACGGAAAACTACACTTTACTTCTCCGTTTCCCCAGCGTGCAGTCAAGAGTGACCACTGTCGAAAGTGGGGGGGAGGGTCAGCACCCCCTCCCCATCTTTTCTCAGTGGGGGGGGGGGGGGTCGCGCCGCCCTGGCCCCTTGGCTGATACGCCTATCAGCCACACGCTTACTTCCAGTAAGCGCACGGCGACTGCATTTTCGATGGAGGCGAAACTGCTGTAGGCCCGCGTGCTCCAATTTTCGTGCGCCCTAAATAACCCTAGGTAGTCTAAATTTCTGGAGCCCTCCACTACGGCGCCTCTCATAAACATATATAGTGGTTTTGGGACGTTAAACCGCACATATCCATCAATCAATTAGCTTCCATGGTGCTCGTTGAGACAAGAAAAGAGCGAAAACAATCACAGTGTGTGAATAATCTTTTACTTTATTCATACATGACAGATTTTAACACATTCTTCATTTTATTCTCTTTAAATACGTGGGCCCCGCGTGTGAAATGGCGCATATATGAAAGCTTTCGGCAATCTGACGGAGATGACGCTGCATCGTTTCGGCTTTAATGTGACATGTTACGCTTGCTTTCTTCCCGCTGCCCTCATCCTCAAAGCGCGGTAGACGGTCCATGGACCCCAGATATTTTTATAGATATAAGAGTGTGTGTTGTTCTTATTGTATTGATAGTGCCGGGGAGCATGCTAGAAGTAGCTAACGTTAAGGACTGTAGAAATGAAGTGCTGTATACTTTCACCGAACGTGGCCAGTAGACCCTTACTGCATGGTGGTCACCTCAGCTGTGCACCTCATATTTTTGAACTAAAATTGCCATTTTTTGTTTCTTGCAAGAAAATCATTTTCTGGAAAGCATTTCGCCATGTTTTTCCTATAAAACTCCGTTTCCCGCCATAAATAGAGTTCGGTGGTTAAAAGAATGATTTTATGATTGCTTAGAAAAGTGTTGCTGGGTCCTTTGAAAACTTTCACCTCAAAGTTTCAGCGCCTTCACCACGATGTCTCGCTGAAGGCGCTTGTTGCAACGCATAAGTGTAGCTTCTTTGTGTCAATGTACGATCAATAAGCATGTCTTCCTGCCACGATGCAAATAACCGACAAGACAATCTCAGTGTCAAACCTCAAGTGGTGTTAACGAAACTTCGATTGGTAAATTGAATGTCGGCGGTTTACATGCATCACGCTCCAGATGAAGCGAGAATGAGCTAGTGCGTGAATGATGAACTACTTCAAAATTGATTCTCATTCAAGAGCAAAGTGAATTGGCCGTGTAATTTTGAAACTTCAACCATAACTTGCACTGTAAACTATTTACATTAAAAATTTTTAAGTGTAATCATTACAACGTAGCTTACCAACCACGTTGATCTATAATGCTTAGGGTACTCGACTGCTGATCTCGAAGGTCGTTGGATTGAATCCTGGCTTACGGCAGCCGCTTTCTCCATAGAGGTGGAAATGCTTGAGGCCCAGGCGCACGTTAAAGAACCCCATAGGTGGTCGAAATTTTCGTATCTTTCTACTACGGCGTTCCGCATAACTATATCGTGTTTTTACGACGCTAAACCAGCTGAGAGCCTGTGACTCCGAAATGCAAGCTCGCGATGCTGAAGCGATCCGCCAGCGGAGAGCTGAAGACTCCGACATGCAAGCTCGTGAATGCGAGGCTACACGCCAACGAACGTTTGCTACCTCTTCTGAAACCAGATATAGAGCCACTTGAAGAAATGTCGCAAGAGAGATCGCCGCGCATAGACGCTTCGATGCACGGCCGTCTTCACGGAGCGGATGGGCCGTAGCTTCAGCTACTGCTGTGTAGCTACTGCTGCTGTAGGCTCGTGTGCTGCAGAGGTAGCTACTGCTGCTGTGTCGTCGTCGTCGTCGTCGTCGTTGTTGTTGTTGTTGTTGTTGAGGGAGTAGGTAGTGGTAAAATATTTTGAAATATATTGTTTTGCACCAGAGCTTTATGCTCAGCCACTTAAGGACAATCTGGTTCAATCTTCTGCATCACTCAGCATCGTAGCTTACCAACGAGGATTCCTGCGACGGCAGCATTGTAGGCCTGATGGCGGCGCGGTGAAATGGGAAGGTAAGTAGAGAAAGCGTGAAGTGACAACTCGTTCTTCAGCATCGTACGCGACGCGCGAGACTTGTGTGACAGGTTTCCGCCGTCCGACTACGTCTGGAAGCCACAGAGACGCGTCGGCTCTGCCGCGAACGGCCTTTCACGGCTTCCACGAACAAGAGCGCTGCTGGCGCAGCTTCCTGCTAGTGCCGACAGCTTCGAAGACGAGATGCGAAGAAACTCCTCTTTGACTCGCGCGCGGCTTCCTATAGAGCTACAGCGAAAGCCTTAATTTCAAAGCCTTCGCTTATCTCGAAGAACCCTGAACACTGCTTTCCCGGTACGAGAGGAGGCAGCCCGCAATGCGGTGAAAAGGTCTACTTGAGGTCGAAAGGTATTTCTCAATGTAGTTTTCAGACAAGTAGGGCAGCTAGAATGTACTGGAACCATCAGGTTTTTATGGTGGTTGTGCTGGGACATCTGGACCCCGCTATCCCGAAAGACTAACCACATTTATGTATAGCACATGTGCAATCAGCCCTGATGCTGTTGGAGAAACACAGGCACTGGAAGAACATTTCTGAAAGGTCTGGAAAGATCAGGAATCAATGTTCGACGAAAACTTTGTCTTGGCTTTTTTTTTTTCGCTTGAGTCTCACCGTGAGTGCCATGTTCTAATTCTAATGTCGTGTCAGTCATACACATCTGCATGAAATCTTTAAATTGTTTTTTCAGCCATCTGCCATGCGCCATCATTATTCATTCATGCATTAGTGATCAGCCTCATTGCACTGACTGCAGTGCCAAGGCCTCCAGACCCTCTTTCATGTTTCGCAAATCAAGCTAATCCTGTGCTTGCTGCTAAGCTTCCCACATTGTAACAACTTAGCTAGTGAATTTTCTTCAATCGCAACTTTCAGCAATGTTTAGCTGTCGTGGACAATAAATACACTGAATGAGACCGAAATAAAATTGCGATTTATCGAGCTCTTTATGGGTCACCAGTCTCGCTCCGGCTAGCGTAAACTCGTGAGCTATTCAACGCCTGACTCCTGAATATGTTATGAGCGTCTGCATTTCTGTGGTGCGACAGACAGTGTGCAGTAAATCTCGCTCTCGATCGACAGCGTGTGAACCACAACTCGACCGTCTGGCTTCCGACCACGCTTGGGCTCGGTGTACGACTCCCGGCTGGGCCGACATCGCAGCACAATCCAACCGACCACGAAGAGCCGCTCTACGTCACGCAGCTGTCCATCAGGCATCTCGTGAAGCGGGAAACTGTCCGCACGTTCATTCCCATATCTGCATCAGCAATGTCGCTCAACGTTAGGGGGGGGGGAAGGGGATGTTTTGTGTCGCGAGAGGACAGCCGAACGTCCAGCTCTTGACGCAGATGGGTCGTATTTTGCTCTCGGTGTCGTCGTCGATGGCGTCACGCGTCGCCGAACAACACGTCCGTCCTCTCAACCATTCTCGTCTCATCCCCGTAACCTACTGCTACCTTCTCGCCACCGGAAACACGCGCATCAGCAAAAGTAAAGACATGCGCGCTCAGTGACGCAGTCCGTTGCCACCACGGGCTCTCGGAGCCATCCGAATCCTCGCGTTTTTTCGTGAACCGCCGAAGCCGGGTGGGATGCCACGCTGCTGCGTCGCTTGAGCTCGCGAGCTGCGAGGCAGTCATGCATGCCTATCCAACGAACCCGCGGTGACTGACTCACAAGCTCTCAGAAGCGAATGTCCTTCAACTTTCCATTTTTCTCTATGTTTGTACATGTTTTGCCTAAACAGGTTTCATATTTTACGAGCTTTTCGGTTTAAGTGACTCGTCAGGGTTGCAAACAATCATCCGCTTCGAGTTTCCCCGGTGCCAGTTCTTTTTTTTCTGCCTTTTTTTAGTTGCCATCCACTAAGCAAGTGTCGTATAGCTCAAAGAATTTCCCTTCGGCTTTCCCGGTGAAAGACTGTGAAAGAAACCCCGTATTTCTTATTGTTGTTGTTGGAGTTTTATTTTTACAGTAGCATTTCGACATCGAGTGAAAAGTATTCGTCATCTTTTTCGGGGTTATCATTCGAACTTAAGGACGACTTCAATGCGCGCCACATCTCGAACGTCCGGGAGTCCCGAAGCGTGACTTTTGCCACTCGCACAACGCCTCCTCGCCACGAGATGCAGGCATCTATTGCATTCTTCCTTTTTGCGACTCTCCACAATTACTTCTTCCTGTAATGTGCGAACCTACTTCCACATCGAGGAGAATTAGAGGTACATGTCTGTTCCAACAGAATGAATGCAACCCTACAGAACAATTAGACCGGAACTACACTATTTTTAAGAGACAGGCTGTGTCAGGGACGAAGCTTATTATAGCGGCACCCGTTCATCCCTCGTAGTCGTAGTCGTAGTGTGTAACAAGTGTTACATTTTGACATCCAAGGTGGTGCCGGTGAGAGATTTTGTGTGTGCGTTGTTGGACAATAAAAAAAAATTCGCAGCGTGCGCGTTAACTAAAAGCCGAATGCTCCTGTCTCTCATTCCTCATTAGCAGTTATTGGCATGTACATTGAGCACTATCTGACAAGAAAGAGTTGTTACGTTGTACTCGCTGGGTGTAGCCTCCTTAGTTTCAGAAAGGTTTAGCGAGCGTTGGGCCGCAGTGCCATGAATACAGTGAACTGTATAGTATATACCGTGAACTCAAGGTGGTTAAAGGTGGGAAGTAGACCCGAAGCGCAAACCGTAAGAAAGCGTGCGTGTGCCATCTCTCGTTTAGTCCTTGGAATGTCCGCTGGATGGCGGTGCTTCTATATGGGGAATATATGATGAAAAGATGCGAGATGGTGGTACTTGGAGTGTTGAATAGATGGACGAACGGACGCACAGACAGATGCATGGATGGACGGACGGAGGGGCAGATGCAAGGACGAACGCAGGGACGGACGCACGAACAGATGCACGCATGGACGGGCGGATGGACGCATGGACGGACGGAAGCAAGAACGAATGGCCGGACGAATGCTTCACCCCACTCTTCATCATTCACTCCGTTGATATATGCTGCCAATTTTTTTTTTTTTTTGTCCGGGCTTTCATGTCCAGTATTCGCGGTGAAGCCCAAACTCCATAAGCGCGAAAATGCACGCGACAGCGACGAGCGACGCTATGAGCGACGAAACATGGCGTTCGCGCAACGTGTCGCGGGGTAGTTTTCGCGCGATCGCTCGGTTCTCCAGATTTGGAAACCGTCGCTCATCGCCCGGAAGTGCTGGGCTCAAGCAGCCAATAGCGAAAAACCGGAAAAGACGAAGACTACATAGGTGCACGTGACCCTGCCCGAGTCACGTATGCGCAACAAGAAATAACGCAATGTTTATTACGCATGCGCATATAAAAAATGCTGCAAGGCAATAATAAACACTTTCCGTTCCATTACACAACAATATATCTTATTTTTAAATTGGAAACCGCTCGCTACGCGGTTTTCTTGGTGCGAGTTGACGGCCTTATGCCAGCAACAGTGGAATTCGCTCGCCGAAGCCGTCGCGTGAATGAGGTTTGCCTGCGCTAGCGACTGATCGCGCGAAGACGATCTACGTCGCGTCGCTCGTCGCTGTCGCGTGCATTTTCGCGCTTATGGAGTTTGGGCTTGACGCAGGTTGTAAATATGAACGGGTATGGACAACATAAAATGCGTAACTACCCACGTCTGATCCATTAAAAATGAAGAAAGCGACACATAGCCCAAATAATAAGTATGCGCCGCAGAAATTTTCGCGACCTATGAGCATACTATTATCCTCATAAACACTTATGTGACACAGATAATAGAATTAATCCCACTACACCCAACTTTCGTTAAAAATGAGGAAGGTAACAGCCGTCCCAAAATATGGCGTGCGCGTTACCGCAGACACACCAGTCACGTGATTTATACTTTGACGTTATAAAATGTAGGGGCTGTACTACCACCTTTAAGCCTAACAAGGGCAATTAATAAAGAGCAGTGAGACAACATGTCTGAAAGACTTCCAAAACACAGACATGTATGTGATAGGCTGATGAAGGCAAAGCCGCCACCTCTGTTGTTTTATCTGTGTTCCTGAAGAGGCACCGGGCTGAATTTTCTTTGTAGAAAGTTTTTGAATTTACTATTACCACAAGTAAGCGCTTTACCTAAAAAATAGAGATGGCCGAATAAACGATGCGCGATTGCAGGGTGACTAGTTCCGGCTACCTCCGCATGAAACAAAAACATAGTAGGACAACTCTTGTAACTCAAGTATTACTAATTTCAGGATACGCTCAACGAAGGCAAATGATTCACAACGAGCGGGCACATACATTTTGCATTGAATCGACCTTTTGCATGCCTCATGCGAGTTCTATAGTATTTATTGAGTATCTACATACCATGGCAACGGTGTCGTTTCATAACTATATGGAATATAGGCGAAAAAAAAATATATCTGACGAATGAATCTACTTACCACAAGTTACACCCGGTTCTGTACAGAAGAGACCCACTGCAGTGTTTTGGTAAAAATGCAGTATTGCAAAACAAAAAATGTGGCGTCCCAAGGGAGTCCAACACCACCCACAAAAACACATGAGGCAGCATTCTAAGTAATTTAACATCCTGAAATACCTTGTGATTTTTAGTGCGACATTGCAATTTTATCATAATGCTTACTGGTTCTCTTTTGTATAGAACTTGGAGTCATTTCAAGTAATTAGCTTTCTAATATGCGAAGCATTTTTAGCGAAATTCGGTGACTTTGACAGTGTCTATCTATCTATCTATCTATCTATCTATCTATCTATCTATCTATCTATCTATCTATCTATCTATCTATCTATCTATCTATCTATCTATCTATCTATCTATCTATCTATCTATCTATCTATCTATCTATCTATCTATCTATCTAACTAGCCACTTACGTTTGGGTGCTCTCGTGGTCACCCCTTTAGCTTGACGTGAAGCAAAATTAGCATGAAAGGGTAAGATAGTTTCACGAATATGACGCGCTGGTCAAGACATGAATAATGTCACAATCCCGTCATGTACGTCGTCAAACACTTCCCGTCAGACAGTGGCACAACATACTCATAGGCGGGTATATGCCATGTTACGACTGTTACGACCGGCCCTAGGGAACCAAGCAAGAGGAGTTTGGGAGAGAACCGGTTCTTGACCGACTGTGTCGTCCACCCCCACCTCCCCATTCAGGCTCCTCCTCTCGCCGGGAGAACTCCGGAATCTGCTGTGCGTTCGTGACCATGTTTGGGCATTTTTAGGGCGCCGTGACCATATATGGACATCGTGTTAGGTTGTGCCACTCCATGTGTTGTGAGGTGTGTTTCCCCCTCTCTCGTGGCCGAGGTGCCGGAGCCACCGTATTGGCTGACGATGCGGACAGTGCGCCCAGTGTCGGCAACGCGGCGCTATAAAATGCCGAAGACGTTTTGTATCACTCACTCTTCTCTCTTTGGATCAGTTGATCACTTCTCCACATGTAAATAAATCTCTGTCGTTCGTTCGGGCGCTTCTTCTCGCTGAATTGTTGGACGATGGATCCTGACAGTGCGTCCAGTATCGGCAACGCGGCGCTATAAAATGCCGAAGACGTTTTGTATCACTCACTCTTCTCTCTTTGGATCAGTTGATCACTTCTCCACATGTAAATAAATCTCTGTCGTTCGTTCGGGCGCTTCTTCTCGCTGAATTGTTGGACGATGGATCCTGCGACGGGGCCAGCTACCGAAAACGAGACCGGCAGGACCCGGAGTCCCAATAACTGAATGGCAGCGGCGGGATGCCGATAACCCCGAAAGCGACCACTGGACGGAGTGAGCCCGAAGTCCAACAACGGGACGACAGGAGAAGGATGACACGAGCCCATCGACTTCCAGAGGGAATCGAACGGCACTTCTGAAAGGCACGACGCCGGAGACATGACTGCGAGCTGGGTGAGTGCCGGCTTTCTCTGTTAAATTTTACCAGGCATTTACTCTATGTGTTAAGTAAAAGCTGGTAGAGAGGGGCTGTCTTGGGCATTGGGTTAACAGGTAACTTGCGTCAGGCAGAAATTGTGTGATAGCTTGGTTAAGCTCTTTCTGTCAGTGGCGTCAAGGTTAACAGTGGCAGGGCAAAATTCCTTATAAGAGCTTTTTGAAGCTTTATTTGTAGACTAAGTGAACGGAAAACTTGAGGCAAGGCAGGAACCTAGAGCTGTCGTTGCCGTCAAGGTTAATTAGTTGCAGGACAGGAATCTTTGTGGAACAGAGACAGCGGTACTGGAGGCAGCCATGAATCTGAAATCCCTGCGAAAGTCCATGTTGTTGCTACTTGCAAGGGAGTTGAATCTGGAGGTGTCGGACTCTCAAAGAAAGCCAGAGCTGATAGAGGCGATTCTCGCATTGGGGGCGGAGGATGACGAGCTGTCAGAATGTGTCGAGGAGATTCAGGAGAGGCAAGCGGCAGAGGCCGAAAGAAAGGCGGCCGAGGCCGAAGGAAAGGCGGCGGAGGCCGAAAGGAAAGCGGCAGAAGCCGAGGCAGATAAGATGCGAAAGCACGAGCTTGAAATGAAGCGCCTCGAGCTAGAGATTAGCCATAATAGTAGAGCAGGAGGCAGCGAGGCATCCGGTACCGCAGAGCGGGTCAGGTTCAAAATGACGGACCTAATGAAATCGTACAAGCTAGGGGAGGACATTGGGCTGTTCCTCGTCAACTTTGAGAGAGCTTGTGAAAGGCAAGGTTTCAGCCAGGATACATGGCCTCAACGCTTGTTGTCCCTACTTCCGGGGGAGGCCTCAGAAGTAATCGCGCGCCTCACGAAAGAGGAGGCTGACGAGTACAGTGAGGTAAAGTCGAGCCTTCTCAAGAAATACAGGTTGTCAGCGGAAGGTTTCAGACAAAAATTTCGCAACGCCGTAAAAGAGAACAATGATTCATACCCGGAGTTTGCTTACAAGTTAATGGCCAACATGCGGGAGTGGCTCAAAGAGGCAAAGGCGTATGGGAATCATGACAAGGTGCTCGAGTGTATCGGTCTGGAACAATTCTATCAAAGGTTACCAGAAAAGGTGAGGTTCTGGGTGCAGGATAGACCGGACGTGAACACCGTAACAAAAGCCGCAGAGCTCGCTGAAGAATTCGTTACGCGCCGCGCCCTCGGGGCAAGCAGCGAGCCAAAAAGGGAAAAATTCCTACGACCGAATAAGGCGCTGTTTAGAAAACAACCGACAAGTCTCGCACAAAAGGGTGAGGAAAACAAGGCATTTAACCATGAGGCGTCGGCAGAGGCAAGCAAAAGGAAATTTGAGGCAAGAAAACCGGCGGCTTGTTTCAATTGCCACGAAACAGGGCACTTCGCGAAACACTGCCCGAAAGAAAAGGTGGCCTTTTTATCTATAAATGAAGCCGACGAGAACATGAAGTTGTTAGAGCCCTATATGTACGACCTTACCGTGAACGGCAAGCAGTGTCGGGTTCTTAGAGACTCCGCAGCCACTATGGACGTAGTTCATCCATCTTTTGTTCAGTCCGGACAGTATTCAGGAGACTGTGCCTGGATTAGACAAGCCGTAGAAGCAAACAGTCAGTGCCTCCCCGTAGCTAAAGTTGTCCTTAAAGGCGCATTTGGTACGTTGGAAACGGAAGCCGCGGTATCGCCATATCTACCCCCTCAGTATCCTTACTTATTTTCAAATAAGTCAGATCAAATGCTGAAGGAGAAAGGTCTAACGTTGGGAGAAGGCATAGTGCAGGCACTGACTAGATCGAAGGCACGTGCGCTGGCTGCGAGAGCAACATTCACTGAGGCAAACAAGCCTCAAATCGACAACGGGCCTGGTTGCGAGTTGGACACCACGGTAACAAATCGACTTGTGTGAGAACAGGCTGCAGAAGCCGTAGTCACGGAGGCAACCATTCCTAAAGGCGACGATGAACCTCCTCCCGAATTGGAAGGGGTGAATTACGCCTCGTTGACCGAGCAAATAGAAAATGCCGTTGCTCCCAAGCCGATTCCTGGTAGTACAGAGGATAGCACAGAGGGTGACACTTTCCAGGTACTAGGAACTACAAAAGAGTTGTGTGTCATGCCAACTTCGGATAATTTCAGTCGGCTGCTGCAGGTGAGCCCCGCTTCATTAATAACCGAACAAAAGGGGGACCCGACGCTTAAGCAATTCCAGGACAGTTCGAAAGAGGGAATCGCCAAACTAAATGTGAGATTCCAAGAGAGGAGCGGCATACTCTATCGAAAATATCTAGATAGGCGAGGAGTAGAGTTTGACCAGGTAGTCGTACCTCAGGCGTATCGTCAGGATTTGCTTAGTTTGGTGCATGGAGAATCATGGTCAGACCACTTAGGCGTAAAGAAGACGAAAAATCGTCTTTTACAGGAATACTACTGGCCTGGATGCTTTAAAGATGTAGAGAGGTTTGTGAAATCTTGCGATGTGTGTCAGCGAGTGGGTAAGCCGGGAGATAAGGCGAAATTTCCGATGAAGCTGGTACCCGCAATCACGGAGCCCTTTCGTCGGTTGGTAATTGACACAGTAGGTCCTTTGCCCAAGACAACTTCAGGCTACCGTCACATCCTGACCTTAATCTGCCCAGCTACTAAATTTCCAGAGGCGGTCCCGCTAAAAGAGCTAAGTTCCGTGGAAGTAGTGAACGCACTTCTGTCCGTGTTTGCCCGGGTAGGCTTTCCTGCCGAGATACAATCAGACCAGGGCACCATTTTCACGAGTGCCTTAACGACAACCTTTCTAGAGTGGTGTGGCGTGAAATTATTGCATAGTTCAGTCTACCATCCGCAGTCGAACTCGATAGAAAAGCTTCACTCCGTGATGAAGCGAGTGTTAAGAGCCTTATGTTTTGAACGAAAAACTGACTGGGAAATGTGCTTACCTGCAACGATGTTTGCACTAAGAACTGCACCACATGAGACAACAGGGTTTACGCCAGCGGAACTTGTTTACGGCCGCAGACTGCGGTCTCCTCTTCGTATGCTGAGAGAGTCGTGGGAAGGTCAGGGTGGTGATCCTGTAGTAGTGGAATATGTCCTCACCTTATTGGATCGTCTAACAAAAGCCCAAGAACTGATCGAGAGTGCGATGACCAAAGCACAGCAGAAGGCTAAGCTTTACTACGATCGGGCAGCTAAAGCGCGACACTTTGCTGTAGGAGGCAGGGTCATGTTGTTGAGGCCCTCCCAAAAGAATAAGCTTGAAGTGCAATGGGTCGGCCCGGCCGAAATTACTCGAAAATTGTCTGACACCAACTATGTGGTAAAATTACCAGGAAGTCGTAAGGTACACCAGGTGTATCATAGCAACTTACTCAAACCCTATAAAGAGAGGGAAGCCATCGTGAACATGACTTTAAATGTTCCGGAAGAGGTTTCGGCAGAAATTCCTGAATTAGCTCCCGAATCGGACGAAGTCCCGATCGAGAAAAGAGTTGAGGATTTAGTATCAAAGTCACAGCTGACAATGAAGCAGAAGCAGGAATTGCGTGGTCTTTTGACCGAGTTTCAGGACAGATTTGTAAGCGAGCCAGGCCGAACATCCGTCCTCACTCATGACATAGAGCTTACCTCGTCGGAACCGGTAAGATCTAAGACGTATCGGGTGTCACCTCGCCGGCTTGAGCTAATAAAAGCAGAGGTTAACAGGATGCTGGAATTGGGCGTGATTGAGCCGTGTGAAAGTGATTACACTTCCCCGTTAATTCTTGTGGAGGTACCCGGCAAAGATCCGCGTCCTTGCGTAGACTATCGTAAGTTAAACCTCATCACCAAGGATCAGACATACCCAATTCCCCACATTGAGGAACGCGTCGAGAGGGTAAACAGCGCGGAATTTATCTCAACGCTAGACCTAGTGAGAGGTTACTGGCAGGTGCCGCTCACCGAGAGGGCGAGCCAGTATGCTGCATTTATTTCACCATTGGGGACATTCCGCCCTAAAGTGTTGAGTTTCGGCCTAAAGAACGCGCCTTACTGTTTTTCAAACTTAATGGATAAGGTTTTGCGGGGTCAAGAGGACTTCGCATTGCCTTACTTGGACGACGTCGCCGTGTTTTCCTCGTCCTGGCCAGAACACTTGGCGCATTTGAGAGCAGTACTGACACGCCTACGCGAAGCAGGTTTAACGGTAAAGGCGCCCAAGTGTCAGCTAGCACAAGCAGAGGTACTCTATCTCGGGCATGTTATCGGTCGAGGGCATCGCCGTCCCTCTGAAATGAAAGTGGCAGCTATCCGAGACTTTCCCCAGCCCCGAACGAAAACCGATATTCGGGCTTTTCTTGGAATAGCTGGTTACTATCGTAAGTACATCCCTAGATATTCCGACATTGCCAGCACTCTTACTGACGCGTTGCGCAAGACCGAGCCCCAAATGGTCGACTGGGATGAGGAGAAAGAAAAGGTTTTCCGCGTTTTGAAAGCGGCCTTGTCGAGCCAACCTTTGCTTAGTTCACCGGACTACTCGAGGCCTTTCATAGTCCAATGCGACGCTAGTGATAGAGGCATGGGGGCAGTTCTTAGTCAAAGGAATGAGGGGGATCAAGAGCATCCCGTCCTCTATGTTAGCCGGAAACTCACCCTTCGTGAGCAGGTTTACAGCGCTAGCGAAAAGGAATGTGCGTGCTTGGTTTGGGCAGTCCAGAAACTGGCTTGTTATATTGCCGGAAGCAAGTTCATTGTGGAAGTGGACCACTGTCCTCTCACCTGGCTACAGACCATGTCTTCTAAGAACGGCCGCCTGCTGCGTTGGAGCCTCGTTTTGCAACAATATACGTTTGAAATACGCTACAAAAAGGGTGTACTCCATGGCAACGCTGATGGCTTAAGTCGATGCCCCTGACGCGAGAGGATGTCTCGAGAACTCTGGAATTTTTTTTCCATACCTAGACAAGGGCTAGTGATTGTTTTTTTTTTACTCTTTTAGGTGTACTTGTTTGAAAACGTTGAAGACACGGCTATCCAGGGTTTCGGGTTCGGTGTGCTTCCAGTGTTGTTGTTTTGTGTCACCTTAACGTATGAGTAACATTTTGAATAAATTGTGTATTTACTTTAATATCAGTTAAAGGGGAAAATTGCCTGGTGGAGTTTGGCGGAATTGTCCGGCGCTCACCGGCTGAGTAGTTGTGTTTTCACGTGCGTATGTGATGTCTGTTGAGCCCACAATGAAGCAGGAGGTGCCCTCTACTTCATCAAAGACAGTCGTCACCAAACCGACTGCCGGCGCTGATCTCTCCGGACAGTGGCTGCAAACCTCAGCCCATCGAGATCTTTACCCCTCCGCGCGAGAGACTGTTACGACTGTTACGACCGGCCCTAGGGAACCAAGCAAGAGGAGTTTGGGGGAGAACCGGTTCTTGACCGACTGTGTCGTCCACCCCCACCTCCCCATTCAGGCTCCTCCTCTCGCCGGGAGAACTCCGGAATCTGCTGTGCGTTCGTGACCATGTTTGGGCATTTTTTAGGGCGCCGTGACCATATATGGACATCGTGTTAGGTTGTGCCACTCCATGTGTTGTGAGGTGTGTTTCCCCCTCTCTCGTGGCCGAGGTGCCGGAGCCACCGTATTGGCTGACGATGCGGACAGTGCGCCCAGTGTCGGCAACGCGGCGCTATAAAATGCCGAAGACGTTTTGTATCACTCACTCTTCTCTCTTTGGATCAGTTTATCACTTCTCCACATGTAAATAAATCTCTGTCGTTCGTTCGGGCGCTTCTTCTCGCTGAATTGTTGGACGATGGATCCTGCGACGGGGCCAGCTACCGAAAACGAGACCGGCAGGACCCGGAGTCCCAACAGCCACTAGCACGCGGGTATGTGCCACAGGTGATTGACACTTAATATCTACCCAGGAACGACGAGGAAACACATGGGCAATTTTAACGCGTGAGCGTTATGCAATACACGAAATCGGTAGCGACGACCCCCCGAAGGCATAGAATAAATTTCAGTGTTAAGAAAAACCTGACATAGGCAGCGTTTGCCACCCGACGAATCCAAATAATAAATTTCAGAGTACAAGCAGGAATCTAACTGAAGCATTCTGCGTGGCAGCCAAGCATTCTACCACAGAGCTACGCCAGGTCTCGGAACTACTTTTCAAATAGACGCTAATCTTCGTGAAACGTCAATGGTGGTTGCAGTGCTGCCTACCCAATTTTGTAAACATTACATATGTACTACTTTCATACAGCCGTCACGTGTGGTTAACGTTAATTGTGGTGAGGTGCCATGTGCTGAAATTCACTTAAGCAGCAGTGTCAAGGGCCAGCATCTTCGCGAGCATCAGCGCTTTATATCAGCCTCTGGTGTTGCTAATGCGCATGTTCCAGTTGACATCGTTGAGCAAGTGGAAACAACTGGTTATAAAAATATCTGCAACTCTTCAACATATGTCTCTGCGTGTAACATTTGTACATATACTTAGCGTCATTTCATGACGTGTTGCTCAAAAAAATGCAACATGGTCAACTTCCCGCCGCGTGCTTCGTATAACGTCGATTCCCAGGTACGTGCAATCAGCCGATTTTTTTTTCGTCATGATCTATTTATGCGAATATTTTTCCATCAGTCACGGCCGGCCGCCGCTGGAACAGGGAGAACAGGGAACAGGGGAGAACAGGGGACACACGTCCCCACATCCTCGGTCATGTAAGCATATCGAGAGAAAAGGAGAAAGAGAAATAAACGTTTATTTCGAAACAGTGTTCCGAGCGAGGCCCGGTGTCAACCTAAGGTGAGAGGGTTCCCTAGTCCAGGAACCCTCTGGCTTCGACTGCCCTCTTGGCCCTGGCGGCGAGTTGTCGCTGGTCTTCCAGGTCCTCGAGGACGAGCTTGGCTTCCCACGTTTTCATTAGATGGTCGTCGTTCAATCTTGGTGCTTGGTCCCGCTCCAGTTGCATGTCAAATAACAATTAAAATAATTTGCCGAGCGAGTACATATAACAACGAAAGAGTGGCACGACATGCGAATCGTATTTGCACGCAAGTTGAGAGCTACAGGGAAGCTTTTTTGAGGGGCGCTGCGCAAGAAAGAGAAGGATATGAGACGGGGTGGAGGATATAGTGTTAGCCCGAACATGAGAGGGGACAACCGAAGGTTGCACCTCCCGCGTGAAATGAATACAGAGCGCGCGCACTACTTACAGCAAGCATGACCATTGGTGGTTGTGAATGGAGCTTTTTCTTTCTTTTTTGCATCGTGTGACTTCTTTGTTGGTGCAAGCGTCAGCATTCTCGGTATATGAGATGTCCTCGACAAAGCTTCTGTGTTTGTGACACACAAAACTTTCGTCAAAGATTCGTCTAGTTTGATTTTTCTTTGTTGTTCAGGGTTCCGACATGCATCTCTCGTTATGTTGCTTTTTGCTGCGCTTGTTTCTTATTTCCATGCGTTTAGTGTTTCTGGCTTGTTCCTCGGGGCATTTAGTGGTTTCATCTCTAACGCGCCGCATTGAAGAACTTGTGCATCTTAGAAAGCGCAACGAAACAAACACAAAAGACACACGTAAACACAACGGCCGCTGGTCCTGTCCTTTGAAACCCGTCTTGTTTACGTGTTTCTTTCTTTTGTGCTTGTTCCGTCGAGCTTCCTACGATGCGTCAGTTTTGCATCCACCAACCAGCCCAACTTGCTGCGTTGAATAGGTTGCATTGCATCTCGACTACCTAAGACAACTGTTTTCTGCTGCCTTGCAGCCGGCTTGGTGTACTTGTTTTTCACGAACACCGATGCGGTCATGAAGAAACCATTTCGTTTAATACGCGCTCTGTCGCTGCCATCACTACAGAAGAGGGAGGAAATACAAAAGGGCGAAAGTTAACCAGACGTCAGTCCGGTTGGCTACGTACCCTACTCTGAGGGAAATTGATGCGAGGGGAAAGATGAGAGAGACAGAGAGGAGTGATAAAAGTGAAGGAAATTAAACGCTACAGCTGACCGGAAAGGGTATCGATCGGTTAAGTTGCCAACCAGTACCTACCGTTGACAATATTACAGTGCCAACTTGTGTGGTCCTTGCACCGGAAAGCCACGAAATCGCCATTGAAGTTCCTCCGGTCAATAAGCTTTGGTGCAGGACACTTACACACCCGATTTTTTTTACACGGCGAAATCCTTCGATATGCCTCATGAAAAACCCAAGTTGACCATTGGTGTGAACGTCAACAGAGGGATGCAGGAGAAATCACGTGATTATTTCACCGTGCGACATCGTGACGTCCCAAATGCAAAAATTCGTGACGTCATCGGAACGTGATGGTGGCCTCATCATGACGCCACAAAGCCCACCTTTCACGTATTTTAAAAGGTGCGCTGATCACTGAGGCTGTGCGGAACGAGGCGAAATACAGAAAGCTTGCAACGGCTCTGATCTTGGAGGTATTCTAATACCACAGTAAATGGAGAAAAATCCCGGACGATGGCACGGAAGGCGTCGACTGCAAACTAATATGGCTGTCCCCTTCAAGCAGTCTTCTGTGACAGCCTAAGATGAATGTTTAAAGGCATTTTGAATTAAATAAGTGTCAGTTCGTTCACCTATCCCCTGTCGCATATGACAATCGCCTTCAAGAAATTAACATAATCGCCTTCAACCAGCCCTGACCTCTCAGCGAAACTACTGTCCAAATATCACTGCCCTTGCCATCTGGTAAAACAAAGATCCCCGTGAAATACGTTGTGGAGCCCTATGATCAACGATGTCATGGACGTGAGACGCACTGTTCCCATAGAGCCGCTTGAAACCGTATTACGATCCCTCTGTCGTCTCCTGCTCGTGAGTCGCCAGGATGGCTCTTTTCCTGGAAGGAACAAATATGTACTGAAAAAGATGGGTGCTACTCAGAAATGTCGAAGGTATATTACTCAGGTGAGGAAGACGATGTTTGGTTAGCTTGCTTGATGCACCCGCTGGTTTTGCCATTACTTCTCTTGTCGTGACTGCAGTTTTCTTGTTATATAAACAGGCGCTGCTCCTAAACGCCTTATTTCACATAAAACAAAATGAATTTCTCGGTGGCACCACCCTGACCACGGTGACCCCCATGCTTCTAAGACTGGCGGAAGTACTTCCGTGGAGATTGCATAGCCTTAACAACTGGACTGTGCAACCATGCTCGGAAAATGAGGATGCACCTATAGCCGTTCCACTCGCAGTGCAAATCAATGGAAGATTACACTTGATATGATGACGTGAAGTGAAATAAAAAAGCAAGACATTCGAGGTTGGTATGAGGAGCTGTAGCCCCCAGGAAAATTTCAGCTTTGTGCAAATTTGATGTAAAACACGCGTTGCGATAGCCATGCGATACGGCTGGCCGTTTCAGACGTTGATGAATGTCACAGAGAAAAGATTAAAGACGTACCATGCCGATACCACCCCAAAATAACGAAGGCTGCCACCTGTTGAATTCTACGCTTACGAATCAGCCATCTACCCTTACATCAGAAAGGCGTAGCCAGTAAATTATTTCAGGGGTCGGGAAGAAGAGGAGGGGGGGGGGGGGGCTCTGGTTTGCTTCAAGTGTCTTTCTGTGTGTGTTCTTGTATGCATGCGTGTATATGATACATAATGTAAAATTTTCGAGAGGAGGCGTCGGTGGGGTTTTAACCTTCAGTCACACGTACTCCACCTCTCCTGGCTAAGTGAATGACTGTTCCAGAGTACACGAGGAAAAATAATCTGAATATTTATCTTCCTTTTAATCTACAGCTACTTTTTGTACGTTATTTACATATATATATCTTCCTCTCAATGAAACGGTAAAGCTGGAATTCGGGCGAGCTGCTGACAGTTCATTTCAACGTGTAAAATGGCGCACGGGAATGCGACACCAAAAGAAAGAAACAATACGGCAAGACAACCACTCAAATAGATTGTTTAAAAAATATAAGACTAATGATTTGTCACGCTGGTAATACAATCCATTCTACGTAACAATATACAAACTCAATGTACTTCTTTTTATCAAGGGTGAAGTTGAGATCATATGAGGAGATGAGTTGTGGGCGACTGCAACGGCCGCCATCGATCATCGTTGTTGCATCGGAAAAGAAGGACGCACTGTGCGAACACAGTTTCGAGCTGATAACTGTTGTCGCAGCGATATTTGGTGAACAAAGCCCTGATATGTTTCGTGGATGTCCCGTGACGTGACCATGACGCGTTGTCTCGGTTCCGTTGCGAGGGAGAAATGGAGATAGATACTACGTGGCATGCAGTGTCCCTGGACAAAGAGTACTTTCCTTGACTATGACATTCGCCTACTGGCCCTATCTTTCGAAACAGTTCAATTTCATCAAAATCATCTAGTGAAGGACTCGGAGCTATATTATGAGACGATCGTTTCTTTAAATATCAGCAGAATGAGCAGTGCGTGCTTACTGGCTAATTCATCTAAATGTTCTTTTCACACTTTCGCCTATAGTACCAGTCACCCGTGCACCTGCGACTGGCGGCCAAAAAGCGACTCAAGGTGGGTGCTCATATAAGCGCATCCTATACCGTCGCCTCACAGGAGCCGCACCTGTTCGAATCGCTGTTGCCTCGCAACGAAAACTGTTGTCCTGTTCAGCTGCGCATCTGATTGGTTCAGAGGTTTGCAAATGCAATCACGTGACTCAGCAGCGGGCGATTCAAGCAGCGAGCGACTGAACAAACATTCGCCTTGGGACCAAAACGGCCATTTGTGACCATTTGCGAAATGTCGCCTTGCGACTTCATCGCGCGACCAACACTATTGTTTCAGGTGTGAACGTGCCTTCATTCTTGAGCAGTGCAGCAAGATAGACGCGTGTGTCTGGTCCAACTGCAGCCATCTTGCGTCGCACTAATTTGACAAAAAAAATAAAGAAAAAAATGTAAACACGAAACATCGAAAGCTCTCTGAGCACAGCAGGCCACTGCTCCCGAGCAGCGAATAACGTCCGCTAGCAGCAGAAAGGTGCCCAGTTGGAACACGGCGCGCGACAATGGGCAGTGCTGGAGCGTAATAAGCATAACAGTAGCGGTGCCCGTCGGTGCGTGGCACATGCAAAGGGCGAGAGTGGAGCCGCGTGGCGTCCGAGCGAGTCGGGCGCCCCGCCGGCTGGCGCAGCCGAGGGGAACCGATCTCGCGGCACGTTCAGAATGCCGCGACTGCAGAACACTTGGCGGCTCAGCGCCACAAGCGGGTCACGCCACCATCGCCGCCATCGGGCGCGCGCACAGGTGCGGGGATTGGATTCGTTCCGTCCGCAACTATGGAGGTCGACTCAACAGTTTACGAGTCTGTAAATGTATCGCCCACGGCTGGTTTTACCGAGGGTAAAAAATGGTTCTCTAGGTCAAAGACGGCTGTTGCCGGTACAACTGAAATACCACTCGTGGGACACATGCCTAATGTCATGCGCCAATGATTACTTTTTTTCTTCTATCCGATGGCACTTTTGATGCTTAGATGTGTCACCACTCTAGCACTGCAGTGCTGGCCCCTTGTCACGCTTATCCACTAAAATCTAATTTTTTGTGCGCTGATCTTGTAATGAATTCCTGAAAAATGAAAACTAGATTAGTTACGCAATCGCAAGTCACTCCCCCGAAACAGGAAACTTCTTACGCTTTTCAGTTGTTGGCCGCAAGCAGCCGGCATATCTATTAGCTCTACTCCCCCTTCTGTTGCAAGGCCAAGTTTGACCAGTTCGGAAGTTACTATATTGCGATTTCTTTAGCACCAGTGCATTTGAGCCAAAAAACTCGTTGACAGTTTGAACCCCGCCACGATGCTCTAGTGGCTAAGGTACTCGGCTGCTGACCCGCACGTCGCGGGTTCGAATGCCGGCTGCGGCGGCTGCATTTCCAATGGAGGCGGAAATGTTGTAGGCCTGTGTGCTCAGATTTGGGTGCACGTTAAAGAACCCCAGGTGTTCGAAATTTCCGGAGCCCTCCACTACAGCGTCTCTCATAATCAAATAGTGGTTTTGGGACGTTAAGCCCCACAAATCAATCAATCTTTGACAGTTGTAGAGAAAAGTCACGTTATGACGTTGCCTATCCATGTCATTTTTCAGCTTGTGCATGGACGCCTAAACAAAACAACATTACATATAAACGCCAGCCTCGACAAATGCAGTGCCGCCACACGGCATTGTACGTGGTCTTCTCGCCATAGCTATGGACTGCGAATGTTTTCGACAAATGGGATGCTCGATTTGCCGCTGTTAAGGCACGTGTCCAACTAAGCGGGGTCTGCAGAGGCGTGGGAAGCACTGGCAAGATAAATGGCAATTTTCGCTGATTGCTGAGACGCTAACCGGAATAAAAAAAAGTACGAAACTTTTTTTTCTCCTCTTCTCTCAATAGCCTCGAAGACGCCGCAGGCGCCGAACAGTGAGGAAGGAAAATATCGGCTCCCGCTCTCAGTATCTGTTTCCGCCAGTTAATCTATGTGTGTCATTGAATGGATTACATCGATCGACGCATAACATCGAGGAGAATAAGGCTACATCAATTTTCTGCGGTGGGTGAACTTTTCGTCATTTTACGAGACTTTTTGTGCCAACGACGCCGTTCTTGAGGTAGGCCTACGCCGAGCCGGGTCAACGCCACACGGACGCGCGCCAAGTGGCGTTCGTCGGGGGCGAGTGGCCGCGCGTTCGACATGCAAGTAATGGTGGACGGGGAGAACATATCTCCCGATGAGTGTACCGAAGAGTACGGGTGGCGAGCAGCAGTTTCCAAGTGAATGTCGACCAAATCCACTGCTAGCGGGGACTCAGCCGGAGCTGGGCCTAACACGGACGCGGCGTCTAGAACATTTGAGAAAGGCAATCAGGTCAAGAACAGAGTCACAAGGGCGTCCCGCATGCCCTACATGCCTAAGGATCACTTCAAGATTATCCTACGACCACGTGGCGGCATCAATATTAGCAAGATGGGTTCCACCAAGGTAGGGAAAGCCATCATAGAAGCTGCAGGGTTGGGCTCGGATCAGACGGCGTCAGACATCATCTGCCCCAACATCAGCCAGAACATAATGGTGGCGAGTACACCTGAGCGGGAAAGTGCTGAGAGGTACGTGAGAATAAGATCAATAGACCTGGGCGGTTGCAATTATGAGATCAACGCCTACGAGGCTGCACCAGATGATACGTGCAAAGGAGTGATAAGAAACATCGACATCGCCGACGGGCCGGCGGAGCTTGAGAGAAATATTGTCAACCCAAGAAACCCCTTGGCGCTCGCGGCTAAAAGAATTAAGAATACCGGCACGGTGATCATCGCCTTCGACGGTTACAAGGTTCCGAATTTCGTCAGGTATGGTCCAATCCTGGTGAAGTGTTCACTCTACAAGAAAAAGATCGATATATGTTATGCTTGTGGCCGGCTCGGTCACAGAGCTGACGTGTGCCCCACCCCGGACGAGACCGTGTGTAGAGGATGCGGCGAAATAAACGTGATTAAGGAACACAAGTGCCAACCCAGATGTGAACTTTGCGGTGGTCCACGCCCTACGGCGGACAAGATGTGCAGACAGTGTTACACAATTCCATACGTTGTCAGAAGAAGAAGAAGTGAAAGAGCAATGGCAGCCAATGCTGAAAAGGAACAAGTCGACAATCCGTTGAACCTGCACTCATCCGAGCTGCACTCCACGGCATCAGCTCCAATGGACGACTCGAAGCTACAGCAGCATCTCGCGGAAGGTCCAGGTCTCGAAATCGCTCCCGATCCTGGGGAAGGAGTGTATCTAGATCGAGAAGGAGTACATCCAGGTCCAAATCCGTGGTGAGGTCTGGGAATCGGACTCCATTGATCAACCCAGAATCCGAAGGAGGCATTGGTTCCACGTGGGCCGACAAAGTCAAGGCATTGGCAAGGACGGACAAGACGCCAACTACCAGAGGACAATCTTCCGACAACAGACGACTTGCCTGGGCCGATGGTGTGCGAACCGAACCGGTAAGTGTCATGCTTTGCGACCCACCCCCAGAGCAAAGTAGGGAAATAGAGAGGCTTAAGAAAAAAAATGAAGAACTAAGGGAAATGAACAAAAATATGCTTACAGAATTAACAGCAATTAAAAAACTTTTAGGTGAAACCAAGCAGGCCGAGAACAAAAACACGCCAAAGGAAACGCCAGTTCCCGCGCCTGTGGGTGATGGAGCCATGTCGGCTAAGCGCAGAGCCGTCGAAAGTAAGCTCAAGAATACTGAAACGCACATTGAGGAAATGTAACAAACACTAGCCTCATTTGCAGATAAAATGAAAATGATCATGGACAGCGTCTCACAGTTGACGATGAGTGTGGGACAAATGCAGAGTACATTAAATGATCCTAGGGAAGGGCTTAAGGCATTTAGCGAAAGAGTGAAAACTCTTGAAGTGATGAGTATGTCTGGCAACGACAGAGCGCAGCGTGGACCATCGTTCCTCACAGCCCCATTATTCCCCAGGCAGGGGATACGAATATCCAATATTGCCCACACTAAAAGAGAATTTCGAGTGTGGCAATGGAATTGCGGGGGGTACAACAACAAACGTGCCACGCTCCAGCAATATCTCAGATCACTACAATCTAAGCCGGATATAATAGCACTCCAAGAAACTGGGTACGGGTACGTCACGCTCACGGGGTATAAAGCTATAGAGTGCGAAAACTGTGGTAGAGGCTTATATGTGTTTGTAAATAGGCAGCTGACACACATCTCTCACGATCTAGGCATTCGGGACAAGAACTTAGAGTATCTCATGGTGGAGGTATTAGTGCTGGTTTCATACAAAAATCAAAGATGCAACAGCTTATTTGTCCTCAACATTTACAGTAACCCGAAGCACTACAAACAACAGTTTAAGATAATTTTCGAGAAAGCTACGAAACTCGCGGAAGATAGGCCTTCAATCATATTGGGGGACTTCAATGCTGCTCATGAACTCTGGGGATATACTGCGACAAACCCCAAAGTCAGGAATCTGTGGCATCATGCTGACGAGCAAGACCTGGTATTGATCATGGATAAAGGGTATCCCACAAGCATCGGCAATTCTGTCTGTAGAGACACCACACCCGACCTAACCTTTGTCAAGAACATAGAGCATCCCATATGGACAAATACCGGTCATAACTTTGGCAGTGATCACTATGTTCTCGAGGTTACGCTGGAGGTTGAGAAAGGCCACACTCGAGAATTTGATGTTGTTGATTGGGCTGTCTTTCGCAGAATTGAAACGCAAAGCGAACCAAATGCTACCAAACCAAGCCTCAAAGAGTGGTGCGAATCCATCAGGAATGATATCAAATCGGCCTCCAGAAAGCTTCTCACTGATTGATTTGTGGGGTTTAACGTCCCAAAACCACCATATGATAATGAGAGACGCCGTAGTGGAGGGCTCCGGAAATTTTAGACCACCTGGGGTTCTTTAACGTGCACCCAAATCTGAGCACACGGGCCTACAACATTTCCGCCTCCATCGGAAATGCAGCCGCCGCAGCCGGGATTTGAACCCGCGACCTGTGGGTCAGCAGCCGAGTACCTTTTGCCACTAGACCACCACGGCGGAGCAGAAAGCTTCTCACTGACGCTAACGTCGAGGCCATGGATTCTAAACTAGCCCACTTAATTGAAGCAAAGCAGGCCATTACTAAAAAATGGCGGACTCAACGACTGAATTGTAAACTAAAGAAGAAAATAGCATAACTGAATAAACAAATTGAACTGCACTGCACCAACCTATGTAAGCAGCAGTGGGATGAATTTTGTGAAACGATTGATGGGCAGATTAGGAACGGCAAAGCATGGAAACTTATTAAGCACCTCCTAGACGAGCAAGGCACCAGGTCCAACCAGAGACACTGTCTTGCCCGGGCCGTACACACAGCCCTTAAAAATCAAGACATTGAAACAATTACTAAACAACTAATAGACAAATACCTACCAGTCGCTAAGGAGCCAGAACGATTTCCACGATCGGAATACCGGGGAGCCCCTCAGCCGGAACTGGATCAACCCTTCACTTTATCTGAAATCAGAAGGGTGTAGAGTGAGTTAAACGGAAAGTCTGCCCCCGGCCCAGATGGCGTCACCAACAAGTCACTCAGGAATCTCGACGAGCCCTCCATTGAATCACTGACTGATTTTATTAACGAAGCATGGAATTCAGGTGAAGTTCCAGATGAATTAAAACTTTCTCAAGTCTTACTAATACCGAAACCGGGTAAACCTCCAAGTCTGGAGACCTTGCGACCAATATCGCTAACATCATGTGTAGGAAAAGTTGCCGAGCATGCAATCCTCAACAGGATTAAGGATTTCTTGGAGGACAACAACATATACACCTACAATATGTTAGGCTTCAGATCCTCACTATCTACTCAGGATGCTAAGAAGCAGATTAAACACGACATTCTAGACGGATACTCTAAAGATACCAAAGCCATCCTCGGACTAGACATGGAGAAAGCATTCGACAACATTAAGCACAAATACATCCTTCAAACGATAAAGGAAATTGGACTTGGATCGAAAATGTATAATTACATAAAATCTTTCTTAGGGGCACGTACGGCGAGGTTAAGGGTAGGAGACACCAACTCAGACGTGGTTCATCTCGGTGATCGTGGAACCCCTCAAAGCTCGGTGATCTCTCCCGTCCTCTTCAACTTGTGCATGATCGGCTTGTCCAGGAAACTGAGCAAAATCAGCAACATTCACCACACCATCTATGCTGATGACCTTACTATATGGTGTGCTGGTGGTATTGAAGGACAGGTACAAGATGCACTCACAGAAGCGGTGCAGACAGTGGAGGAATACTTGAGGCCCACTGGTCTCCGGTGCTCCCCACAGAAATCGAAGTTATTACTTTACAGAAAAGAGAAAGGGGGAGACCTAAGGGCTGGAAGCCACTATCCGAAAGTGACATACATATATTGACCGAAAACGGGGTAAATATACGTAGAGTAGACACGATGAGGGTACTGGGCTTTGGCTTTTTTATAGATGCAAATGGCACGAATCACATGGCGCTCAAGAAAATTATCTTCAAGACAGAGAATGCATACCGGATGACCAGACGACTTGCAGGGAGACAAAAAGGTATGAACGAGGACAATCTTATCAGGTTGATCAACTCTCTCGTGCTATTTCATAATTTATATGCAGCTTCTATGTATAACTGTACACAAACCCAACTAAAGAAGCTCGACGCGGTGATCAAGAAAGTCATCAAGAGTGCACTGGGTCTCCCGCTTCGCACCAGCACTCAAAAATTGCTCAAGTTAAGGGTACACAAGACGACTGGAGAAATTGCGGAGGCTCAAGAAAGGTCACAAATAGCAAGACTCTCTATCACTTGCACGGGGAGATCGATCCTCGATAGAATCATGATCAACCCTGTCATAGACCAGGAGACGTACACCAAGATACCACAGGACTTTGCTGAGAGCATCGTCGTTGCCCCGTTGCCAAGAAATATGCACCCAACCTTCAACGTCACCAGAAGGGTAGCCCGGGCTAAGGCTTTATTAAAGAAGTTGGATAAAGGACGCAGCGGGGCTTGCTTTGTCGACTCAGCCTCATATAAAGACCGAAATAAGTTCGCCGCGGTAGTAGTTGACCACCAGGGCAGGTGTACCAACTGCGCTATAGTTTACACTTCCAAACCGGAAGTCGCTGAACAGGTTGCTATCGCGTTGGCCCAGACGGATGATCGATACACCGAGATATACAGTGACTCAAAACCAGCCTTCAGAGCCTTCAGCAGGGGCAGGATCACACCACAAGCAGTTCGAATTATTAATAGTAAACAGGCCATTGATACAAATTACATATATTGGTTCCCAGCGCACCTTGGATCACTCGATGACATTCCCATGAATCCAAATGAGTCGGCCAACAGCGTTGCCCGCGAACTTACGAACCGGGACGCTTTTACACGTGGCTTTGATTCTGCTGAATTCGAAAATCTATAACGGGATACGCCCATGACATATAATGAGATTACTAAACATTACTACCTGGGGAGGAGAGAGTTTGCACCCCCTCACAGTAGACTAAACAGAGCACAAGCGGTCACTCTTAGACAATTACAGACACAGTCTTATTACTCACCGGCACAGGTAAAAGAATGGTACGATATAAAAGATATGGATGTTGTTTGCAAGGCATGTAAGAAAGAAGTATGCACGCTTGATCATATGTTCTGGGAATGTGGGTCGCTTGGCCGTGGCATTTCCCGCGAACGGTTTACAGGAATGATAAAGTCTCACGACCATATCCCCCCAAGTCCTGGTTGTCCAGTACGCCCATGACAGGGCTAGGAGGCTTGACCTTCCAGTCCCAACGTGGGATTAGCCGGGCAGGTGGCTACACCCTGTACAGGACGTATAAATAAAGTTGTTTCCATCCATCCATCCATCTCAATAGCCTAGCCATAACACCAACAACACTGTCACTCTAGAGTGCAAACTTTTAACTGCACTGAAACTGAAGACTACAAACTTTACTCGAAGGAAAAAAATTCCAGCATATCCATAGAGTGAATGATGGTGAGCGGGACGAAGCGTCCAATAGTTCGTCCGCAATTCCATCCGTCTGTTCGTTCTTGCTTCCGTCCATCCGTGCGCCCATCCGTATGTCCTTGCGTGCATTTGTGCGTCCGTCTGTGCGTCTGTCAATCCATCCGCGCGTCCATCTGTCTTTCCATCTATAGTGAACACGCCAAGTACCGCCATCTCGGATCTTTTCATCCCGATCGAGATCGTGCGATAGTCGCTCTCCTTCCCCTGTGGCACATACGTACCAGTCTATCCCCTCAGTGCAACTGCGGTCACAAGAGCAGTTATAACCTTTTTGGAAACAACTGGACTATATGCGTGGCTATAAAATGTGTCTCAGCCAGAAAGAACACTACATACTCACCTCTCTATTTCGCCATCGTCATCCATTAATCCTTCTTTTCCCCTTTCCCTTCCCCCAGTGTAGAGTAGCAGGCTAGAGAAAGCTATTGCTCAGGCCGACCTCTCTGCCTTTCTGTAAATAAACTTATCTCTCTCTCTCTCTCTCTCTCGTCTATCCCCTGTGGCACATACCCGCTCTCTCGGTTATGTGCCACAGGCAGTTACGCACAACGACAACGTGGGACTTTCAAGCCACGCCACTAGGAGCTTCACCCCTAAAAAAACATTCCCCCAAATATAGTTCAAGCTTATTGTTTTAGAGATGTATAGGTGGTTTTCGATTTGTGACACTTGCAGCATTTTTTTTTTTATTTTTCAATGAAAATAATCGGATTGAGGACCCCATCTACTTGCCAAGCAATCTTTTAGGGAATAAAAAGTAAGTTTATTGCTCCCTTTTTATTCGCCGAGCTATCGGTTTTGCATAAAGTTCATCAGTGCCTTCCCTTTTTCCAAAAACATAACTAAAGACTAAACAGTGCCGAATACTTACGTATTTCTAGAATCATTATTTCGAACGTAAAAAATTAACAAGCTATACAGTTTTGCATCCATCTTATATATAATAATAAAAATCTGTCCTGTTGAATTTTAATTTTATTGCTGTTATTAATAACATCAAATCGGTATACTTGAGACTTGTGACCCATCCATCTGAGCAGCCACATTCGTAATTTAATCACGAGCACAACCATATATATATATATATATATATATATATATATATATATATATATATATATATATATATATATATATATATATATATATATATATATATATATATATATATATATATATATATATATATATATATATATATATATATATATATATATATATATATATATATGATTCAAAAAAGAAATTCTGTGGGTGTTGACTCTACGTTTCAGCCGTGGCACGGCCTTCGTCAAGATATCGCTCCCTTTTTATTCGCCTAGCTATCAATTTTGACGAAGGCCGTGCCACAGCCGAAACGTAGAGTAAACACCTATCAAATTTTCGTAAGTGTGCTCTCCTTTATTTCTTAATCATTTGATTCATTTTATTTCTTAATCATATATATATAGGCAGGCATCAGGATTCCTGATGAAGGCCAGACTCTAGGCCAAAACGTCGAAATAAACAACGTTGTGACCGCTCACGGAGGATCTACTTGACAATATATATATATATATATATATATATATATATATATATATATATATATATATATATATATATATATATATATATATATATATATATATATATATATATATATATATATATAAGAGAAACAAGTGTGGCTCGTTTTTCGTGTTTTTACACATATATTAATGAGATCTAACACACAATAATGCCAAGTAAGGTATAGGGATAGGGGAAGTTATTAGGCCAATTGTAATGTAAATGAGAAGAAAGAAAAGTGGGTGAAAAGATAACTTGCCGTGGGCAGGATCCGAACCTGCGACCTTCGAATAACGCGTTCGATGCTCTACCACGATGCTCTACCGGATCCTGCCCACGGCAAGTTATCTGCCCACGCAAGACCACGCAAGATCCTGCCCACGGCAAGTTATATATATATATATATATATATATATATATATATATATATATATATATATATATATATATATATATATATATATATATATATATATATATATATATATATACATATATAAGGGAAAGAAGTGTATACCTAAGAGCTAGTTTTTTCGTGTTTTAACACAATATAATGAGATCTAACAGAGTGTAATGCCAAGGAATGTACAGGGGAAGTTATTACAACCAATGGAATGTAAATAAGAAGAAAGAAAAGCGGATGAAAAAATAACCAGCCGTGAGCAGGAATCGAACCCAAGACCTTCGAGGTCGTAGGTTCGATTCCTGCTCACGGCTGGGTATTTTTTCATCCGCTTTTCTTTCTTATATATATATATATATATATATATATATATATATAACAAGTGCGTCTTTGCTCACCCTGACGAAGATAAAAATCAATTGTTGCACCCATAGAACATGTGATGTCAGCTTAAATTCCTCCAAGTTTAAGGCGTTGGTGATGCCTGCGTGAAAAGCAAGGCTGAAAGGGAGGGGAAAAATTAAAATAGAAGAGTGGATAAAAGATGGTATGATTCACATGCGAAGGCAATAATAATAATAATAATATTAATAATAATAATAATTGGGGTAGAATTTGCACTCTGTATTACATATACGTGTGCATATGATCTCGGTGTGCGAGCACATGGCGTGAGCGGCACTTTCTGAGGCATGAGGAAAAACACACAGAAAGAATGATCATCACTCCCTTGAGCCACTATCTTAAGTTCGCTTCCCAGGCGTTGCCGTCACGTCCGCTCTTTCGTGCAGCGTGATACTCGCTACTCCAGTGCACCCAACCGTACAAATCATTATGGACGTTACGCGTGTCGTGAGGGATAAGGCGTTTGTATACAGATCAAGATGAGTGGACAAGGAATTCCCCCTACACTGTTTTTTTTTCTTTTTTGCTTTGTTTCAGGCCCCGCACGCTATAAAATCTATAATATAAGCTCGGGAGAACCTGTTATTCTTACGACACTTCTAACTTAATGTGATACACGAGTACTCCTTATGGTCATAGCAATAAAATTTGTCAGGGCAATCACCGTTAGCTCGTTTTCAGTGTGCAGTTTTTTGCGTAAAATGAATGATTTCTTGCTTTCTGTTGTCTTTGCTACCTCTAGCGGTCGTGCTTACTTTTCATTTCATTTTTTACGTTTCTATGAGTGACACCAATCGGTGATTCCTTGAACGTATATACTATAGTCGGGCTCAACTTCAAGAGTCCGCGACCTTTCCTGCGCCAAGGGACCTTTCCTGCGCATGTACACAAACCTGCACCAATGGGCGCGTACTCATAAAGGTGTGACGCCACGAGCTTAACGGTTGGTGACCCCGTCTTCCGAGAACATCGCCGAGTGCACGAACGGGGTTATTTCTTCACTGCTGTGGAGGCTGCAGCGTTTCAATCGCCTGGGTGGGGCCTATGCAGACTTCTTAGGTTGCATTCGACATCAATTAACGTTTAACGCGGAGCCTTCTTCACCAGTGCTAAAACATGCTAAATCCAATATGAGCTCGTGATGTGCGTGGTCACAACCAGAAAATTGTCTCTCCTATGATCCTCAATTAAACAGTATTATGCAGTTAGAACCACGAAGGGTTTACATACAGCCATTGAGGTTTCCATACCTGAGTTTGGTAGTTTTCATACGAAATAGAAGTTATCGATACCGGTTTCTATCGGATACATCACACTGTGATCTAAAAATTTGTGGTTTTCACTGAAATGTGTATTTAGAGGTTCCGTTGTACTTTTAAACACACGAAAAGCGCCTGTACCAAAATATTCACATGTTCTCGGCCAAATGAGCCATATTTGGGTGGTTTGTTTGTGAATGCAGGAGGATTAGTCTACATAACCCATATTATGATAAAAAATTTGGCACCATTGTTCCTCTAAGTATAGAAACCACAATGCCTAACAGCGTAGAAAAAAAAAGCCGCTGATTCTTCTTTTGTTTATACTGCAATCTACTTCCTGCATATGCAGCAGTTCGAATGTGTCCGGCAAACCCCATTTTGTACTGGACATCGCTGTCTGCTGCTCGAATGTAGGTCAGAGCCTCCTTACAATGTCCGATGGTGCTCTAACAACGCCAGACCCAATTTTTTCCTCCGTCAGTTTCGCAGTGAGACCATTCGAGCCTCCTCCATTGACGCTTCTTTCTCTGTTTTACTTATTTCTTTTTTTTTTCACCACCTCGGAGTTTTCTCTCGGTCAGTAGTCCATTTACGCAGGCGTCACAACTATAGCAAAAGGGGCAATGTTTGGATGGTGGCTTCAACACAAATGTATTCCTCCCACGGCGCTCGTGTTGACCGCCACGTGAGGCGATGCTATCGGGGCGGCGTGAAGCCGGAGGCATCTTTTTCTCTTTTTCTATTGTCCTGTCTCACTTTTGTTGCCCGCATTGTCAGCTTCCAAATGGGACGTACAACTCTTTGTCGGCTGCAGCCGTCCACTCACCGTTCCCTTCGTGCCTCTATAAATGTGGCCGGAGTTGGGTACTAGATGCAGTGCATGTGCCAGCTCATTTAGTAGCTTTAGAGTCATTCAAGACAAATCGCCCCTGCACTTCTTGCTTCGTTTCGCCACTGCATGTTCCTCTATACCTTTACACCCACCACGCTGGACAACTGGTTCATAGAGCTCGTCTGCTGACCGAGAAGTTACTGGATCGAATCCCAAACACTGTGGCCGCATTTGGGTACAGGTGGAATTCTAGAGCCCCGTTTATTTAGACTTCGATGCACGCTAAAGAGGGAAAAGAGAATGGCAGAGATAACAAGATCGAAAGAGGCCTATCTCATAAAAAGGCAAAAAAAAACAAGATTGACAGAAAGTGAACGAAAACAGAACGAGAAAGACAGACAGACGCACAGAGAATCAAAGAAAGAGAGATAGAGAAATTATCTGGCGTCAGCTTGAGGACTTTAAAATCGACCTGCCTCGTTGTGCCAAGCATTGGGCGACTTAGTTCAGACTTTGCGTCTCTCATAATTCTATGATTGTTTTGGGACATTAAAAACCCACATATCAACAAATCAATCAATTTGTTCAAACTTACCGCTTTTCTTTTTAATGAATTTGTCTCATGCCTTCTGTTTGGTTGATTCAGCTGGCACTGGCGAATTCAGCTGGCAGCTCGGGATTATTCCGATATCACGGCCGGCGTGCGAGTCTTTTAAGGAGCCCTTCTATCACAGAAACCTGCCTACATTCAGGATAACCCGCTACTGAAAACCATTCTGACTGATGCGGCACGGCGCCCATCTTCAAGTGCGGACATGATTTCGACGGGTCCTTCTTGAGGCGTGAATTTGCCACACTCGTTTTTGCTAATTTGGAGAGTTCGCCGAATGAAATGAGTCCTACCACCGCACGACACGATGCTCTTCCCCCGCTCTTGTCCACCTGCATGTCTTGCCCTTCAACTCCCCTTCTTCCTCTGCTATACCATGGCCGCTGGATCAAACTATATATATAGGCGCTTTAATTCAGCGGCCGTGGCTATATACCATGCTACATACAGTCTCCCTCTTCCATTCCCCCCTTTTAACACACACGTCCTGGCTCTTCACCCTCAATACCGGGCGATACCAAGCTCTGCAGCTACTAGTATGGATAGAGGACCGGTATCTTTAAGGTGCGGATTTAGACTTTGCTTTTTTTAGCAGTACACGTACCGTCAGTGGTTATCGGTATCCATTTCGCAATTTTAGCTTCGTGATCCTTGTGAAAAACAGTTAGCGACGTAGGAAGTTCAGTTCGCGGTGAAAATTATGTTAGTCTTTCTGTGCTCCACCTTCAAAAAGCTGATTCAAGTTAGTTTCTACATGGTATTGTAACTATAAACGAAAATTTAAGTAGCCGAAAAAAATCACCGACAATTGCAATACGGCCTAATGCGAAATACGAGGGCAGCTGCTTCGGTGTTTTGAGTTTGCGATAAGTTGAGGCAGTCACTTTGAGAGGAACTGAAATGTATGAAACACAGTTAGTAGGCATGTATACAACCATTCATTTATAACACACACACACTCTCTCTATAGAGAACACACGTGTGCCAGTACTTTGTTGTGGTGAAGGAAGATTTATGGTCAGGTAATGGAGTCGAGGTATGTTCAACCTGCTGCACTAATGTTTGTATCTCCACGGCGACGTCTGCAAGTGTTTAGCGAGGTCGTCCCATCAGCGGGATCAATTACGGTCGACGGAGTGGAACGAGATGATGAAGCACGTAAAGGGTACGGAAGTGTTGTTTGTTTATATCTCCATATTGTAGTACACCGCGGTTCAACATTAATATGGGTCGCTGTGTGGTTAATGCGAAGCGCAGGAGGTGCGCGATGTCTTCGGTAAGCGCGGTGCGTGGCCTCGCAGTACACAATTACTATGCCAGCTAGCCACTGTTTGGCTTCGCATCACACAGTTCACCAACTTCATCTGAAGCACCAAATGTTTCGATGGGTATAACACAGACACACCCGTACGCAAGTATACGTAGTCACTCCGGCCTCTCTGTTGTGGGTTCTGTGGTGACACACAAATACTGGTTGTCTACGGCTTCGAGGGGAATGTTCATGATCCATCCTGTTTTCAAGAAGGCAAAGTACAGAGACATGCCGAAGGATGAGATATTGATGTATGTCTTTAGCACGTGTGACAAGGAAGAAAACATTGACTACCGAGACCGATAAGTGAGGCTGTTCAATCATGCCAAGACGGTTTCGAGTTTCTGGGACTGCATCCGACAAAACTCGTCTGCCGTCGTTCTGTCAGGATTGACTTTCCCGTGGCAGAATCTAAATTCGTTGTCCGCATTGTTGGCGAATGGCCCGTTGGTGATTATGATGTTGATTCGATGATGATATTCCTTTTTTATTTCTGGCACTCACACACAAACGGGGATCAGCCAACAATCGGCACACGCCTACAAAGGGGAACGGCCACGAATCGGGCGGCAGGATCTAAAAGTCAATATCTGTAGCGCGACTCAGTGCTACGTATACTAGTCTTCTTCTTCGCTTGCCCGATTCATTAGTTTGTTTGTTTGTTTGTTTGTTTCCGTGGAATGACGGCTCATACTCACTCAGGGAGATTGGCCAAGAAAGTGTAGTGCAGTTTTTTTGTGATAATTTTAACTATGTGTAATGAATTTGTAATATAATATGACTAATGTAAGGAAAACCACATAAGAAGAGAGCAAACAAGAAAAAAAATAGAAAAGTCAAGTTGAGCAATTTTGAGATTTCAGGTGTTGTGATTACCACTCAGCCACGTTTACTTCACTTTGCCGAGGGGAGTAAAAAATAGTAATTTTTTGATTGAAGATCACAAAGGTCATACTTGAAGACCTACGTTTGGTTGAAGATCATACGCTTGGTTGCCTGAATATATATAAGCATCCTTGTGGCAATGTCCCAAAACTGAGGCACCAAAGCTTAGCGCGGTTTCCGCCGTCAATGTAACGCCTATTTTCAGAAATGGAATAACTAGTAACCTTTTTCGAAGTATAGCATAGCGGCGACAATTCAAAAAATAATGTTCTAGTGATTCTATTTCTCCGCAGAATGCGCAGAGGGGTGATGTTGTCTGACCAGCTCTGTGTAGATACAGGTTTAGGGGTGGGGGTGGGGGGGGGACACGACATCAAAATTTAGTAATTAAAACTTCGTGCTTTCTGGACAGGCTCCAGTGCGGTCGCCATGGAAACTTGAGATGGTTATATTCTGTTTATTCATGTGAGATGTGCTTCCTTTTCGTTTGACACACACACATGTCCTACACTGTAGTGGAGCTGTCCCAATCCCTGAGGCACGCACTCGTTCGAATGGTAGAAAAAATATGACTTTATGTCAGCAACAATATGCTAATGGTGACGCGATACGTCCTAGTGCCCAAACCTATTCAAATCACTGTGTTCCGAACCAAAAACCACCCTATTGTTGGTGAGGTTCAGTTCTATTTTAGGAAAACGCCAATAATAACGATTCTGGTTCAGATAAGCAAAGACGCTCTGGAATGGTTTCCAGTCCAGGTTCCAGGTTCAATTGGAATCTGTATAGCACGTGACCATTCGTCACATAGCAAAGCTAATAATATTGCGACGTAGGCACTCCTTCCCCCCACCCCCGGCAGGGTGTCAATACGCACCAAAACCACGATACGATTGTATGAGACCCCGTAAAGGATGGCCCCGAAAACTTTGACTATCTCGTGTTCTTTAACATGCACCGACATCACAGTGCATGTGCGTCTAGAAGTTCGTTTCCACCGTAAGGCTATACACCGAAGCCGATTTCGAAACCGTAACTTTCGTGCCAACGTAGCAAAGTTAATCATGCCTCACACCCATTTTTGTGCATCATTGTTTGAAGTGAGATAGGCTGAGCTGTAGAAAAAACCAGCGTATTCACATTGAAAGCATATATTTTTCCATCGCATATATAAGTACTTATATATTTCGTTAAGAATACCCATAAAAATTTAAAAACAGAAATGCGCGTGCTTGCGCTATATCAACAATGTACACGCCAGGAACGCAGCGCTGTTCTAGCTTCATTCTGGGCCAGAGCTGGTTACGAGCTGACCGCGTGGCCCCTGGCTGCCGGACTCCACATGTCCCACAACGTGCTTCAGTAACGCACGCAGTAACCCCGGGGGCTGGCCCACTGCTCGGTCACCATGGCGGCTTCTGCGCGATTCATTCTCGAAGGCAACCTGGAAGATGTTTTCAACAATTGTACATGTGATCTTGAGGATATAAAAAAGTTGTGGGGTGTAGCCCTCACATACAACGTGTTCATACTTCGATATACATATTTTGTACGTTATAAATTCAAAGTGCTGCATCTGAGATGAATACGTAGGTCGCCATTTCAATGGAAAGGTTCAGCAGACGTCTACATACCTTCGCGTGCAGGCTCGCCCTCGGCGTTCGATGATGCCGCAACGCTGAGCGCGAGCGACGCCGTGATGAAAGTTTCGTTGGCGCTCCTGGTGTTTGGTACTGAAGTCCCGCTGGAGGACGACGAATCATTGCACTGGGGATTCACGCATTGCCCTGGCGCCGCCTCTCCAAGCTGTTGACCCCGCCTTCGCCGTCGGCTGCTCGGTGTGCCTCGGACCCGTTGCGAGTATAACACGGTGAATGCCCATGCCACGTCGAGTTGGCCCGACGAGCGATTCCTTGGCGGGATGGAGAGACAGACACCGGTGTCGTTCACGAGTGCGGATCACTTGTGCAGCGTCATTACCGGAGCCAGAACCACAGCCAGAGGGGTTGTAGGCCGTCCTCGGCAAGCGGCTTCCGCGACCAAAACTTGCGGCCACCGATGGCATCGATGTTGTCCGCGTTCGACACGAAGTGCTGACTTCGTATCTTGTGAGGGTCGAGCTTGTCGGGGCGTAGACGAGTTGGCCGAAGACGGGAAAGTGCTTGCGAACGCTGCCAGCGGTCCTGACGGAAACCGGAGCCCGTGAAGAACACGACACGTCACCGATGCAGGGGGTGAACCGCGTGGCCCTCGTTCGAAACCTCGATACCGATGAGGATGACATTAGGTGATGGAGGCATACTGCTTTTTTTTCTTTATTCGTTGATGTTGCCTATAGTACTATAAAATTGCCTGTATTACTTTAGTATTACGTATACAATACTGCCGTAAAATTCTAAAGAATCTGGCTACAGTGTTTTTATAATAGGCGTCCGTGATCCAGTGGACAGAGGTATAATATAGTTTCCTACAATTGCACGAAATACCGAAAGCCCATGTAGGTATGTTCTTGTATTATTATTTATTTATTTATTTATTCACCATACCTTACAGGCTCCTAATTGGAGCATTGCGTAAGGGGGGCGATACATCATCATTATTATTATTATTATTATTATTATTATTATTATTATTATTATTATTATTATTATTATTATTATTGTTGTTGTTGTTATTATTAATATTATTATTATTATTATTATTATCATTATTATTATTATTATTATTATTATTATTATTATTATTATTATTATTATTATTATTATTATTATTATTATTATTATTATTATTATTATTATTATTATTATTATTATTATTATTATTCAAGGTAACTCTAATTACCGTTTTCAAAATTAAATGCCAAGGCATGTGGGTCAGCTATTATGATCATCATTAAATGCGATATTGTGTTTCCCAAGGCTCGCACGTGCCATAATTACCAATCTGATGATGATGATGATTCCACAGCTATGGCTCGTACCCACACAGGGGGATCGTCCAAAAATTTATGACTTAATTCAGCAAGATTTTTTTATTCAATATTGAAACCACCCACCCGAGAAAAAAAATAAAAAAGAAAAGACACCCTGGGCAGAATGAAAGGAGTGTATACTTCAAAAGTACTTCCATAGTACGATCTGACCTAATGTTCTTCTTCTTATTCTCACATCTTCTTGAACAACAAGTCACAATTTTCTCACATGAACGAAAAAAAAAATGACCCAACGCACTTCCGAGTGCCGCAAGCAGAAACATAAGTCTATGAGTCCCCTGCAGATTTTTTGTTTGATATCGAAGATATTTCCATTTAAATTTTAAAATAACCACGTACGTTTCCTATATTTTTTTCCCGTAAAAACCTTGCATCTATTGACGCAGGATGGAATCAAGAAGTGGACACCCGAAGTTCTTGTGCTATCATCCTGTGGCCATGTGATCGCATGTGAGTGTAGAGAGACAATTGATCTGGTTCAGTGAATCTTGATTCTTGAAAGCCCAAAGGCGTCAGACCTAGCACACAGTGGACCGCTCCAACGACGCGACAGTAAGGCCTGGAGGTACCGCCACATCGTGGGATCTCTGGAACCCCCAACAAAGCTGTGATGCTATGTTCGGACACTAGACGAGAATGGCGGCCGGCAAACGCACGCCTCTTAGGAACGCTTCTGCCGCAGAAACCTGCGTACATCTAGAATGAGCCACTGTTGATAACCGTTCCAACTGATGCTTCCCGGCGCCCTTCATTACATGCGGACATGATTTCGATTAGACATTTTCTCAACGTAACACGTAAATGTTCTACATATCATTTTACTGATCATGAGCGCGCAGAATGAAAGTTCCTGCGGTCTGTGACCCACTGCACCTCACGTCACTCAACCTCGCTTCCACTTCATTTTACGCCCCCTTGCTATGCTATACAATGTACCGCTATGATGAGTTAGGAGCTACTTAGAAAATATCCGCTTTCAATGGCGCCTACCTGGCAAGGTTTTGCATTGAGTGCTGAAAAATCTCCGCTTTAAAAAGAAAACAATAAAGGTTTCGGAGAGCCTATTGCGCGAAAACACTTGGTACTTATTTTGGCACAAATACACCGTGTGTATGTGGAAATTATTGATGAACAACGCCACCATTTATAGCAAATTGCAGTGTAGACTGCGTAGAGGTTATTAGATCGCGAGTCATTTCGAATACAAATATGAATGCAGACACAACAAATTTTATGAGCTCATGAGATGCTTTTATTGACAAGTTTCACAAAGGTGAGGCGTGTCTGAAACTTCAGTTTCACAGCGAAGGCTCCATATGGCGAGGAGATACGAATGCCCAGCGCAGTTGACGCGAAATCTGGATTAGCGTCCTTTCAAAGCCAATTTTAAACACTTTTTGGGTAAGTGTTACAACCACACTTTATGGTATGGTGCACCCACAATATCATAAATCATCCTATTTTTGTGTTACAGGCGAAAATTCACTATGCCATCCGTCATCATTCTTCTAAGAGGCGCGGTACCCTTTACACACTTGCAAGAAATTTTGTTGCAGTTTTTTATGCTGTGGCTGACGAAGATGAAGAAATAGGCCTGAAGCTTCCCCCCACAGGTGGGTATGCGCCAAAGTTACGAGGTGAACAAGAACAAAATTGTTGAGTTGGAGCATTCCATGACCAACTAGTTACGCAATATTCATGGGGTGACGCCTCGTTGTGCCTTGGTTGTTCTATAAAACGCTTTATTATTTATATTAGCCCGATTCCTTTCTCCACATCAAGACTGCCTATAGGGTCAGTTTGGAATGAAGTTTCAGGCTTGGCTGAGTGGTAGAACACCGGACGGCACGCAGGGGATGCGGGTTCGAATCGTGTGCTGTGCGTGGTGTTGTTCATATTTCGTGCGATAGTTGTTAAGGACACCGGTGGCTGCGGGGGCTGCGGACAACTACAGCACACGCGACCTCTGTTGTGGCCTCATAACAGCTTTCGCTGTTAAACTGTTTGGCAGCGGTGTCTAGTAGTGTTCTTTCAGTCAGTATAGAAGGTCAGGTCAGGTCTCATAAGGACCTTCGTTTTAAACCGTCCGGCAGCGGTTTCCGGTACTGTTCTTGAGAAGTAGTGTTCTTTCAGTCAGTCAGTCTGTGCGCCCCTCCGTCCGTGTGTATGTTCCCGCACTCTAACACCCAAGAATGGTGCTGCAAACACGCCTCGAGAGTTGCCAGCCTTTCTATAGAGGCGACCGACATATTTAAGACGTTGCTATAGGTGCTACATTTTCGGAAAGCACATGAGCTATCATGAACATCGGTATCAATTTAGCAATTTTAACTCGAATATTCGCAAGAAATACATATATTCTACTCACTGTGAGGAAATTTCAGTTTACGGTGAAAGTTACATCTATCCCTGTGGTTCCAACAGACCAAATAAAGTTAACTCCTACTTCGAATTCTGAAAGTAAACAAAAAAAATAACAGAGTGGGAATCGATCATTTGCAAAGCAAGAATGAGAAATGTTGATTGTTGTTGAAGCACAACGTTACGAGGTGGAGGTAAATGATGCTGTACATGACTTCCGTGTCATGATTATCATGTGTCGTTTACCTTCGTCATCTATTCACGTCACGTGACACCAAATTTAGTATATGTGGAGCTAGCGAAACGGCCGCGAGCACGCTATGAGCGTGGCATGTTGTCATGTTCTTACATGGTACGCGCTTCAGAATTATCGTGTTTGCACCAGTCATATACTTCGTCGTGCATCAATGTCACGTAACACCAAATTTGGTATATGTGGAGCTAGCAAAACGACCGCGAGCGCATCATGAAGGGCCCAATATGCTCCACGGTAGAGTTGACGCACGCGCACTGGGCACAGCGACGCTACGCTACCAAACCGCGAGCACTCTATAGTCTGACACCAGGCGCGACCAGCGTCCGTCGACCCAGCCCGACGGCAACCGGCGGGAAATGTGACATGCGACATGCTGCATTTTGCGCCAATCTGTTACCCAGGCAACACTGCGTCTCCCTCTTTTTTCAGGGAGTGGAACAGGACGCGCTGAAACGCGCATGCGTCAAAGCAACGCAGCGCGGCACGCACCTGCGAGGATATGGCATGACCAGCGCCTTGCGTGGCAACGCCGGCGTGACGCGACGAAATGAACGCCGGCGAGCACGCGCACCGCATCACGTCTAAATGTATTTGCGCCTTGACTGTGGCATGTAGTCATCTTCTCACGTGACACGCATCTCATGATTATCATGTTTGCACCAGTGACCTACCTTCGTCATTCATTGGCGTCACGTAATACCAAATTTGGCATATGTGAAGCTAGCGACACGGCCACGAGCGCGTCATCAGTGTGGCATGTAGATATGTTGTTTCATGACACGCATGTCGTGATTATCATGTTTCGATGCGTCATTTACCTATGTCGACCATTCGCGTCGCGTAATACCAAGTTTGGTACATGTGAAGCTTGCGAAACGGCCGCGAGCGCATCATTAGCGTAGCATGTAATCATATTTTTACATGACACGCATCTCATGATTATCATCTTTGCACCAGTCGCATACCTTCGTCAGCCATTCACGTCCCGTAATACCGAATTCAATTCATGAGAAGCTAGCTAAACAGGCAAAACAGCGGCGAGCGCATCATGATCAAGGCATGTGGTCATGTTGTTACATGACAAACATCTCATGTTTATCCTGTTTGCACCGGTACCATAGCTTTGTCAGCCATTCACGTCCCGTAATACCATATTTGGTATAAGTTAAACTTGCGAAATGGCCGCCAGTGCATCATGAGCATGGCATGTAGACATGTTACATGACACGCATCTCATGATTATCGTGTTTGCACCAGTCACATACCTTCGTCATCCATTCACGTCCCGTAATACCGAATTCGGTATATGCGACGCTAGCGAAACGGCTGCGAGCGGATCATGAGCGTGGTGGCATGTAGTCATATTGTTACATGACACGCATGCCGATATTTTCATGTTAGGGTCAGTCGCTTATGTTCGCCATGATAAGGCCATAGCATACCATTTTGAGGGGCGAAGCTCCTGTTTAGAAAAAGTTTATTCTTTCATGGGACGCAACAAGCCTAAGAGACAAGCGTCTGTATAACAGGCACAATAACAAACAAAAGACGAAGCTCCTTATGGCGTGGCTTGTGCGTCTCTTGTAGTACGTAACCACCAGTGGCACATACCCGAAATAAGTATAACATTTCACCTCCAAGGTGGTGCCGGTGAGAGATTTCTTCAGTGAGTTGTTTAACAATAAAATATAGTGCTCAATGTACATGCCAATGGCTGCTAATGGGGAATGAGAGACAGGAGCATTCGGCTTTTAGTCAACGCGCACGCTGCGATCCCCATTAGCAGCCATTGGCATGTACATTGAGCACTGTCCGACAAGAAAGGGTTGCTACATTATACTCGCTGGGTGTAACCTCCTCAGTTTTAGAAAAATTTAGCGAGCGTTGAGCCGCAGGGCCATGAATACAATGAACTAGCATATACCATGAATGAATTCGAGGTGGTTAAAGGGGGGAAGCAGATACGAAGCGCAAGCCGTAAGAAATTAAAAGCTGAATCCTCCTTTCTCTCATTTCACATTAGCAGCCACTGGCATGTACATTGCGCACTATCTGACAGGAAAAGTTTGCTACGTTATACTCGCTGGGCGTAACCTCCTTGGTTTTAGAAAGGTTTAGCGAGCATTGGGCCGCAGTGCCATGAATACAGTGAACTAGTATATACCATGAACTCAAGGTGGTTGGAGGTGGGAAGTAGACCCGAAGCGCAAGCCGTAAAAAAAGTGTGCGTGTGCCACCTCTCGTTTAGTCCTTAGAATGTCCACTGAATGGCGGTGCTTCTATATGGGGAATATATGATAAAGATATGCGAGATGGTGGGACTTGGAGTGTTGATTAGATGGACGAACGGACACACAGACAGATGCATGGATGGACGCATGAACGAACGCAGGGACGGGCGCACGAACAGACGCATGGACGGTCACACGAACGGACGCATGGACGGACGAATGCTTCGCCAAACTCTCTATCATTCACTCCGTGTATATGCTGCCATTTTTTGCAACATGCCATGTGAACGGAACCCCCGACACAGCTGCAGGACCATGAAATGCAAATCATGACATTGATGGCATGTATGACATGGTTTTCAAGTTATGACTAGTCAAATGTGCTCGTCATACAGTCATGTTATGCCATACCACGTTTAGCATTGATACCAATATCGAAACGGCCAGGAGAGCTAAATGTCGTAGGCGGCTAGATAGACAAATGGATACGCTCAAAACGCCGAAGGCAAATGCTTCGCATTTAAAAGAAACATGCGCAACAACAAATTACTCAAATAACTAAAGCAGAAAAAGCATGGTCCGATGGCAGCGACGAGCTGCTAATCACAACATGATCTGTCCGCATGCCCAAACCTGTTCGAAGAGTTTTTTAAACAAAAATCTATTTTGTAGGTGCAGGCTCATTCAGTTCAAATTCACGCGATCACCAATTAAACAGATGCTCGTTCAGTTGTGCTGAAATTATCGTGGTGACGTGCTTTACGATCAGGTTCAATACTAATCTAAGTGGCCCGACAGGTTGTCCTGCTGTAAAGCTGATTTGCCCCGTCTGTCTCCTACGTTACACATCTTTGCAATGGACGCACGTGCACGTCTCTTGCTATAAAAAACGCGTTTTCACAAGAAAATTGTTTATTTTTCAATTATATAAAATGTACTTATGGGCTTCTCACTAACAGTAGCGATGAAAAAATTAAACAAGAACACACAAGGGAGCGCGATAACGGCAATCTACACGCAAGAAACAGAGTGCCGTTAGAACTTCGTTCTGCGCCAGATCTCGATTCTCGCTGAACGAGGGTGCACTGGCTGTCAGCTTCTGCATACACCACAGAATGCTTCAAAAACCCAGGAAGCACTTCTGCGACCGCGTCCAATGCTCGGTCACCATGGCTGCTTCTGCATGATTCAGTCTCGACGGCGACCTGCAAAATATATGCAAAAACTATACATGCGACCTTGAAGATACGCAAAAAATACGCGTGGTAGTACTCGAATACAAAATGCTCATACTTTAATATACGCGTTTGTACGTTATGGTGGAATAGTATTTAACCATTATCTTTACCACATTATCAAGCTACCTTCGGTCAGTCGATAATAAAGTTTCTCGTCCACAGAATATATTGACCCGTTTGGAGGGCTAGCTGTCTGCCAAGAGTGCTGACCGAACAAT
This sequence comes from Rhipicephalus microplus, assembly GCF_043290135.1. Classification (NCBI taxonomy): domain Eukaryota; kingdom Metazoa; phylum Arthropoda; class Arachnida; order Ixodida; family Ixodidae; genus Rhipicephalus; species Rhipicephalus microplus. The sequence goes on from NC_134704.1 coordinate 128,547,935, forward strand.
ATATATATATATATATATATATATATATATATATATATATATATATATATATATATATATATATATATATATATATATATATATATATATATATCGCACACGCCCTTTCTGCAGCAGTCAAATTAAAGAGGCTGAAGCAAGGTGCGCAGAAGAGGAAAGATCACTGCTAAACGCGTTAACATTAGCAGCCCCTTTGTTTTTAATAACATCTTGATATCATTACGAGAGACGCTGGAGGGGGAGGGCTCGTAAATGCTTGATTTGTTATTTAACTGGCACCGACACCGCACAGTATACACGGGCCTTGGGTACGATTACGTCTGTTCGTGGTCTGAAGCTGGTGAGGGTTCCACTATGGCGCGTTAACTCAACAGCAACGAACACAATTAAAATTTTAGATGATTAAAACAAGCAATAAAACTAACTATAAATATTTCAAATATGGGGGAAGGTTTCTTATAGGAAAGCCTTTTACCTCATAGAACGAAGATTTAGATGAAACGCAACTTATGCGCATCATACAGTTGAAGTGCCATGCTTCTTTCAGCCTATGGGCCCACGAAAAAGGCAGGTATCGCCAGCACTTCTTTAAAAATAATGATGAAATAGCGATGTCACGCAGGGAAACGTGACAGGCAGTGATTTTCTGGGTATAAATACTGTCCTCTGGAGAATAACTAAGGCCTTCTCTGGCACAAATAATAGCAATTAAAACAACCCCAACCGAGCTGATTCTTAGCCGCGAAAGACACACACATCACTGCCCATTTCCCTCATTTATAATACAGATTGATATGGATAATCTTGGTTACCCTCGAAAACACTGCACTGATAAAACCTAGGTCGCCTTCACATTGAAAAGCTTCAACAAACGTCTACATACTTTCCCGTGCAGGCTCGCCCACGGCGTTCGATGGTGCCGGAAAGCTGAGCGCAAGCGATGCCGAGGTGATGGCCTCGTCGGCGTTCCTGACCCGTGGTCGTCAAGTCCCGCTGAAGGACAAAGCACTGAGCCGGGGAGTCGCGCATTCTTCCCGGTCCAAGCAGCAGGACTCACCTCGGTCATCAGCTACTCCTTGGGCCTCGTCCCCGCTGCGAGCGTACAGCAAGTTCCTATGCTACTACGAGTCGGTATGAGAAGAAGCTCAAAGGCGGGATGGAGACGCGGACACTGGCGTCACTCGTGAGTGAGGACCTCCCAGGTAGCGTCGATCCTCGAAGGAGATCCGCAGCCACGGGGGTTGCACCCCGTCCTCAACGAGCGGCTTCCGCGACCAAAACTTGCGGCCTTCGACGGCAACGACGCCATCCGCGTCCGACTCGAGGCGCTGACTTCGTGTCTTGAGAGGGTAGAGCTTGTCTGGGCGTGGATTAGTTAGCCGAGGACGCGAAAAGGCTGGCGAACTCTTCAAGTGGCGCGAATGGAAACTGGAGCCAAAGAAGGGCATGACACGTCACCGATGCTGCGGCGAACTAACCACGTGGCCCTCGTTCTAAATCTGATGATGATGATGATGATGATGATGATCTCTGTGGTCGTAAGTGACGTAAGTGATTGAAGCGCCACCTACCTCTTCAAGCATGTTGCTTTATTTTTCTTTCCTTCATCATATTGCCTATAATATACTATAAACCTTTCTGGTGTACTATAGTATACCTATATACCATTGCCGAAAAATCTATACCAGTTTGGTGAAGAAAGGTAAAATGAAGTTTCCTACAATTGGAGGAGACAACAAAAGCCCAAGTAAGTATGTTTCTGTATTACTATTATTACTACTAATATTAAAATTGCAATTTCAATCAGCCTTTTCAAAAAAATTGCCCGCAGCTTCCCTCGGAGGAACACTGAGGAGGATGCGGAGCATATAATTGGTTAACGGGGTGTTAAAGTGCGACTTACTTGGGTCGATGGCTAAATTGGTTAACGTGGTTGTGAAATGGGGTGTTAAATTGCGACTTACTTGGGTCGATGGCTAAATTGGTTAACGTGGTTGTAGGAGGGGGTGTTAAATGAGTGAACACGTACACACGTATGCGAAAGGGCGGCGCTGGTCGAATGGACGTCGATCATTGTGTTTGTGGATTCGTTGGAATTCATTTCACCGCGACCTTGGACGTCGACGCGCCGTACAAACCAACCGACGAGCGGCAACTGAGCGAGCGAGCGCCGACCTTGAGTATATATACAGCGCGACGGCGGATGCACTGTCAGCTGTCGAATGTTCGAGAAGGGGGAGAAGCGCAACGGTGCATGCGCGCGCGTCAGCTGCCGATGTTCTCGAAGCGCGACGGCGCATGCGCGCGCGTCAGCTGCCGATGTTCTCGAAGCGTGACGGCGCATGCGCGCTACATTATACAGCTAGCGAATGTTCGTGAAGAGGAGAAGCGCACGCGGTGTGTAGAGGAGGAAGGGTGCACAGATGGTGGAGGAGTGAAGCGCGCGCGGTGTGTAGAGGAGGAAGGGATGCACAGATGGTGGAAGAAGGAGGAGGAAGCTTGCGGACGGCGCCGCACTACAAGCCTCGAGTATTAGATGCTCCGCATCTAAAACAACTGCCAAAGCATGGGTGTATACGTCTTAAAGATCATCATCAAACTCAGGATTGTGTTTCCCAACGCTCGCACGCGCAATAATTAACGATCTGTTTGTTTGTTTGTTTGTTTCCCTGGGATGATGGCTCATACCCACTCAAGGGGATTGGCCAAGAAAGTTTAGTGCAGTTTTTCTGTGATCATTTTAACTATATGTAATGAACTTGTATTTTATTATGGCTAATGTAAAAAAACAACATAAAAAAGAGCAAACGAGAAAAAAAAATAGAAAAGTCAAGTTGAGCAATTTTGAGATTTGAGGTGCTATAACTACCACTCAGCTGCGTTTACTTCACTATATCCCCGGGGAGTAATAAATAATAATTTTTTTATTGAAGATCACAAAGGTATACGCTTGGTTGCCTGAATATAATCGCAAACGGCATTGAAAGCATCCCTGTGGCAATGTCCCAAAACTGAGGCACCAAAGCTTAGCGCAGTTTCCGCCGGCAATAAAACGCCTATTTTCAGAAAAGAAATAACTAGTAACCTTTTTCGAAGTATAGCTACTTGCGTGTTCGAGAGCGCTCAACGATCTGACGTCTTCTCCTTCTTCTTCTCACGTATTCTTGAATAAGAAGTAGCAGTTTGCTCACGAGGATGAAAAAAATGTGAGTGAGCGCACGTGCGCGTACCGCTATAGCATGCACACACCTAAATCCAGGAGGCGGAGATCACCTGCAGTTTAGAATGCGAAGCAATTCTTAGAGAACTTCGGCGACTTTGCGCGTATCTATCTATCTATCTATCTATCTATCTATCTATCTATCTATCTATCTATCTATCTATCTATCTATCTATCTATCTATCTATCTATCTATCTATCTATCTATCTATCTATCTGCCGCTTACGACTTTTAGCACTCCTGGCCATTTCGATAGAGATATCGATAGCAAACTTGGTATGGCATAACATGACTGTATCGAGAACATATTTGACTACTCATAACATGAAAACGAGGACATGTATGTCAAGAATGTCATGACTTACATTTCATGGTCCTGCAGCTCTTGCGGTGGTTTCGTTCGCATGACATGTAGCAAGACTGGTATGGTATGACATGTATGATTGCATGGTGAACACTAGCGACAGACCCTAACGTGAAAATCATGAAATGCGTGTCATGTAACAACATGACTACATTCCAAGCTCATGATGCGTTCGCGGGCATTTCGCTAGCGTCACATATACCGAATTTGGTATTACGGTACGCAAATGGGCGACGAAAGTATGTGACTGGTGCAAACATGATAATCATGAGATGCATGTCATGCAACAACATAATTACATGCCACGCTCATGATGCGCTCGTGGCCGTTTCGCTAGATTTACATATGCCAAAGTTTGTATTTCGTGACGTCAATGAATGACGAATGTATGTGACCGGTGCAAACATGATAATCATGAGATGCGCGTCATGTGGGAACATGACTACATGCCACGCTCATGATGCACTCGTGGTCGTTTCGTTAGCTTTACATATGCCAAATTTTGTATTACGTGACGTCAATGGATGACGGAGGTATGTGACTGGTGCAAACATGATAATATTGAGATGCCCTTCATGTGAGAACATGACTATACGCCACAGTCAAGGCGCCAATACATTTTGACGTGACGTGGCGCGCCTGCTCACCTGCGTTCATTTCGTCGGGTCACGCCGGCGTTGCTACACCACGCACCGTTCCTGCCATATACTCGCAGGTACCCGCCGCACTGCGTTCCTATGACGCATGCGCGTTTCAGCGCATCCATGGTCCCTCCGTCATGAAAAGAGGGAGACGCAGTGTTGTCTGGGTAACGCATCGGCGCGAATTGCAGCATGTCGCATTTCGCGTCGGTTGCCGTCGGGCCACGCCGACGGACGCTGGGCGCCGGTCGCGCCTGGCGTCAGAATATATAGATTGCTCGCGTTTTGCTATCGCAGCGTCGCTGTGCGCAGCGTTGGCGCGCGTCAACGCTAAATTGGAGTATATTCGGCCGTTTACGATGCACTTTTTTTTATTGATATGATATATAAGGAGATGTTGGCGCACCATTATGGCGCCGGCTACTCCTTAGCCGTTGATTGAAACTTGAACACGTATGTTGAAGCAAAACATACAAAGCAGTGCATGGAAAATAGAACACTCGGGCACAGATATGCAAAGACACACTTATACGCACATATCACAATGGTAAGTAAATGTTCGAAAGTCAATGTAAGAAGTCTCTGGAAATGTCCCTCGTTATTATTCGGTCCACCAGCACAAAACAGCATAGCACACGTTTGGTCCTTATAAAGATGCATTCACTTGTATGTACATAATAGTTGATACGTCATTCATTTCACAACACACACGTGATGGGTGTCACATGATACTGTAAATAATAAGTACATGTGTTAGAAATGAAGGTTTGTTCTTTGTTAATACTTGTCAGCAATCCCGCTGTCTTGTAAAAAACGTGTTAATGCTTTTAAAGCGTGGGACTGTAAAACTCCAGTTGGCCACGGGCCCAGAAGTTTTTTCATGCTAAATGGTCTGTGGTCCAATGCGAACAGTTCGCACTTAAGACGGCGTCTCGGCGTGTCATGATGTGGACAGTCTATGAGAAGGTGACAGACGTCTTCATCTATAAATCCACATTCGCATTCGGGAGTTTCAGCTCTGCCGATTCTGTGCAAAAAATGTTTTGTGTATATGGTGCCTAGCCTCAATCGGTGAATTAGAGTTTCCATCCTTTTATCTAATGCCAGCGTAATTTTGAATTCAATACATGGATCGATGTGATATAAATCGCAGCTCTTTGTACTTTGGTCAAACCAAGCAGTTTTGCTCATTCTGAAAGTTGTATTCTTTATAATACTGCGCAATTCATTTTTCGAAATTGGTAAAGAAACAGTAACGTCTTTACGATGAGCTTGTCGTGCTGCTTCATCGGCAGCTGTGTTTCCAGGAATGTTGCAGTGGCCAGGTATCCACTGGAATTTGATCTCATGTTGCGCCCTCTTTGCTTTGGTGAGCTCCTTCAGCGTTTCGTATGTCATACTATCACTTATTACTGTCCTGTTTGTACTGGAGAGTGATCTTAATGCGGCCTGTGAGTCACTAAAAATTACCCATTTTCTAGCGTCTGCTACCGAGTTTATAAACTTTAGAGCATACAGAATAGCGAAGAGCTCAGATGTAGTAGATGACGTCATGCGACATAATTTAAACGGTTCCTGAATATTGAGCTGTGGTATGATAAATGCCGATGTTGAAGACGTTGTAGTACTTGAGCCATCTGTGTAAATATGTATGTACCCTGGATACCGCATGTGTATCTGATAAAGCGCTAGTTGTTAGCAGCTTGGATGAACATGTCTCTCTTTCTGATAATGCCATCCACTGAGATTTCAATGCTTGGTATTACAAGCAGCCATGGAGGATAGTCCATTTCAGAGCTCCAAAATTCATTTCTGGGTAATATATGTACATTACTCTGTACATCGTTATGAGCATTGCTTTTATCTCTTAGTAAAATCTCCTGTGCCAATGGGTGGTCCCTGTGTTGCGTCTGTAAGCGAAAAAAATGGCGGCATATTTCAATTGTTCTCATGACTGGAAAGGGTGGTTGTCGAGTCTCTGCTATGACAAGGCTGCTGGAAGTCGCTCGTGGAACACCTACGCAGATGCGCAGTCCCCTAGCTAATAGTCTTTGAAGTCGCTCCTCTGAAGTGTGGGAAAGGCCGTGTAACACTGCTGCAGAATATGCAACTTTTTGTCGTATTAAAGCATTGTGAACAGCGAGCATGGATGATACAGATCCACCCCATGATGTCCCAGCAATTCTGCGGAGTATATTCACTAGCTTATTCACCTCGTTTTCGAGTTTCTTTATGTGAGGTGCCCATGATAGCTGCCTATCCAGTATTACTCCGAGAAACCGATGCTGTGTCACAATCATTAGTGGTTCTTCTTCTAAATTGAGATTGAAGTTCTTTAACTTCTTACGGGTGAAGGGCAATACAGCTGTATTTGCGTGCGATAGAATCATTCCTCTTTCTTTTAAAAAGTTGTTGATAATATTTATTCCGTCCTGCAATGCAATCTGAATTAACCGTATGTCCGTGCCAGATGCCCAAATGCACACATCATCTGCATATAAGGAGTATTTCAACCTGGAAGGCAGTCTTTTAGCTAAATCAGCCATAACACAGTTGAAAAGAAAAGGGCTGAGTACGCTTCCTTGTGGCACTCCCTGTCTGACGTCGTGTTCTGCACTTTTTCCTTCGCTCGTCTGAATGAATATTTTACGACCTGATAAAAATTTGGATACCCACCGCAAAGACCTGCCGGACAGTCCATGTTCCAACATACTCAGCAGAACATGAGTGTGACTGACTGTGTCAAATGCCCTTTTGATATCCAAGAACACTGCGACCGTCAAACTACCAGAGGCGCGTTCATGCTCCACATACGTTACTAAGTCCAGTATTGCATCCATTGTGCATCTCTGTTTCCTAAAACCTGTCAAGTAGTTGGAGAATACACCAGTTCTGTTGCACCACCATTGAAGTCGCGCATCAATCATTTTTTCCATTACCTTACATAAACAGCTCGTCAGACTGATTGGACGGAAGGATTCAAGGTTCAAGGGCGTCTTAGCCGGTTTTAAGATCGGAATGATGCGAGCAGACTTCCAAGACTCGGGTACAATTTCTTGCGTCCATAGATTATTGTAAATATCTAAGAGAATAGTTGTTCCTGTGGGCCCAAGGTTCTTTAGCATATTGTACGTAATGCCGTCCGATCCAGGGGCCGATTTTTGATGACATGATGCTATAGCACAATGCAGCTCCCTTAACGTAAATACAGGGTCTAGTTGAGGATGCTGGGCCCAAAAGCTAGCATTAATTTTCTGGTTGGCTAACGCGACAGAATTATCAAATAATGCACATTGTGATGTGGTGGGCCTACTGATAAGTTGACAAAATTCATCTGCTACCACAGCTTCCGGTTTGTCCAAGGCTACAGCAAGAGCACGAAATGGGAAGCTGTGTGAAACAGGGCCACTAAGTGCTCGAATTACAAGCCAAATTCTTGGAACAGGTGTGTGGGGAGAGAGCGTGCCACAGAAATCACGCCAGCGTCGTTTACCTAAATTTTCTAGCCGTCTGCGCATTACACTGTGGATTTTCTGTGCATTTTTGTATGCTTCTAAACTTCCGCTGCGTCGATATGCCCTTTCTGAACGTCGTCTGATGGCTCTTAGATGTTCATACTCTCCATCGACTGCAGCATAGTCTTTTGGAATCGGGACTTTCTTTGTACATTTATTCGCATTATCTTGCAGAAATTCAGTAAAGCTTTCAACTGTCGTGAGGTCACTATTTTGGTTTGTTAGGTGGTGCCGAAAAGCTTTCCAGTTCGTCAGTTTGCTGTAGCGTCTGGTGTCGTCTTTTCGCAAGTAGGGGTGATTTATTAGAATGGGAAAATGGTCACTCCCACGTGTTTCTACATCCGTTGTCCATACCACATCATTCACTAGATCTTGGGAACACAAGGTTACATCGATGCAACTAGAGTAATTATGCCCTCGGACAAAAGTTGGGGAGCCGTCATTTAAAATTGTCAAATTGCATTTGTCTGCAGCACACTCAACAATGTTCCCACGTGCATCACATCGATCACTACCCCAGATTATATTGTGCGCATTAAAGTCTCCGCATATAAACGTATATGAATGAGAAATGTTGAAGATATTTGTTAGCTCTTCTACCGAAATGCGGCTTGAAGGTTGTAGGTAAAAATTGATCACTGTAGCGCACTGCTCACCAAAGGATACTTTGCAAGCGACGAATTCCGGGAAGTCCGAATCACTTGAGTGAACTTGATGAGAAGGTAGGTCCTTTCTGACGCACAAATGTACTCTGCTAGGACCACTTCGACGAGATGACTTATATATCACGTAGTTGGAGAGGCGGAAATCATCATTCATTCCTGCCTCTTGGATGCAAAGTATTGGAAAATTGTACTGCAGTAGGAGTTTACGGAAGTCCGCACACTTCCTTCGAAGACTATTGGCATTCCACTGGTATATGGAGACATCTTTGTAGCGCTTATTCATATGTTACTTGTCGCAGGTTTGACCCGGACTGTTGACACAATAGTGCTTCCAGAGGCAGCAGGGCTTTTACTTCTGGCAGGTTGTTTGCTTCCGGTAGAGCAGACAGAATTGCCTTAAGTGCTGCGAAAAGCATTGGCAGAATCAACTGCATGACTGGTGCAGAGGCACGGTCTCCATTGAATGGTTGATTTTCTGAGGCCTGTTGAGAATGACGTGACGTTTCGATGTTGTAGTTGGGGCGAACACTGGCACTGTCGGTTTTGCTACTTTCCGGCAGAGGTCCCGTGGGCGTTCGCAACTTTGACGCGTATGTTGGTTTACTTGAAGGTACTTCTCGTGAGTGGTCTCTCGAGTGTGCTCTTGGCGGCTCTCTTGGCGGTTCTCTTGGCGTGTTTGTCGACTGTTGTTGTGGTGGCCGCTGAGGTGGATCACGTACAGGATGAACAATCTCAAGGTTTGGAGATGGTTCATTGGGGCGTGGTTTTCTTCCATGAATGAGCTCATGCCGACGCATTTTTGCAGCAGCTTTACTTTGTGGGCAGCCTGAATATGAGGCAGCGTGATTACCTGCACAGTTTGCACACTTAGGCTGAAGAACAGACTTGCACTCCTTATGATGGTGTTCTTCTGAGCAGATCTTACACCGGCGTGTGTTACGGCAACTTTTCGCCATGTGTCCGAATCGCTGGCAGTTATAGCACCGAAGTGCTGGACCAAGATATTCTTCCACTGGGTGACTGGTGAATCCTAAGTAGATTCTTCCTGGAATCGGGCGGTCATCTCGAAAAGTCAGGATCACTGAGTGAAGTGGACGCGTCGTTACTCCTCCATCTTCCTGGCGGTAGTATTTTATTTGCCGTCGCGCCGATATAACCCCTGCATCTCTCAAGTACTCTAGGAGTTGTTCATCTGAATACTGCAGAGGAACATGTTTTACTTTCCCAACGTTCCGAGTGTATGACTCTGGGATGAAAGGCTTAACTTCCAAGCCACCTACATTTGAAAGCATCAGAAGCCGCTTGGCTGAACTTAAGGAAGCAACGCTGACACTAAAGCTTCCATCTCTGGTCGTTCTCAATGACTGCACTTTTTCTTTAGCAGTGGAAACTACTTCAGCTGACACTCGATTGGGGTTCACTTTCCAGAAGCTAGCACCTTCAGCTGTTGGACGAAAGACGACTGGGATACCCTCTGCTTGTTTCTTTTTATAAGTAACCAACGTAAATGGTTCATCTTCGCCCATGTATTCTTCATCACTTAGGTAATAAGTTGACGTTTTATCGTCGAGAGGATTCTCTTCTAAGCGAGGCTTCTTGCTCTCAGCTTCATCGTCTTCCAATGCTGCTGTGCTCGCTGGAGCCATTTCGCGGTTGTGAGTTTGCAAACGTGCCGGCTTTATGATGCTTGGACGCACCTGTAAGCCCCCAGGCTTTTCATTGTGTCCTGCAGTATCACTCATGTGGTTTAACGCACTTGGACGAGCATAAGGCTCGTGGCGATGGCTACCAACCACCGTAGTGGTCGCGTACTAGCCAAGTCTTTGATAACGGAACCTCGTACCTGTAGGGCGCCGAGCCCTCGAAGTCTTCACCCGGCGTCTTGTTGGCACACCGCGAAGAAAATCTACGATGCACTCATGGCCGTTTCGCTAGCACCATATATGCCGAATTTGGTGTTGCGTGACCTCAATGGATGACGAAATATACGACCGGTGCGAACATGATAATCCTGACACGCGTCTCATGTAAGAACAATACAACATACCACACTCATAGCATGCTCCTTGCCATTTCACTAGCTGACATATACTAAATTTGGTATAACGTGACGTGAATAGATGACGAAGGTAAGCGACAAATCCAAAGATGATAATCATGACACGGAAGTCATGTACGGCATCATTTACCTCCATCTCATAACGTTGTGCTGATATTAAAGTAATATATCAACATTTTTCATTCGTGCTTCGCATATCATCGCTTCCGACTGTACGAGGGACCTGCCAATTTCTTTTTTATTACGTTTTGATTTCAAACCATGCCAGAACCACTCAACATGAATATACTGGAAAAATAAAATTTAGTTGAATTGAATCGTACGTGTTACTCGGGTGGATGTGGGAGTGCTTGTGTGAGTGTTTGCGAGATTGAAGGTTGCACTTAATATCTCACATTATAATGAAAAACATCGACTTACGTTTTTATACTATCTTCCCGTAAAAACCTTGCAGACACAGAATGGAATCAAGCGATGGAGAGACAAAAAGCTGTCAGACGGAATCCCTTAGGACACGGCAGCAGCAAGGGCTTGACTGATTAGGTCGCGCTGGACGTTGGGGTCTGGGCTGCGGAGCAGGCCCTCCCTGAATTCTACAGAGTGGGAACAATCGTGATAGATAGATAGATAGATAGATAGATAGATAGATAGATAGATAGATAGATAGATAGATAGATAGATAGATAGATAGATAGATAGATAGATAGATAGATAGATAGATAGATAGATAGATTCCTTTCTATCTATCTATCTAAAACATCTATCTATCTATCTATCTTCTATATTCTCTCTATCTATCTAAAAAACACATCTTAGTGGGTGTTTTTTCCATGTTAACTTAAGAAAGCTGCGTGAGCATGCCTTTTATCGAACGCTGGTACGCGATTGCCGCTGGTGGGTTCGCAGTGCCTGACTTCCGTAATAAAAAATGCTGCTTGCCTTGAACTTGACTTGCCATCGAATGCAATGCAGCACGAACACGTTTCGAATGCACCGTCTTTGGACCATGCCAAGGCTGCTCACAAGCACGAACGTGTTTCAAACGCGCTGCATTGAAAGCGGCTTCAACGCAGGATAGAGCGATTTTCCGGCAAGGAGGATTGCTCACAAGGAGCGACGTGGTGACGTTCTGTGGTATTCGTCATATCCGGTTCTGTCCGATTTGGCTAGGCACACCGCTAGAGCTCCGCGTCGTCTGCTCTGGCAATTAGAGCACCAATTACATAATAAATACGAGACTGCAAGAATTCTCCCCGTCGTTATCGTAACTTACCATATATATACTACGTATTGATGCCCGTTTGCACTCAACTAAATCTTCGTTGCAGTTGGCCCTTAAAGGCGAAGCTCAAGAGTCCCCCAATTTTCGGAATCCCCCACGGTTCAACATTTGTATAGGTCACTGTGTGGTTAGTGCGAAGTGCAGGAGGTGCGCGATGTCTTCGGTAGGCGCTGTGCATGGCGCTGTGTAAGCGCTGTGCATGGCTTCGCAGCACGCAGTTCCCCAACTTCATCTGAAGCACCAAATGTTTGGATGGGTGTAACACAGACATACCCGCACGTAAGTAGATAGTCACTCTGGCCGCTCTGTTGGGGACTCTGCGGGCGCCAGAACAATACTCGTTGTCTACGGCTTCGAGAAGATTGTTGCCCCGCCACAGTGGTCTAGTGGCTAAGGTACTCGGATGCTGACCCGCAGGTCGCGGGATCGAATCCCGGCTGCGGCGGCTCCATTATTGATAAAGGCGGAAACGCTGTAGGCCGTGTGCTCAGATTTTGGTGCACGTTAAAGAACCCCAGATGGTCGAAATTTCCGGAGCCCTACACTACGACGTCCCTCATAATCATATGGTGGTTTTGGGACGTGAAACCACACAAATCAATCAATCAAACGAGGGGAATGTTCGGGATCCATCCTGGTTTCAAGAAGGCAAAGTACAGAGGCATGCCGTAGGATGAGATCTTGATGTATGGCTTTAGCACGTGTGCCAAAGAGGTGAACATTGACTACCGAGACCGATATGTAAGACTGTTCAGTCATGCCAAGACGGTTTCGAGTTTCCGAGACTGCTTCCGACGAAACTCGTCTGTCGGCGTTCTGTCAGGATTGGCTTTCTGGTGGCAGAATCTAAATTCGATTCTGCATTGTTGGCGAATAGCCTGTCGATGATAATGATGATTAGATGATGATATTTCTTTTTCATTTCTGGCACTCGCACACAAAGGGGGATCGGCCAAGAATCGGGCGGCAGGATCTACAAGTCGATGGCTGTAGCGCGACTCAGTGCTACATATACTAGTATTTTTTCTCTGCTTGCCCAATTCGTGAGAGACGTGCTTTCTTTTCGTTTGACATACGCACCTGTCCTACACTGTAGTGGGGCTTTCGCAACTCCTGAGGCACGCACTCGTTCGAACGGTTACACCACCGATGGTGACAACGCTTAACGCGATAACAGACGCCCAAGAGCTGCGCTTTGAAATGAGTCTAAGACCTACAAAATGTGGAAAAAATGTACGATTTTATGTCAGCAACAATATGCTTATGGCGACACGATACGTCCTCGTGCCAAAACCTACTGAAATCAACGTGTTATGAACCGATAACCACATAATTGTTGGTGCAGGTTCAGTGATGTTTTAGGAAAATGCCAATGTAATATGGATTCTAGTTCAGATGAGCAAAGATTTTCTGGGATGGTTTCCAGTTCAGGTTCCAGATTCGATTCAATTCAAATCTCTATAGCACGCGACCATTCGTCACATAGCAAAGCTAATAATGTTGCGACGTAGAAACCCCCCCACACCGGCTTGGTTTCACTACGTGCCAAAACCACGATATGATTTTATGAGACCCCGTAGTGGAGGGCTCCGAAAATTTCGACTATCTCGTGTCTTTTAACACGCACTGACATCACAGTGCATGTGCGTCTAGAAGTTCGTTTCCACCGTAATGCTATACACCGAAGCCGATTTCGAAACCGTAACTTTCGGGCCAACGTAGCAAAGCTTCATTATGCCTCACAGCCATTCTTATGCATCTTTGTTTCAAATAAGATATGCTGAGCTGTAATAAAAACCAACGTATTCACCTGAAAAGCATTTATTTTTCCATCACACATATAAGTACTTATAAATATTTTGTTAAGAATAATCATAAAAATATAAAAACAGAAACGCACGTGCTTGCGCCATATCAACAATGTCCACGCCAGGAACGCAGCGCTGTTCTAGCTTCATTCTGGGTCAGAGCTGTTTACGAGCTGACCGAGTGGCCCTTGGCTGCCGGACTCCACATGTGCCACAAGGTGCTTCAGTAACGCATGCAGTAACCCCGGGGGCTGGCCCCCTGCACGGTCACCATGGTGGCTTCTGCACGATTCAGTCTAGAAGGCAACCTGGAAAATGTTTTCAACAATTGTATACCATGTGATCTTGAGGATATAAAAACGTTGTGGGGTGTAGCCCTCACATTCAACGTGTTCATACTTCGATATACATATTTTGTACGTTTGAAATTCAAAGTTCTGCTTCGAGATGAATACGTGGGTAGCCATTTCAATGAAAAGGTTCAGCAGACGTCTACATACCTTCACGTGCAGGCTCGCCCTCGGCGTTCGATGATGCCGGACCGCTGAGCGCGAGCGACGCCGCGGTGAAGGCCTCGTCGGCGTTCCTGGTGCTCGGTACTCGAGTCCCGCTGGAGGACGACGAATCGTTGCATTGGCGATTCACGCATTCCCCTGGCGCCGCCTCTCCAAGCTGTTGACCCTGCCTTCGCCGTCGACTGCTCCGTGTGCCTCGGACCCGTTGCGAGTATAACACGGTGAATGCCCATGCCACGTCGAGTTGGCCCGACGAGCGATTCCTTGGGGGATGGAGAGGCAGACACCGGTGTCGTTCACGAGTGCGGACCACTTGTGCAGCGTCAATACCGGAGCCAGAACCACAGCCAGAGCGGTTGCAGCCCGTCCTCGGCGAGCGGCTTCCGCGACCAAAACTTGCGGCCACCGATGGAATCGATGTTGTCCGCGTCCGATGCGAAGTGCCGACTTCATATCTTGTGAGGGTCGAGCTTTTCGGGACCTAGACGAGTTGGCCAAAGACGGGGAAGCACTTGCGAACTCTGCCGGTGGTCCTGACAGAAACCGGAGCCCGTGAAGAACATGGCACGTCACGGATGCAGGGGGTGAACCGCGTGGCCCTCGTTCAAAACCTCGATACCGATGAGGATGACATAAGGTGATGGAGGCATACTGCTTTTTTTATTCCTTGATGTTACCTATAGTACTATAGAATTACCTGTATTACTTTAGTATTACGTACACAATACTGCCGTAAAACTCCATAGATTCTGGCTACAGTAGTATATAAGGCATCCGTGATTCAGCGGACAGAGGTATAAATATATAGTTTCCTACAATTGCACGAAATACCGAAAGTCCATGTAGGTATGTTTTTGTATTATTATTATTAATATTATTATTATTATTATTATTATTAAAGTTAACTCCAATTACCGTTTTCAAAATTAAATGCCAAGGCATGTGGGTCAGTTATCATGATCATCATTAAATGCAGGATTGTGTTTCCCAAGGCTCGCACGTGCCATAATTACCGATATGATGATGATGATGACGATTCCACAGCTATGGCTCGTACCCACTCAGGGGGATCGGCCTAGAACTTACGACTTAATTCAGCAGGAATTTTTTATTCATTATTGAGACCACCCACCGGAGAAAAAAAGAAAAAAAAGTGCCGCCATATCCACGAAGTGAATGATGATGAGTGGGCGAAGCTCTGGAGGAAAACCTGGTAAACCATGAATCTTCCGTACCTTTTGCCCACTCGATTTTATTACAATGCTCCCCCTAGCGTACGTCGCCGCACTAAATCGAACGATTGCCTTTCACCAATGATGACACGTGCCGTATGTGACATTATTCCTATTTTATAACATCTCGCATCTTTCATCATCAACTACAAGTACCGCCGTCTAGTTTATAACATCTTGCATCTCTTCATCATCAGCTACAAGTCCCGCCATCTAGTGAACACTGATAGAACTAAACGAGAGGTGGCTACATGCAGGAGACGGTGCCGCCATCTAGTGAACACTGCAAGAACTAAACGAGAGGAGGCGACATACAGGAGACGGTACCGCCATCTAGTGGACACTGCAAGAACTAAACGAGAGGTGGCTACATACAGGGGACGCACACCCCACGCCTTAAGGAGCTTCGCCCCTAAAAATATGGCAGCATATCCACGGAGTGAATGATGGAGAGTGGGGCGAAGCATTCGTCCGTCCATGCGTCCGTCGGTGTGACCGTCCATGCATCTGTTCGTGCGCCCGTCCCTGCGTTCGTTCATGCATCCACCCCTGCGTCCGTTCATGCGTCCATCCATGCATCTGTCTGTGTGTCCGTTCGTCCATCTATTCAACACTCCAAGTCCCACCATCTCGCATCTATTTATCATATATTCCCCATATAGAAGCACCGCCATTCGGTGGACATTAAAAGGACTAAACGAGAGGTGGCACACGCACACTTTCTTGCGGCTTGCGCTTCGGGTCTACTTCCCACCTTCTACCACCTTGAGTTCATGGTATATACTAGTTCACTGTATTCATGGCACTGCGGCCCAATGCTCGCTAAACCTTTCTAAAACCAAGGAGGTTACGCCCAGCGAGTAGAACGTAGCAACCTTTTCCTGTCAGATAGTGCTCAATGTACATGCCAGTGGCTGCTAATGTGAAATTAGAGACAGGAGGATTCAGCTTTTAATTTCTTACGGCTTGCGCTTCGTATCTGCTCCCCCCTTTAACCACCTCGAATTCATTCATGGTATATACTAGCTCATTGTATTCATGGCCCTGCGGCTCAACGCTCGCTAAACCTTTCTAAAACTAAGGAGGTTACACCCAGCGAGTATAATGTAACAACCCTTTCTTGTCCGATAGTGCTCAATGTACATGCCAATGGCTGCTAATGGGGATCGCAGCATGCGCGTTGACTAAAAGCCGAGTGCTCCTGTCTCTCCTTCCCCATTAGCAGCCATTGGCATGTACATTGAGCACTATTTTTTATTGACAAACAACGCACAGAAGAAATTTCTCACCGGCACCACCTTGGAGGTCAAATGTTATACCTATTTCGGGTATGAGCCACTTGTGGTTATCTACTACGAGGGACGCACAAGGCACGCCACAAGGAGCTTCGCCCCTAAAGGAAAAGACACCCTATAGGCAGAATGAAAGGAGTGTACTTTAAAAGTACTTCCAAAGTACTCACCTCTTCTTGAACAAGCCACATTGAAAACAGTGCAGCAAAGGGAGGTCGTGCGATGGGAATATTAAGCAAAATTAGTAATAGTCGCTTAGGTATGCGGAGAAATACTCTTATCTCAGTGTATTGTATGTACATTCGCCGGGTGCTTGAGTTTGGGTGTGTATTATACGCGGGGGCACCTGCCTACAAGATACATTCTCTGGTAGTCATAGAGAGACAAGCTTCAGACTATGCTTAGGTCTCCCCAAGTTTGTTTCAATCAAGATCTTGTTTCTTGAAGCTAGGCTTCCCTCACTTGCGAGCCACTTTAAATTTTTAGCTACATAGGCATATTTTGGGCTGTATGAATCGCCGGTAAGGCGCTTAGAAACAGTTTCTATTCACCGTTCTGACTGGTTTTTTGGACAATACTGGCCGAGATCTCGTATACCACAAATTTTGGTTATACAGTGCTTTCTAGATGATTTAGATGTTGAAATTGATGCTGTTCCTTTAATCAGTACCAATAACAGTGCTAATAAATTACAGTTTGATGATATATTTCCGAAAAATTCAAAATTGATGCCGCTCAGTTTTTTAGAAGATATATTAAGAGATTACCTGGAACATACGCCAATACAAGCAGTCATAGCAACTGATGCGTCACAAAGGGAAGAAAAATGTGGAATTGGTATTTTTTCTTCTGCCCTATACTGGTCCTTTTCGCTTCGCCTTCCCGATTATGTGCCCATATTTGAAGCAGAATTTTTTGCGATAATTTTAGCTCTCCGTAAAATAACTGCTTCAGTAAGAACCGCAATAATTTTAACAGATTCACTATCAGTATGTGCCACCCTTACTGCAGATGAGAACTCGCATGCTCAGAATGCTCTCAAAGCATTAGTTCCCTCGCATCTCAATATGATCAAACTGGTCTGGGTTCCTGGACATAAGGGCATTTATATGAATGAAATGGCAGATGCGTTGGCCAAGTCATCTTTAAATGGACCTGTTATTGATGTATTACTGGCATCGAAATTCTTGATAGGCGCTAGATTAAGAAGAAAACTATTGTTAGAGGAATTTTCTATACCTTCACTAACAGCCACACCAGAATTCAAGCTCTTGTTATACCATTGGAATAGTAAAATATGTCAAACGCGAGGAACGGAAGTCGCAATCACTAGACTGCGCTGTCAAATTCCACAGCTGAATTTATATTTACACAGAGCTGGTCTGGCAGCCTCTCCTCGTTGTCCTGTTTGTGGAGTAAATGAGTCAACTGAACATTGTCTCATTTATTGTAATAGATTCTCTGCCTTACGTAAAAACATTAGGAGCCGTTTGCCACCTTGTCGGAATACATTTAAATGCTGAAAATGTGCTTTCTTCAGGGGCTTTGTGTCTAGGCCACAGCGACGGGAAGATGGCTGACGCATTGCAGGAGTTCGTCAAAAGTTCAAAGAGGTTTGAGTGTTGAAATCATTGTTCGGTAGATTTTGAAATTTCCAAATTCATAATAAATCAAATACGACGCTTTATTGCATTACACTACAGATTATATACAATTCAACCATCAAATTTGTCTTGTTTCATCTTTTTTTATGACTCCTAAATGGATTAACTTTAATATGTTATTAAACAAGAAATTCATGAAAACTATCCGGTTCTTGGCCAATCCCCCAGCGTAGGTATGCGCCACATCGTCAAGGATTTTGACTTGACTTGACTTAACAAGCCACAATTTTTTCACATGAACGAAAAAAAAATATGCCAACGCACTTCCGAGTGCCGCAAGCAGAAGCATAAGTCTAGGAGTCCCCTGCAGATTTTTTTTTTATATCGAAGATATTTCCATTTAAATTTTAAAATAACCACGTACGTTTCCTATATTTTTTTCCCGTAAGAACCTTGCATCTATTGACGCAGGATGGAATCAAGAAGTGTACATCCGAAGTTCTTGTGCTATCTTCGTGTGGCCATGTGATCACATGTGAGTGTAGAGAGACAATTGGTTTGGTTCAGTTATTCTTTACTCTTGAAAGCCCAAAGGCATCTGCGCTAGCACAAGGTGGACCGCTCCCACGACGCGACAATAAGGCCTAGAGGTACCGCCACCACGTGGACTCTCTGGACAGCCCGCCATAGCTGTCATGCTATGTTCGGACATTAGTCGAGAATGGCGGCCGGCAGACTCACGCCTCTTAGGAACGCCCTGCGTACGTTCAGAATAAGCCACTGTTGATAATCGTTCCAACTGATGCTTCCCGGCGCCCTTCATTACATGCGGACATGATTTTGATTAGACATTTTTAGAACGTAACACGTAAGTGTTCCACATTTCTTTTTACTGATCATGAGCACGCAGAATGAATGTGCCTGCGGTCTGTGACCCACTGCCCCTCATGTCACTAAACCTCGCTTGCACTTCATTTTACGCCCCCTTGCTATGCTATACAATGCACCGCTATCATGAGCTAGGAGCTACTTGGAAAATATCCGCTTTTAATGGCGCCATCTGGCAAGGTTTTGCATTGAGTGCTGAAAAACCTCCGCTTTAAAAAGAAAACAATAAAGGTTTCGGAGAGCCTATTGCGCGAAAACACTTGGTACTTATTTTGGCACAAATACACCATGTGTATGGGTAAAATAATGATGAACAACGCCACCACTTATAGCAAAATGCAGTGTAGACTGCGTAGAGGTTATTAAATCGCGAGTCTTTTCGAATACAAATATGAATGCAGACACAACAAATTTTATGAGCTCATGAGATGCTTTTATGGACAAGTTTCACAAAGGTGAGGCGTGTCTGAAACTTCAGTTTCACAGCGAAGGCTCCATATGGCGAGGAGATACGAATGCCCAGCGCAGTTGACGCGAAATCTGGATTAGCGTCCTTTCAAAGCCAATTTTAAACACTCTTTGGGTAAGTGTTACAACCACACTTTATGGTATAGTGTACCCACAATATCATAAATCATCCTATTTTTGTGTTACAGGCGGGAATTCACTATGCCATCCGTCATCATTCTTCGAAGAGGCGTGGTACCCGCTACACACTTGGAAGAAATTTTGTTGCAGTTTTTTATGCTGTGGCTGACGAAGATGAAGAAATAGGCCTGAAGCTTTCCCCCACAGGTGGGTATGCGCCACAGTTAATAGGTGAACAAGAAAAACATTCTTGGATTGGATCATTCCATGACCAACTCGTTACGCAATTTTCATGGGGTGACGCCTCGTTGTGCCTTGGTTGTTTTATAAAACGCTTTATTATTTATATTAGCGCGATTCCTTTCCCCACATCAAGACTGCCTATAGGGTCAGTTTGTAATGAAGTTTCAAGCACATCTATAGGCTTGGCTGAGTGGTAGGACACCGGACGGCACGCAGGGGATGCGGGTTCGAATCGTGTGCTGTGCGTGGTGTTGTTCATATTTCATGCGATAGTTGCTTAGGACACCGGTGGCTGCGGACAACTACAGCACACGCGACCTCTGTTGTGGCCTCATAACAGCTTTCGCTGTTAAACTGTTTGGCAGCGGTGTCTAGTAGTGTTCTTTCAGTCAGTATAGAAGGTCAGGTCAGGTCTCATAAGGACCTTCGTTTTAAACCGTCCGGCAGCGGTTTCATGTACTGTTCTTGAGAAGTAGTGTTCTTTCAGTCAGTATAGAAGGTCAGGTCAGGTCTCATAAGAACCTTCGTTTTAAACCGTCCGGCAGCGGTTTCCGGTGCTGTTCTTGAGAAGTAGTGTTCTTTCAGTCAGTATAGAAGGTCAGGTCAGGTCTCATAAGAACCTTCGTTTTAAACCTTCCGGCAGCGGTTTCCGGTACTGTTCTTGAGAAGTAGTGTTCTTTCAGTCAGTATAGAAGGTCAGGTTAGGTCTCATAAGAACCTTCGTTTTAAACCGTCCGGCAGCGGTTTCCGGTACTGTTCTTGAGAAGTAGTGTTCTTTTAGTTAGTATAGAAGGTCAGGTGAGGTCTCATCAGAACCTTCGTTTTAATCCGTCCGGCAGCGGTTTCCGGTACTGTTCTTGAGAAGTAGTGTTCTTTCAGTCAGTATAGAAGGTCAGGTCAGGTCTCATAAGAACCTTCGTTTTAAACCGTCCGGCAGCGGTTTCCGGTACTGTTCTTGAAAAGTAGTGTTCTTTCAGTCAGTATAGAAGGTCAGGTCAGGTCTCATAAGAACCTTCGTTTTAAACCGTCCGGCAGCGGTTTCCGGTACTGTTCTTGAGAAGTAGTGTTCTTTCAGTCAGTATAGAAGGTCAGGTCAGGTCTCGTAAGAACCTTCGTTTTAAACCGTCCGGCAGCGGTTTCCGGTACTGTTCTTGAGAAGTAGTGTTCTTTCAGTCAGTATAGAAGGTCAGGTCAGGTCTCATAAGAACCTTTGTTTTAAACCGTCCGGCAGCGGTTTCCGGTACTGTTCTTGAGAAGTAGTGTTCTTTCAGTCAGAATAGAAGGTCAGGTCATGTCTCATAAGAACCTTCGTTTTAAACCGTCCGGCAGCGGTTTCCGGTACTGTTCTTGAGAAGTAGTGTTCTTTTAGTCAGTATAGAAGGTCAGGTCAGGTCTCATAAGAACCTTCGTTTTAAACCGTCCGGCAGCGGTTTCTCGTACTGTTCTTGAGAAGTAGTGTTCTTTCAGTCAGTATAGAAGGTCAGGTCAGGTCTCATAAGAACCTTCGTTTTAAACCGTCCGGCAGCGGTTTCCGGTACTGTTCTTGAGAAGTAGTGTTCTTTCAGTCAGTATAGAAGGTCAGGTCAGGTCTCATTAGAATTTTCGTTTTAAACCGTCCGGCAACGGTTTCCGGTACTGTTCTTGAGAAGTAGTGTTCTTTCAGTCAGTATAGAAGGTCAGGTCAGGTCTCATAAGAACCTTCGTTTTAAACCGTCCGGCAGCGGTTTCCGGTACTGTTCTTGAGAAGTAGTGTTCTTTCAGTCAGTATAGAAGGTCAGGTCAGGTCTCATAAGAACCTTCGTTTCAAACCGTCCGGCAGCGGTTTCCGGTACTGTTCTTGAGAACTAGTGTTCTTTCAGTCAGTATAGAAGGTCAGGTCAGGTCTCATAAGAAACTTCGTTTTAAACCGTCCGGCAGCGGTTTCCGGTACTGTTCTTGAAAAGTAGTGTTCTTTCAGTCAGTATAGAAGGTCAGGTCAGGTCTCAATAGAACCTACGTTTTAAACCGTCCGGCAGCGGTTTCCGGTACTGTTCTTGAGAAGTAGTGTTCTTTCAGTCAATATAGAAGGTCAGGTCAGGTCTCATAAGAACCTTCGTTTTAAACCGTCCGGCAGCGGTTTCCGGTACTGTTCCTGAGAAGTAGTGTTCTTTCACTCAGTATAGAAGGTCAGGTCAGGTCTCATAAGAACCTTCGTTTTAAACCGTCCGGCAGCGGTTTCCGGTACTGTTCTTGAGAAGTAGTGTTCTTTCAGTCAGTATAGAAGGTCAGGTCAGGTCTCATAAGAACCTTCGTTTTAAACCGTCCGGCAGCGGTTTCCGGTACTGTTCTTGAGAAGTAGTGTTCTTTCAGTCAGTATAGAAGGTCAGGTCAGGTCTCATAAGAACCTTCGTTTTAAACCTTCCGGCAGCGGTTTCCGGTACTGTTCTTGAGAAGTAGTGTTCTTTCAGTCAGTATAGGAGGTCAGGTCAGGTCTCATAAGAACCTTCGTTTTAAACCGTCCGGCAGCGGTTTCCGGTACTGTTCTTGAGAAGTAGTGCTCTTTCAGTCAGTATAGAAGGTCAGGTCAGGTCTCATAAGAACCTTCATTTTAAACCGTCCGGCAGCGGTTTCCGGTACTGTTCTTGAGAAGTAGTGCTCTTTCAGCCAGTATAGAAGGTCAGGTCAGGTCTCATAAGAACCTTCGTTTTAAACCGTCTGGCAGCGCTTTCCGGTACTGTTCTTGAGAAGTAGTGCTCTTTCAGTCAGTATAGAAGGTCAGGTCAGGTCTCATAAGAACCTTCGTTTTAAACCGTCCGGCAGCGGTTTCCGGTACTGTTCTTGAGAAGTAGTGTTCTTTCAGTCAGTATAGAAGGTCAGGTCAGGTCTCATAAGAACCTTCGTTTTAAACCGTCCGGCAGCGGTTTCCGGTACTGTTCTTGAGAAGTAGTGCTCTTTCAGTCAGTATAGAAGGTCAGGTCAGGTCTCATAAGAACCTTCGTTTTAAACCGTCCGGCAGCGGTTTCCGGTACTGTTCTTGAGAAGTAGTGTTCTTTCAGTCAGTATTGAAGGTCAGGTCAGGTCTCATAAGAACCTTCGTTTTAAACCGTCCGGCAGCGGTTTCCGGTACTGTTCTTGAGAAGTAGTGCTCTTTCAGTCAGTATAGAAGGTCAGGTCAGGTCTCATAAGAACCTTCGTTTTAAACCGTCCGGCAGCGGTTTCCGGTACTGTTCTTGAGAAGTAGTGCTCTTTCAGTCAGTATAGAAGGTCAGGTCAGGTCTCATAAGAACCTTCGTTTTAAACCGTCCGGCAGCGGTTTCCGGTACTGTTCTTGAGAAGTAGTGTTCTTTCAGTCAGTATAGAAGGTTAGGTCAGGTCTCATAAGAACCTTCGTTTTAAACCGTCCGGCAGCGGTTTCCGGTACTGTTCTTGAGAAGTAGTGTTCTTTCAGTCAGTATAGAAGGTCAGGTCAGGTCTCATAAGAACCTTCGTTTTAAACCGTCCGGCAGCGGTTTCCGGTACTGTTCTTGAGAAGTAGTGCTCTTTCAGTCAGTATAGAAGGTCAGGTCAGGTCTCATAAGAACCTTGGTTTTAAACCGTCCGGCAGTGGTTTCCGGTACTGTTCTTGAGAAGTAGTGTTCTTTCAGTCAGTATAGAAGGTCAGGTCAGGTCTCATAAGAACCTTCGTTTTAAACCGTCCGGCAGCGGTTTCCGGTACTGTTCTTGAGAAGTAGTGTTCTTTCAGTCAGTATAGAAGGTCAGGTCAGGTCTCATAAGAACCTTCGTTTTAAACCGTCCGGCAGCGGTTTCCGGTACTGTTCTTGAGAAGTAGTGCTCTTTCAGTCAGTATAGAAGGTCAGGTCAGGTCTCATAAGAACCTTCGTTTTAAACCGTCCGGCAGCGGTTTCCGGTACTGTTCTTGAGAAGTAGTGCTCTTTCAGTCAGTATAGAAGGTCAGGTCAGGTCTCATAAGAACCTTCGTTTTAAACCGTCCGGCAGCGGTTTCCGGTACTGTTCTTGAGAAGTAGTGCTCTTTCAGTCAGTATAGAAGGTCAGGTCAGGTCTCATAAGAACCTTCGTTTTAAACCGTCCGGCAGCGGTTTCCGGTACTGTTCTTGAGAAGTAGTGTTCTTTCAGTCAGTATAGAAGGTCAGGTCAGGTCTCATAAGAACCTTCGTTTTAAACCGTCCGGCAGCGGTTTCCGGTACTGTTCTTGAGAAGTAGTGTTCTTTCAGTCAGTATAGAAGGTCAGGTCAGGTCTCATAAGAACCTTCGTTTTAAACCGTCCGGCAGCGGTTTCCGGTACTGTTCTTGAGAAGTAGTGCTCTTTCAGTCAGTATAGAAGGTCAGGTCAGGTCTCATAAGAACCTTGGTTTTAAACCGTCTGGCAGTGGTTTCCGGTACTGTTCTTGAGAAGTAGTGTTCTTTCAGTCAGTATAGAAGGTCAGGTCAGGTCTCATAAGAACCTTCGTTTTAAACCGTCCGGCAGCGGTTTCCGGTACTGTTCTTGAGAAGTAGTGTTCTTTCAGTCAGTATAGAAGGTCAGGTCAGGTCTCATAAGAACCTTCGTTTTAAACCGTCCGGCAGCGGTTTCCGGTACTGTTCTTGAGAAGTAGTGCTCTTTCAGTCAGTATAGAAGGTCAGGTCAGGTCTCATAAGAACCTTCGTTTTAAACCGTCCGGCAGCGGTTTCCGGTACTGTTCTTGAGAGGTAGTGCTCTTTCAGTCAGTATAGAAGGTCAGGTCAGGTCTCATAAGAACCTTCGTTTTAAACCGTCCGGCAGTGGTTTCCGGTACTGTTCTTGAGAAGTAGTGTTCTTTCAGTCAGTATAGAAGGTCAGGTCAGGTCTCATAAGAACCATCGTTTTAAACCGTCCGGCAGCGGT
Organism: Rhipicephalus microplus; assembly: GCF_043290135.1. Lineage (NCBI taxonomy): Eukaryota > Metazoa > Arthropoda > Arachnida > Ixodida > Ixodidae > Rhipicephalus > Rhipicephalus microplus. The sequence continues at coordinate 128,572,713 of NC_134704.1, forward strand.
CTCCGGTACTGTTCTTGAGAAGTAGTGTTCTTTCAGTCAGTATAGAAGGTCAGGTCAGGTCTCATAAGAACCTTCATTTTAAACCGTCCGGCAGCGGTTTCCGGTACTGTTCTTGAGAAGTAGTGTTCTTTCAGTCAGTATAGAAGTTCAGGTCAGGTCTCATAAGAACCTTCGTTTTAAACCGTCCGGCAGCGGTTTCCGGTACTGTTCTTGAGAAGTAGTGTTCTTTCAGTCAGTATAGAAGGTCAGGTCAGGTCTCATAAGAACCTTCATTTTAAACCGTCCGGCAGCGGTTTCCGGTACTGTTCTTGAGAAGTAGTGTTCTTTCAGTCAGTATAGAAGGTCAGGTCAGGTCTCATAAGAACCTTCGTTTTAAACCGTCCGGCAGCGGTTTCCGGTACTGTTCTTGAGAAGTAGTGTTCTTTCAGTCAGTATAGAAGGTCAGGTCAGGTCTCATAAGAACCTTCGTTTTAAACCGTCCGGCAGCGGTTTCCGGTACTGTTCTTGAGAAGTAGTGCTCTTTCAGTCAGTATAGAAGGTCAGGTCAGGTCTCATAAGAACCTTCGTTTTAAACCGTCCGGCAGCGGTTTCCGGTGGTGTTCTTGAGAAGTAGTGCTCTTTCAGTCAGTATAGAAGGTCAGGTCAGGTCTCATAAGAACCTTCGTTTTAAACCGTCCGGCAGCGGTTTCATGTACTGTTCTTGAGAAGTAGTGTTCTTTCAGTCAGTATAGAAGGTCAGGTCAGGTCTCATAAGAACCTTCGTTTTAAACCGTCCGGCAGCGGTTTCCGGTGCTGTTCTTGAGAAGTAGTGTTCTTTCAGTCAGTATAGAAGGTCAGGTCAGGTCTCATAAGAACCTTCGTTTTAAACCTTCCGGCAGCGGTTTCATGTACTGTTCTTGAGAAGTAGTGTTCTTTCAGTCAGTATAGAAGGTCAGGTCAGGTCTCATAAGAACCTTCGTTTTAAACCGTCCGGCAGCGGTTTCCGGTGCTGTTCTTGAGAAGTAGTGCTCTTTCAGTCAGTATAGAAGGTGTTGTGCCACAGACATGTTCCTCGTTCGGGAGCGCGTCTCGCAGGATCGAGCCCTGTTTCGACGAACTGTCTCCCCCCCTCCCAGCGCCGCCTTCTGTGCAGGAGAACCGTGCAGTCCGGGGATAACGTCGTTTCCTCCGCCGAACCACTTTGCAGTTCCGGGTAGGGCTACGTCTCCCCCTCCGAGCCCGAGAACTGGTCGGAAAGAATGGACCAAAGACGCTATTTAAGGCCGAGCCGGCCGCATGTTAGAAGATTTTTGCCCCAGCCGACGTTGTCGTGCTGGCCGGCTCTGTGAAACGACAACCTGCTACAGTAAACGCTACTTTTGTTGCTGTTTTCCAAACGGATTGTCTCCCTGTTTCACCTTCGGGCTAAGGCTTCAGCGAAGTCCGCTCGACGGTTCGCCGCTCTTCGCCACCGCTACCATCGCGACAGAGCAAATTCATAACAGTGGTGGCAGCGGTGGGATACGATATCCTACGTTTGGCACGCCGGATCAGACCCCTGTCCTCAACGTTTTCCTGCTCTGGGACCCGCTACCCCGATCTCAACGGCTGAAAAGTTGGATCGGATCTCCGAGCACGAGGACGACCGCCGTGATAGCGTTTGGCTACGCTGCGATACGCTACCCCTGCTCTCATCGTTCGGCAAGCTGGGACAAGCAACCCCGGATCTCAACATAGGCAAGTTGGACCGGATCCCTGAAGGCCTGATACTGTTCGACGGCAGCCACGAGTTGGACCATCGTTGGCTACTTTGGTTGGGTGAGTGCCCAACGTTTACTGTTCATTTCGCCAGACCTCTCTAGCACAGGCAGATGTTAGGAGAGTGTTTTGTGTTTTTTTAGTTGTAATTTAAATATTCACCTACTTTAAACCACGAGATTAGTTTTAAAGTACGGTGAATATCAGTAGTAGAGCATCACGAGGGACGAGATCGCGATGGAGCAGTACCTGGTGCAGGACCTCCTTGAAATTTGTGGAGCCATGGGGATTTCCGCCGGTTCCGCTAAAACAAGGGAAGCGATTCTCGAGGTGATGCGGGCAGAGAATGTGACGGCCGAGGAAGCTGACGAGTTTTGGGAGCTCATTTGTGAGCAAAAGCAGAAGGCCGAGAAAAGCCGCGAAGAGCTCGAAGCTCAAAGGCGCGAACAGCAGAAGGCCGAAGAGCTCGAAGCTCAAAGGCACGAACAGTGGAAGGCCGAGGAGTGCCGAAAAAGGAGAGAGCATGCTCTCAGAATGAAAGAGCTTGATCTTCAAATTCAAGCACTTAAATGGGAGCGAGCTAAACACCAGCTCCACAACTTTCAGACAGGCGAGAACATCACGCATTTTCTTGAGGATTTTGAAGTTGTCTGCTGTGATGTTGGCGTTAGCCGCGACCTTTGGGTTGAGAAGCTCGCCACGCTGTTGCCGCGCAAGATAGCGCATGTTTTGAATTGCTTACCCTTCGAGGAAGCAGGAGACTTCAGTCATGCTAGATATGCCTTGATAAGATATTTTTTTCTTTCGAGTCCTGCTGACTGGGAAAGTCGGAGCGATAGAGACAGCGCTGAAGCGCGCTGTAAAGCGCTAGAAACAGAGGCGCGTCGTAAAGCGCTGGAGGACGACGCGCGCAGTAAAGCGATGGAGGCCCGTCGCGCAGCGCGTCAGAATGAGGAAAGTCGCGAGGCATCTGACGTTGAGGCCCGTCACAAGGTGCAAGACGCCGAAGTGCGTCAGAGAGATCCGGGCACTGAGGAGCCTCACGAAAAGTTAGGGGCGGAGGCCCATCGGAAACCTCGGGACGCAGAGGCGCATCGTAAAGCGCCAGAGACGGAGCCGCTTCGCAGCGCACATGATCAAGATGCATCGCGTCAAAAAGAGCTTGACGGCGAGTCGCATCGCAAGGCGCTAGAGGTTGACGCATGTCGACAAAATATTGAGCAGTATGCGCGAGATAAAGCGCTACAGAATGAATCGCGTCAAAGAGAGCATGAGGCCAAGTTCGAAGGCCAGAGAATTAGGGCTATCCACGACAGCGATAGACCCTCACACATCAAAAGCTCTCTATGCGTGTTGGTTGGCTTTGATGGCATCGGGAATCCCGTTCTGTCGCAAGCAGAGACAGCTAGCAACGGGCCCGAAGAAAGGCTAGCTAACCAGTCTAGAGTCTTGGCAGTGCCTGTCAAAGGCAGCGCACTTGAAATTAGGTGTGTCGAAACAGCCGGCATTCCTGGCCATTCCGTCAAAAGGAGGCATCTGCGTAAGCGTAACGTGGTAAAGACGACGCGCGCCACGTGCGCTAGAGCCGCTGTTAAGCGCCGTGACGTCTTCATTCGATACGCTATTTTCAAGGCTAGGCGCACGAAAGGGCACCCCATGAAATGTTCGATGCGCAGATTGTCACGCACATCAAGATTTGGCGGACAGCGTGTTCAGAAAAACCGGCTTTCGGGGAAATTCGGACGCCGAGATCTTCGCCTGGTCCTACAAATTTTGAAGCCGCGTAGAGGCAACCACGAGAGGAAACATCGCGTACCTCTGAGTTGTAACAAAGGCTGTAGTTCGCCACCGTGGCGAGGGGGTTACTGGTCGAACGGGCGGCGTAAACGAAGCAGTGCAGATGCCCCTTTCTTCGAGTTCAGCGGCTGCGGGTCAAAAGTCGCTGCTACTGAGTTCGGCGAACAGGTTGATGCGTCGTCCTTTTGTCCAGACCGCAACCCTCAAAAGCTGTGGAGTGCGCGACTCCCCAGAGTTCGCCTGAGAGAGTACCGCCTTGCTAATACGAACAGCTTTTTTTTTTGTTGTATTTAATTTTGAGAATAACCTTTTCTAATTTTGTCGCCCTCCTATGAACTATGAATGCATCTGAATTTTTGTAAGTTTTCTTTTCCTTCCGATTGGAGAAGCAGGCATTGATATGTTTGTTTGATTATTTTGTTTGCATAATATTTCAAAGGGAACAGTTAATGTGTTTTATTTTAACAGAGAAGGCTGTGTAAAAACTCTTGTTTAAAGTACCTTTTGGGTTTTGCATTACGTTTAAGTATGCACGTAAATGTAGGTCAACTTTTCACTTTGTTTTGTATAACCCACGCAAGTTTGATTTTTAGTCTTATTTTCTTAGTTTTTTCAAGCGTGCTTACTCTTTTCGTGATGATCGTTGGCGGCACGCATTGAATGATTGCTTGTAGGATGACGAAATTTGTTATGTTTAACAGTCTGACGCTTGCAAGTGACGCCAATGTGCGTGATTCATAATTGCTTGGTATTCTAAAATGCAGTTTCGGTCCTAATTTGAGCAATCCCCAGAAGCTTCAATCGTCCAGAATCTGCCCAGGGTCACAATCGAGAATCGCTCTCGAAAACAAAAATTCTGATTGGTTTAGCAGTGTCATGCACTGTAAAGGAGTGTCCGCATTGTGTATTCCTCCCGAGATTCGTTGCTCGTGATGCTATTTGTTAGCCCAGCGTAATCTCGAGGAAACATTTGGTGTCTGCTGGTCTGGCGACTTGATCAGCATTTGGAGGGTGCTTGCTTTGGCCGGAGTGGTTCGCCTTTGTGTTCGACTCCGTCGTTCCAGTGAACCTCTGCAGGCCTATGGAAGTCTCAACGGGCGGAGAGAGCGGAACGGCTACCGATGGTCAACCAGCATCCCTCCTTCCGAGCCGCGCTGACGGCTCAAAACTCCGGATGCATTGTCTGGCGGCGGGGGTGCTGTTGTGCCACAGACATGTTCCTCGTTCGGGAGCGCGTCTCGCAGGATCGAGCCCTGTTTCGACGAACTGTCTCCCCCCCTCCCAGCGCCGCCTTCTGTGCAGGAGAACCGTGCAGTCCGGGGATAACGTCGTTTCCTCCGCCGAACCACTTTGCAGTTCCGGGTAGGGCTACGTCTCCCCCTCCGAGCCCGAGAACTGGTCGGAAAGAATGGACCAAAGACGCTATTTAAGGCCGAGCCGGCCGCATGTTAGAAGATTTTTGCCCCAGCCGACGTTGTCGTGCTGGCCGGCTCTGTGAAACGACAACCTGCTACAGTAAACGCTACTTTTGTTGCTGTTTTCCAAACGGATTGTCTCCCTGTTTCACCTTCGGGCTAAGGCTTCAGCGAAGTCCGCTCGACGGTTCGCCGCTCTTCGCCACCGCTACCATCGCGACAGAGCAAATTCATAACAAAGGTCAGGTCAGGTCTCATAAGAACCTTCGTTTTAAACCGTCCGGCAGTGGTTTCCGGTACTGTTCTTGAGAAGTAGTGTTCTTTCAGTCAGTATAGAAGGTCAGGTCAGGTCTCATAAGAACCTTCGTTTTAAACCGTCCGGCAGCGGTTTCCGGTACTGTTCTTGAGAAGTAGTGCTCTTTCAGTCAGTATAGAAGGTCAGGTCAGGTCTCATAAGAACCTTCGTTTTAAACCGTCCGGCAGCGGTTTCCGGTACTGTTCTTGAGAAGTAGTGTTCTTTCAGTCAGTATAGAAGGTCAGGTCAGGTCTCATAAGAACCTTCGTTTTAAACCGTCCGGCAGCGGTTTCCGGTACTGTTCTTGAGAAGTAGTGCTCTTTCAGTCAGTATAGAAGGTCAGGTCAGGTCTCATAAGAACCTTCGTTTTAAACCGTCCGGCAGCGGTTTCCGGTACTGTTCTTGAGAAGTAGTGCTCTTTCAGTCAGTATAGAAGGTCAGGTCAGGTCTCATAAGAACCTTCGTTTTAAACCGTCCGGCAGCGGTTTCCGGTACTGTTCTTGAGAAGTAGTGTTCTTTCAGTCAGTATAGAAGGTCAGGTCAGGTCTCATAAGAACCTTCGTTTTAAACCGTCCGGCAGCGGTTTCCGGTACTGTTCTTGAGAAGTAGTGTTCTTTCAGTCAGTGTAGAAGGTCAGGTCAGGTCTCATAAGAACCTTCGTTTTAAACCGTCCGGCAGCGGTTTCCGGTACTGTTCTTGAGAAGTAGTGCTCTTTCAGTCAGTATAGAAGGTCAGGTCAGGTCTCATAAGAACCTTGGTTTTAAACCGTCTGGCAGTGGTTTCCGGTACTGTTCTTGAGAAGTAGTGTTCTTTCAGTCAGTATAGAAGGTCAGGTCAGGTCTCATAAGAACCTTCGTTTTAAACCGTCCGGCAGCGGTTTCCGGTACTGTTCTTGAGAAGTAGTGTTCTTTCAGTCAGTATAGAAGGTCAGGTCAGGTCTCATAAGAACCTTCGTTTTAAACCGTCCGGCAGCGGTTTCCGGTACTGTTCTTGAGAAGTAGTGCTCTTTCAGTCAGTATAGAAGGTCAGGTCAGGTCTCATAAGAACCTTCGTTTTAAACCGTCCGGCAGCGGTTTCCGGTACTGTTCTTGAGAAGTAGTGCTCTTTCAGTCAGTATAGAAGGTCAGGTCAGGTCTCATAAGAACCTTCGTTTTAAACCGTCCGGCAGCGGTTTCCGGTACTGTTCTTGAGAAGTAGTGCTCTTTCAGTCAGTATAGAAGGTCAGGTCAGGTCTCATAAGAACCTTCGTTTTAAACCGTCCGGCAGCGGTTTCCGGTACTGTTCTTGAGAAGTAGTGTTCTTTCAGTCAGTATAGAAGGTCAGGTCAGGTCTCATAAGAACCTTCGTTTTAAACCGTCCGGCAGCGGTTTCCGGTACTGTTCTTGAGAAGTAGTGTTCTTTCAGTCAGTATAGAAGGTCAGGTCAGGTCTCATAAGAACCTTCGTTTTAAACCGTCCGGCAGCGGTTTCCGGTACTGTTCTTGAGAAGTAGTGCTCTTTCAGTCAGTATAGAAGGTCAGGTCAGGTCTCATAAGAACCTTGGTTTTAAACCGTCTGGCAGTGGTTTCCGGTACTGTTCTTGAGAAGTAGTGTTCTTTCAGTCAGTATAGAAGGTCAGGTCAGGTCTCATAAGAACCTTCGTTTTAAACCGTCCGGCAGCGGTTTCCGGTACTGTTCTTGAGAAGTAGTGTTCTTTCAGTCAGTATAGAAGGTCAGGTCAGGTCTCATAAGAACCTTCGTTTTAAACCGTCCGGCAGCGGTTTCCGGTACTGTTCTTGAGAAGTAGTGCTCTTTCAGTCAGTATAGAAGGTCAGGTCAGGTCTCATAAGAACCTTCGTTTTAAACCGTCCGGCAGCGGTTTCCGGTACTGTTCTTGAGAGGTAGTGCTCTTTCAGTCAGTATAGAAGGTCAGGTCAGGTCTCATAAGAACCTTCGTTTTAAACCGTCCGGCACTGGTTTCCGGTACTGTTCTTGAGAAGTAGTGTTCTTTCAGTCAGTATAGAAGGTCAGGTCAGGTCTCATAAGAACCATCGTTTTAAACCGTCCGGCAGCGGTCTCCGGTACTGTTCTTGAGAAGTAGTGTTCTTTCAGTCAGTATAGAAGGTCAGGTCAGGTCTCATAAGAACCTTCATTTTAAACCGTCCGGCAGCGGTTTCCGGTACTGTTCTTGAGAAGTAGTGTTCTTTCAGTCAGTATAGAAGGTCAGGTCAGGTCTCATAAGAACCTTCGTTTTAAACCGTCCGGCAGCGGTTTCCGGTACTGTTCTTGAGAAGTAGTGTTCTTTCAGTCAGTATAGAAGGTCAGGTCAGGTCTCATAAGAACCTTCATTTTAAACCGTCCGGCAGCGGTTTCCGGTACTGTTCTTGAGAAGTAGTGTTCTTTCAGTCAGTATAGAAGGTCAGGTCAGGTCTCATAAGAACCTTCGTTTTAAACCGTCCGGCAGCGGTTTCCGGTACTGTTCTTGAGAAGTAGTGTTCTTTCAGTCAGTATAGAAGGTCAGGTCAGGTCTCATAAGAACCTTCGTTTTAAACCGTCCGGCAGCGGTTTCCGGTACTGTTCTTGAGAAGTAGTGCTCTTTCAGTCAGTATAGAAGGTCAGGTCAGGTCTCATAAGAACCTTCGTTTTAAACCGTCCGGCAGCGGTTTCCGGTGGTGTTCTTGAGAAGTAGTGCTCTTTCAGTCAGTATAGAAGGTCAGGTCAGGTCTCATAAGAACCTTCGTTTTAAACTGTCCGGCAGCGGTTTCATGTACTGTTCTTGAGAAGTAGTGTTCTTTCAGTCAGTATAGAAGGTCAGGTCAGGTCTCATAAGAACCTTCGTTTTAAACCGTCCGGCAGCGGTTTCCGGTGCTGTTCTTGAGAAGTAGTGTTCTTTCAGTCAGTATAGAAGGTCAGGTCAGGTCTCATAAGAACCTTCGTTTTAAACCTTCCGGCAGCGGTTTCATGTACTGTTCTTGAGAAGTAGTGTTCTTTCAGTCAGTATAGAAGGTCAGGTCAGGTCTCATAAGAACCTTCGTTTTAAACCGTCCGGCAGCGGTTTCCGGTGCTGTTCTTGAGAAGTAGTGCTCTTTCAGTCAGTATAGAAGGTCAGGTCAGGTCTCATAAGAACCTTCGTTTTAAACCGTCCGGCAGTGGTTTCCGGTACTGTTCTTGAGAAGTAGTGTTCTTTCAGTCAGTATAGAAGGTCAGGTCAGGTCTCATAAGAACCTTCGTTTTAAACCGTCCGGCAGTGGTTTCCGGTACTGTTCTTGAGAAGTAGTGCTCTTTCAGTCAGTATAGAAGGTCAGGTCAGGTCTCATAAGAACCTTCGTTTTAAACCGTCCGGCAGCGGTTTCCGGTACTGTTCTTCAGAAGTAGTGTTCTTTCAGTCAGTATAGAAGGTCAGGTCAGGTCTCATAAGAACCTTCGTTTTAAACCGTCCGGCAGCGGTTTCCGGTACTGTTCTTCAGAAGTAGTGTTCTTTCAGTCAGTATAGAAGGTCAGGTTAGGTCTCATAAGAACCTTCGTTTTAAACCGTCCGGCAGCGGTTTCCGGTACTGTTCTTGAGAAGTAGTGCTCTTTCAGTCAGTATAGAAGGTCAGGTCAGGTCTCATAAGAACCTTCGTTTAAAACCGTCCGGCAGCGGTTTCCGGTACTGTTCTTGAGAAGTAGTGCTCTTTCAGTCAGTATAGAAGGTCAGGTCAGGTCTCATAAGAACCTTCGTTTTAAACCGTCCGGCAGCGGTTTCCGGTACTGTTCTTGACAAGTAGTGTTCTTTCAGTCAGTATAGAAGGTAAGGTCAGGTCTTATAAGAACCTTCGTTTTAAACCGTCCGGCAGCGGTTTCCGGTACTGTTCTTGAGAAGTAGTGCTCTTTCAGTTAGTATAGAAGGTCAGGTCAGGTCTCATAAGAACCTTCGTTTTAAACCGTCCGGCAGCGGTTTCCGGTACTGTTCTTGAGAAGTAGTGTTCTTTCAGTCAGTATAGAAGGTCAGGTCAGGTCTCATAAGAACCATCGTTTTAAACCGTCCGGCAGCGGTTTCCGGTACTGTTCTTGAGAAGTAGTGCTCTTTCAGTCAGTATAGAAGGTCAGGTCAGGTCTCATAATAACCTTCGTTTTAAACCGTCCGGCAGTGGTTTCCGGTACTGTTCTTGAGAAGTAGTGTTCTTTCAGTCAGTATAGAAGGTCAGGTCAGGTCTCATAAGAACCATCGTTTTAAACCGTCCGGCAGCGGTTTCCGGTACTGTTCTTGAGAAGTAGTGTTCTTTCAGTCAGTATAGAAGGTCAGGTCAGGTCTCATAAGAACCTTCATTTTAAACCGTCCGGCAGCGGTTTCCGGTACTGTTCTTGAGAAGTAGTGTTCTTTCAGTCAGTATAGAAGGTCAGGTCAGGTCTCATAAGAACCTTCGTTTTAAACCGTCCGGCAGCGGTTTCCGGTACTGTTCTTGAGAAGTAGTGTTCTTTCAGTCAGTATAGAAGGTCAGGTCAGGTCTCATAAGAACCTTCATTTTAAACCGTCCGGCAGCGGTTTCCGGTACTGTTCTTGAGAAGTAGTGTTCTTTCAGTCAGTATAGAAGGTCAGGTCAGGTCTCATAAGAACCTTCGTTTTAAACCGTCCGGCAGCGGTTTCCGGTACTGTTCTTGAGAAGTAGTGTTCTTTCAGTCAGTATAGAAGGTCAGGTCAGGTCTCATAAGAACCTTCGTTTTAAACCGTCCGGCAGCGGTTTCCGGTACTGTTCTTGAGAAGTAGTGCTCTTTCAGTCAGTATAGAAGGTCAGGTCAGGTCTCATAAGAACCTTCGTTTTAAACCGTCCGGCAGCGGTTTCCGGTGGTGTTCTTGAGAAGTAGTGCTCTTTCAGTCAGTATAGAAGGTCAGGTCAGGTCTCATAAGAACCTTCGTTTTAAACCGTCCGGCAGCGGTTTCATGTACTGTTCTTGAGAAGTAGTGTTCTTTCAGTCAGTATAGAAGGTCAGGTCAGGTCTCATAAGAACCTTCGTTTTAAACCGTCCGGCAGCGGTTTCCGGTGCTGTTCTTGAGAAGTAGTGTTCTTTCAGTCAGTATAGAAGGTCAGGTCAGGTCTCATAAGAACCTTCGTTTTAAACCTTCCGGCAGCGGTTTCATGTACTGTTCTTGAGAAGTAGTGTTCTTTCAGTCAGTATAGAAGGTCAGGTCAGGTCTCATAAGAACCTTCGTTTTAAACCGTCCGGCAGCGGTTTCCGGTGCTGTTCTTGAGAAGTAGTGCTCTTTCAGTCAGTATAGAAGGTCAGGTCAGGTCTCATAAGAACCTTCGTTTTAAACCGTCCGGCAGTGGTTTCCGGTACTGTTCTTGAGAAGTAGTGTTCTTTCAGTCAGTATAGAAGGTCAGGTCAGGTCTCATAAGAACCTTCGTTTTAAACCGTCCGGCAGCGGTTTCCGGTACTGTTCTTGAGAAGTAGTGCTCTTTCAGTCAGTATAGAAGGTCAGGTCAGGTCTCATAAGAACCTTCGTTTTAAACCGTCCGGCAGCGGTTTCCGGTACTGTTCTTGAGAAGTAGTGTTCTTTCAGTCAGTATAGAAGGTCAGGTCAGGTCTCATAAGAACCTTCGTTTTAAACCGTCCGGCAGCGGTTTCCGGTACTGTTCTTCAGAAGTAGTGTTCTTTCAGTCAGTATAGAAGGTCAGGTTAGGTCTCATAAGAACCTTCGTTTTAAACCGTCCGGCAGCGGTTTCCGGTACTGTTCTTGAGAAGTAGTGCTCTTTCAGTCAGTATAGAAGGTCAGGTCAGGTCTCATAAGAACCTTCGTTTTAAACCGTCCGGCAGCGGTTTCCGGTACTGTTCTTGAGAAGTAGTGCTCTTTCAGTCAGTATAGAAGGTCAGGTCAGGTCTCATAAGAACCTTCGTTTTAAACCGTCCGGCAGTGGTTTCCGGTACTGTTCTTGAGAAGTAGTGTTCTTTCAGTCAGTATAGAAGGTAAGGTCAGGTCTTATAAGAACCTTCGTTTTAAACCGTCCGGCAGCGGTTTCCGGTACTGTTCTTGAGAAGTAGTGCTCTTTCAGTTAGTATAGAAGGTCAGGTCAGGTCTCATAAGAACCTTCGTTTTAAACCGTCCGGCAGCGGTTTCCGGTACTGTTCTTGAGAAGTAGTGTTCTTTCAGTCAGTATAGAAGGTCAGGTCAGGTCTCATAAGAACCATCGTTTTAAACCGTCCGGCAGCGGTTTCCGGTACTGTTCTTGAGAAGTAGTGTTCTTTCAGTCAGTATAGAAGGTCAGGTCAGGTCTCATAAGAACCTTCATTTTAAACCGTCCGGCAGCGGTTTCCGGTACTGTTCTTGAGAAGTAGTGTTCTTTCAGTCAGTATAGAAGGTCAGGTCAGGTCTCATAAGAACCTTCGTTTTAAACCGTCCGGCAGCGGTTTCCGGTACTGTTCTTGAGAAGTAGTGTTCTTTCAGTCAGTATAGAAGGTCAGGTCAGGTCTCATAAGAACCTTCGTTTTAAACCGTCCGGCAGCGGTTTCCGGTACTGTTCTTGAGAAGTAGTGTTCTTTCAGTCAGTATAGAAGGTCAGGTCAGGTCTCATAAGAACCTTCGTGTTAAACCGTCCGGCAGCGGTTTCCGGTACTGTTCTTGGGAAGTAGTGTTCTTTCAGTCAGTATAGAAGGTCAGGTCAGGTCTCATAAGAACCTTCGTTTTAAACCGTCCGGCAGCGGTTTCCGGTACTGTTCTTGAGAAGTAGTGCTCTTTCAGTCAGTATAGAAGGTCAGGTCAGGTCTCATAAGAACCTTCGTTTTAAACCGTCCGGCAGCGGTTTCCGGTGGTGTTCTTGAGAAGTAGTGTTCTTGCAGTCAGTCAGTCTGTGCGCCCCTCCGCCCGTGTGTATGTCCCTGCACTCTAACACCCAAGAAAGGTGCTGCAAACACGTCTCGAGAGTTGCCAGCATATCTATAGAGGCGACCGATATTTTTAAGACGTTGATATAGATGCCACATTTCCGGAAAATACATACGCTATTATGAATATCGGTATCAATTTAGCAATTTTACGTCTAGAATTTTCGCAAGGAACAGACATATATTCTACTTACTATGACAAAATGTTCGTTTCACGGTGAAAGTTACATGTATCCCTGAGGTTCCAACAGACCAAATTAAGTTAACTCCTACTTAGAATTCAAAAAGTAGACAAAAAAATTAACAGAGTGGGAATCGATCGTATGCGAAGCACGAATAAGAAATGTTTATTGTTGTTGAAGCACAACGTTACGAGGTGGAGGTAAATTATGATGTACATGACTTCCGTGTCATGATTATCATGTGCCGTTTACCTTCGTCATCTATTCACGTCACGTGACACCAAATTTAGTATTCACGTCACGTGACACCAAATTTAGAAACGGCCGCGAGCACGCTATGAGCGTGGCATGTTGTCATGTTCTTACATGGTACGCGCTTCAGAATTATCGTGTTTGCACCAGTCATATACTTCGTCGTGCATCAATGTCACGTAACACCAAATTTGGTATATGTGGAGCTAGCAAAACGACCGTGAGCGCATCATGAAGGGCCCAATATGCACCACGGTAGCGTTGATGCACGCGCACGCTGGGCACAGCGACGCTACGCTACCAAAACGCGAGCACTCTATAGTCTGACACCAGGCGCGACCAGCGTCCGTCGGCCCGGCCCGACAGCTACCGGCGTGAAATGTGACATGCGACATGCTGCATTTTGCGCCAATCTGTTACCCAGGCAACACTGCGTCTCCCTCTTTTTTTCAGGGAGTGGAACAGGACGCGCTGAAACGCGCATGCGTCAAAGAACGCAGCGCGGCACGCACCTGCGAGGATATGGCATGACCAGCGCCTTGCGTGGCAACGCCGGCGTGACGCGACGAAATGAACGCCGGCGAGCACGCGCACCGCATCACGTCTAAATGTGTTGGCGCCTTCACTGTGGCATGTAGTCATCGTCTCACGTGCCACGCATCTCATGATTATCATGTTTGCACCAGTGACCTTTCTTCGTCATTCATTGGCGTCACGTAATACCAAATTTGGCATATGTGAAGCTAGCGAAACGGCCACGAGCACGTCATCAGTGTGGCATGTAGATATGTTGTTTCATGACACGCATGTCGTGATTATCATGTTTCGATGCGTCATTTTCCTATGTCGTCCATTCGCATCGCGTAATACCAAGTTTGGTACATGTGAAGCTTGCAAAACGGCCGCGAGCGCATCATTAGCGTAGCATGTAATTATAATTTTACACGACACGCATCTCATGATTATCATCTTTGCACCAGTCACATACCTTCGTTAGCCATTCACGTCTCGTAATACCGAATTCAATTGATGAGAAGCTAGCTAAGCAGGCAAAACATCCGCGAGCGCATCATGAGCAAGGCATGTGGTCATGTTGTTACATGACAAACATCTCATGTTTATCCTGTTTGCCCCGGTACCATAGCTTTGTCAGCCATTCACGTCCCGTAATACCATATTTGGTATAAGTTAAACTTGCGAAATGGCCACCAGTGCATCATGCGCATGGCATGTAGACATGTTACATGACACGCATCTCATGATTATCGTGTTTGCACCAGTCACATACCTTCGTAATCCATTCACGTCCCGTAGCACCGGATTTGATATATGCGAGGCTAGCGAAACGGCTGCGAGCGGATCATGAGTGTGGTGGCATGTAGTCATATTGTTACATGACACGCATGCCGATATTTTCATGTTAGGGTCAGTCGCTTATGTTCGCCGTGCAATAAGGCCATAGCATACCATTTTTAGGGGCGAAGCTCCTTATGGCGTGGCTTGTGCGTCTCTTGTAATACGTAACCACCAGTGGCACATACCCGAAATAGGTATAACATTTCACCTCCAAGGTGGTGCCGGTGAGAGATTTCTTCTGTGAGTTGTTTAACAATAAAATATAGTGCTCAATGTACATGCCAATGGCTGCTAATGGGGAATGAGAGACAGGAGCATTCGGCTTTAAGTCAACGCGCACGCTGCCATCCCCATTAGCAGCCATTGGCATGTACATTGAGCACTGTCGGACAAGAAAGGGTTGCTACATTATACTCGCTGGATGTAACCTCCTTAGTTTTAGAAAGGTTTAGCGAGCGTTGAGCCGCAGGGCCATGAATACAATGAACTAGTATATACCATGAATGAATTCGAGGTGGTTAAAGGGGGGAAGCAGATACGAAGCGCAAGCCGTAAGAAATTAAAAGCTGAATCCTCCTGTCTCTCATTTCACATTAGCAGCTACTGGCATGTACATTGAGCACTATCTGACAGGAAAAGGTTGCTACGTTATACTCGCTGGGCGTAACCTCCTTGGTTTTAGAAAGGTTTAGCGAGCATTGGGCCGCAGTGCCATGAATACAGTGAACTAGTATATACCATGAACTCAAGGTGGTTGGAGGTGGGAAGTAGACCCGAAGCGCAAGCCGTAAGAAAGTGTGCGTGTGCCACCTCTCGTTTAGTCCTTGGAATGTACACTGAATGGCGGTGCTTCTATATGGGGAATATATGATAAAAGATGCGAGATGGTGGGACTTGGAGTGTTGAATAGATGGACGAACGGACACACAGACAGATGCATGGATGGACGCATGAACGAAGGCAGGGACGGGCGCACGAAACGACGCATGGATGGTCACACAAACGGACGCATGGACGGACGAATGCTTCGCCAAACTCTCCATCATTCATTCCGTGGATATGCTGCCATTTTTTGCAACATGCCATGTGAACAAAACCCCCGCAACAGCTGCAGGACCACAAATGCAAATCATGACATTGATGGCATGTATTACATGGTTTTCAAGTTATGACTAGTCAAATGTGCTCGTCATACAGTCATGTTAAGCCATACCACGTTTAGTATTGATACCAATATCGAAACAGCCAGGAGAGCTAAAAGTCGTAGGCGGCTAGATAGACAAATAGATACGGTCAAAACGCCGAAGGCAAATGCTTCGCATTTAAAAGAAACATGCGTAACAACAAATTACTCAAATAACTAAAGCAGAAAAAGCATGGTCCAATAGCAGCGACGAGCTGCTAATCACAACATGATCTGTCCGCATGCCCAAACCTGTTCGAAGAGTTTTTTAAACAAAAATCTATTTTGTAGGTGCAGGCTCATTCAGTTCATATTCACGCGATCACCAATTATACAGATGCTCGTCCAATTGAGCTGAAATTATCGTGGTGGCATGCTTTACGATCAGGTTCAATACTAATCTAAGTGGCCCGACAGGTTGTCCTGCTGTAAAGCTGATTTACCCCGTCTCTCCTCTATATTACGCATCTTTGCTATGGACGCACTAGCACGTTCTTGCTATAAAAAAACGCCTTTTCACAACGAAATTGTTTATTTTTCAATCATTTATAAATGTACTTATGGGCTTCTCGCTAACAGTAGCAATAAAAAAATTAAACAAGAACACACAAGGGAGCGCGATAATGGCAATCTACACGCAAGAAACAGAGTGCCGTTAGAACTTCGTTCTTCGCCAGATCTCGATTCTCGCTGAACGAGGGTGCACTGGCTGTCAGCTTCTGCATACACCACAGAATGCTTCAAAAACCCAGGAAGCACTTCTGCGACCACGTCCAATGCTAGGTCACCTTGGCTGCTTCTGCACGATTCAGTCTCGACGGCGACCTGCAAAATATATGCAAAAACTATACATGCGGCCTTGAAGATATGCAAAAAATACGCGTGGTAGTACTCGAATACACAATGCTCATACTTTCATACACGCATTTGTACTTTATGGCGGAATAGTATTTAACCATTATCTTTACAACATTATCAAGCTACCTTCGGTCAGTCGATAATAAAATATCCCGTGTCCACAGAATAGATTGACCCGTTTGGAGGGATAGCTGTCTGGCAAGAGTGCTGACCGAACAATATATATATATATATATATATATATATATATATATATATATATATATATATATATATATATATATATATATATATATATATATATATATATATATATATATATATATATATATATACATCGCACACGCAATTTCTGTAGCAATGAAATTAAAGAGGCTGAGTCAAGGCGCGCAGGGGATCGATCACTGCTGCAACGCGTTAACATTAGCAATCCCTTTGTCTTTAATAACATCTTGATATTATTACGAAAGACGTTGTAGGTGGAGGGCTCGGAAATTTTTGATGCGTTATTTAACTCGCACCGACACCGCACAGTATACACGGGCCTTGGGTACGATTACGTCTGTTTGTGGTCTGAAGCTGGTGAGGGCTCCAGTATGGCGCGCTGAACTCAACAGCAACGAACACAAAATAGAAGATAATTGATGATTGATTGATTTGCGGGGTTTAATGTCCCAAAACCACCATATGATTATGAGAGACGTCGTAGTGGAGGGCTCCGGAAATTTCGAAATATAGAAGATAATTAAACAAGCAATAAAACTAAATATAAAGATTTGAAATATGTGGGGAAGGTTTCTTATAGGCAAGCCTTTTACCGCATAGAACGCAAGGCATATATAATAAAGGTACTGTTAGATTCAGATGAAACGCTACTTATGCGCATCGTAGAGCTGAACTGCTGCCCTTCCTTCAGAGTATGGGACAACGAGCAAGACAGGTATCGCCAGCACTTGTTTAAAAAGAATGAGAAAATAGCAATGTCACGCAGGGGAACGCGGCAGCAAGTGATTTTCCGGGCGTGAATATTGTCTTCTGGAGAATGAGTCGGGCCTTCCCTAGCACCAATAATAGCAATAAAACAACCTCAACAGAGCTGATTCTCAGCCCCGACACACACACCAATGCCCTATTTCGCTGGTTTATAAAAGAGATCGATGTGGATAATCGTGGTTGACCTCGAAAACGCTGCAGTGGTACGTAGGTCGCTTTCACAATGAAACGCTTCAACATACGCCTACGTACCTTCACCATAGAGAAATAAAAAAAGGTGAAGAGTGGACACTCCCGTAGACCCCAGCGGCCCAATCGACTCTAGCACACCTAGTGGTTGATGAGAGCAAGTGGCTTGCGCTTCCGGTTTCGGTTTCACTGGCGCAACTTTTGAATTACTTTGCATAACCGACGTTTGGCTATGTCGTAAGTTCATAATTTCAGACCACTATTCATCGCCCAAATGGATAGTTTTTGTAGGTCGTTTTGATTTAGCGATTCCCTGTTTTGTTTTGTTCAGTGGTTCGTGCGAATCGGTCGTGACGTAGTTTTTATTTTGATTAAGTTATAATAAAAAGAGATGCAGGTAATGATAATTCACTATCGTTTTATTCATCGCGCTTGTGTTTTTCTTTTGGAACAAGTGATCAATGTATATATCAGTCAAAGAAACAGAGCATCCGCAATGTTTTATTCAAAGGCAAGGTAGAGTATGAGAATATAAAAAGCACAATATGACAAAGGTAGACAACAAATGCATCTCGCCTTACAAATAAATTGTAACAAATATTGTAACAAATACATAGAGAACACAGACAACGCACACATCGCTAGAGTTGGCAGAAGCCGAGAAACTGGTGAAGTATGACACACCGGGCCAGTGGGTAACTAAGGATCTATGGCAAAAACATAGCGCACAATGCTGATGAAGAAGGAAGAAGTGACATATACACAGCAATGAAGTCGCGAATCACGCCTGGGCTTAACTGAAATAATGCATAGAAAAAAAGAGCGCACAGAAACCACACGACACAATATAGCAGAAAGGCAAAGGTGCAGTGTGCTGGCTGTGCTTAAGAACAGCTAGTCCAAAATGAAAAAAAGCAGACTTGATGCCTGCTTGTCCTCAGAAAGGTAGGGCTTTGCAGCTTGCTCCCTACGTGAAAGACAAACTTTATGCTACAACACTGGCAGGTCTTGTGGCTTTTGTTATGCGTCGCCTTCATCAAAAACTTAAGATCCCAAGTGATTTGCGTTTGGGTGTTGCTGTGACGCTTGCGAGCTAAAATAGATTGTAGTCATCACTTTATCCAGAATTGTGGACTTTAATTGGTGCTACGAGAGCGGTATTACAGGGCTAATAAATAGCAGAAGGAAACCACTTTGGCTCATTATTTTTCACAAAGGCTCTACATCGTACGTTATCACTCACAAGCTATATAAAAATAAAATGGCAGCGTCCGCAGCCCCATCAAACGCTACAAGTTTGGGTATTCTTTTGAAAATTTTGATGGGCAAGATGAGGAGGTTGATGAGAAGCTAAAATACGAAAAGCGTGATAACATGAACCGTGCCCACTTCATACTGTGTTCCTTACCCGCTCGAAGACATTTCAACAAGCGGTTTTGT
Source organism: Rhipicephalus microplus (assembly GCF_043290135.1). Classification (NCBI taxonomy): domain Eukaryota; kingdom Metazoa; phylum Arthropoda; class Arachnida; order Ixodida; family Ixodidae; genus Rhipicephalus; species Rhipicephalus microplus. The sequence continues at coordinate 128,591,249 of NC_134704.1, forward strand.
TATCGATATATTACTTGAGCTGGAGAGATAAAGCATACACAGTGACCAAGCGACCCACAGTAAAGTGTACAGTTCGCCCGTATTTGCTACAAAAAATACAGACAGGATGCCCAACATTCTTTTTAAGGTTATGCAAATCACTTCGAGCGAATACACAGTGTTTGTACTCCTCATAGCGGGTAACCAAAACAATGAATGCAACAAAGGAGTGGTTAGTCCAGTTGAACTGAATATAAGCATATAAGACCATAATGAAGTCTGCTGTAACGAAGTAATAACATAACAAAGCTATTGCAGGATTCGGCTCAACTCCAATACTTTAGTGTAAACCCGCCGCTAATTGCTAACCTTTGAACTTGTCAAGCTGCATGCCCGAGGTTGAAGACTGGAACCTAACCCTGTCTAAGTTTCGGTTCACAAAACGCACATGCCAACATAAACGAACCCGGCAAAACATTTTCAGAAACTTAGCGCGACACCCAGCAGAGCAGAAATGAAAATCGCCAACACTTGACAGATGGTGATACAAAACATCGCACACTTTCAGGTGATGTGCAGTGGCCTCAATTATGGCAAGAAAGTGAGATTCAAGTTGTTGTACGTATGCAAAAGCTGCTTCTGATGGCACAGTGAGATTCCCAAAAAGTTTGCTGGGGACGTGGTATGCTTTGAGCATTGTGAAATACTGGTGGGTACCCTTAAGCGTCTCACTGTCGTCTTTCAGTAACTGTGGGCAACTGCAACCGTCACATGCATTCCGAAGGAAGTGTTTGATGAGAAAACCAGCTACATAATATGCAGCGGAGTCATCGATAATATGGGAGTGAATGTTTGTCGCAAGTTCAGAGAGATCGTCTAGAGCGGGAAAGTCGTCAGGCTGTGGCTGTGCACACTCCTCATTATCCACAAGAGACGCACTGGTGAGGGAGAATGGCGACAGCTGTTCCTGGAGGAGGTCACATTTATCATCCTCGACATTTCCGTATTCTGACAGCTTGAAGAGTTTTCTTATGCAGATGTGCTTCAGGCCACAAATAAATTGTGCTACATTGGGGTTGGTGTTGCAACCCTGTTTTTGCCTAATGTGGCCAAATATGTTCTCCAGAGGATCCTGTTGAAGCCTGCGTGTTAACAGGTATTCAAAATTGTAATTTTTGGAGAGGTCGTCCCATAGTTGACAAATTGCCTGAATTGTAATTTGCCAACCTACGATGGTTTGTGGTTGACGTCTGCCAACAAACTGCCATGATGCAATCCAGGGAAGCTGGCCTCGGAGGAAGTCAATCAGCTCTGAATCATTTTTCATGATTGCATGCCGCAGCTTTTGCGAAGTTTTTTTTTTACTCGAGCTGTTCAAGGCATCGAAAATCCTGTCCATACGATCACAAAATTGAGCTGTAGTGATGGCCGAGGCAGGCAGCACCTTCGCATACACCATTGCCGTGATAGCAATCGAAACTGATGCACTGAGGACCTGAGTTGCTCTGCTGACCTTCATATTAGAAAAAGGTTTCTGATGAACGTGCCGTTCAGTCAACTTTGGAGCCAATCGCAACCGCAACTCATGTGAGGATTGGTAAAGGCTTACAATGTGCGACCAGTTAACGATGTCATCCCCAATGTATAACTTGTGTGCTTGGACATTATTGCGCGTTGTTTTAATTAAATGCGGAACATCAAAAATGTAATATACCCGCTCACCATTAACTTCAAAAAAAGGCTTTGCTACAGTCACTTTTAGTTGGTTAGCGAGACTTACATTTGAACTGCCCTGGTCACAAATGACTGCTTTCACTGCAATATTAATGCTCCTAAGCTCCAAAATGAGTGACACCAGCAAGTTATGCATAACAGATGATGGTGTTGATGTGTGCCCTATAGTAAAAGCAACCGGTTGAACCCACTTTCTCGAAACACCAACAAGAAGAAAAACCAGTGCTCGATCAGCGATGGTTGAAGTGCGATGAGTGCCATCATCTGTAAAACCCTGGACAACGTCTCTTGAAGCATCATAGTACAAATTCTTTTTGAGTGCTATTTCGTCGAAAACTAAAGCGCACACTCGGTCCCGTTCATTCCAAGCTTGAGTATTTGTTGCAATGGAAGAAAGGATTCCTGGAATTATGCCTGGAGTCATCTTTACATTAGCTAGCCACCTCCTTAATGAACGCCGGGAGGGCAAAGAAAAATACGGAGCCAGAAATCGGTATGCCCGCGGACCTCGGAAGTTTAAGTGAAGAGCGAATTTTTTGAACCACACGGGAAACCGCTTGCCCTTGCGTTTGGGCCTCAAGCGAACATGTGCAGAAAGAAGTTTAAAAACCTCCTCGGTGACAGGCGGTCGGATAACTTCAAGGGCCTTCGTAGTCGATGACGGTGCTTGGTGAGGCTGTCTCTGCAGTCTTTTGATAGTTTTCCGCTGTGCTGCTACTTTGGCTTGCAGATGTTTAATGGTTTGCTTGTACTTCATTGATGGAGACATTGTCGCTGGCACACAGGAACGCACTGCAATAAACAAAAAAATTGATGTAAAAGCGAAGAACAACTAATCCCATACGAGCACTTTCCTCGCTCTTTCAGACCCAAGGTGCACAACTTTCTGTGGTACAAAGTTTTCGATTCCACTACCTAAAAACAAACCATTCACAATGTTGACAATGCACAAAAAAAATGAAAATCACTGAGAGCCCACCCTTACATTTTGTAAGTGCACACGTAGTGTCCTTTTGAGGATAGTTTCCTCAGAATGTCCTAAACATAAAATAGCACATTAAAAACTGCTGCAATAAAAGCATAGTCACCATTTTCTCTAAGGCACTCAGGCGTGGAGCTGTTGGCGGAGACGTCTTCTGGAGGGTCTTGTGAAGCTTGTTCAGTGCCTCGGACAATGCTGTCGGAACAATCTTGCGAGCGGCCTGCGGAAGTCTCTATATCAATCCACTCTGGTGTTGAAGTGAACATACAACTTACCGGCCACACAAGTTCCTTTTTTGACAGCTGAACGACTGGTTAAGGTTTTCTCCGGCAAGACGAAATCATCAGAAATTCTTTCACCAGCTACAAGGGAGCTGCCACCTGCAGAGGTTTGGTCAACAGTCAATTTGGGTAAAAAAAAAAAGAAATCGCGACACTGAACGCACCCTGTTCATCGGGGCACCTCAATGTGTGGGAGCCGCTTTTTGAAGCCTCTACCGCAGGTCCTGAAGAGATGAAATTACGACAATGTGTCAGTAAGAGGCTTATAATAACACAAACTGAAGCTCATCCGCACCTTGCAGTGCAGCTTCTGCAGCCATGTCACAGTCACTACTTGAAGCGACGCTCAGAGAACCTGCATATATGTGCAGTTGGTACAAGTTACAAAGCTTGTAGCATGGGGAAGCTTAAACAGCTCTTTCAAACGCATAAATTGGTCGAACGTGGAAGAAAAGAGACGGCACCAACTAGGAAACAAGTAATTTGTGATTTTTGGAATTATCAACAGTGGCAGCTTTCACTGATGAAAGGTATACGTACATGTGCACTCAGGCTTGAAGATAACGTGAAATAGCCCTTTAAAGTCTTTCAAAACAAGTTGCGCAGGTCCAGAGCATCAAAAAATGACAGAAATGTAAAGCTGCTGTTAGGAAGGTAATAGCCCACAATTCACAGAATTTAAGACTTTCCAAGTGTTACTTCTGTAGTGAGGTTTCTCTATCGGCTACAGAGATCTTCACGGTTAACTGTCGCCACTGATTCAATACAAGTGGCTGCTATTGCACATATTTGAGTTTCAGTCAATCACTTACATGGTGCAGCTGGTTGCACACTGGGAACAGCCATTCTTGTAAGCCTTGTGTGCCCAGGGTCCATGAAACTTTGAGCAGTAAAATGGTCGCTACAAACCCTGTACGTTGCGTACAATAGGCTGGCCGGCTTACTCAGGAGATCATCGCGTCCAGCATACTGCATCCATGCTTTCATCCTGCATTGGCAATGAACTATCAGCTGAAAGGGGAAGTGCTTGAATAGCGATTTTTTATTGTTACCCTCACTTAGCAAGTACGAACAGTAAGCCTACAAACATGCAAACCATACAAAAGCTTTAACACACCTGCCGTCCCGTGGTACGCGGAAGAAACTCGTCCCAGGCTTCTTGTGGGTTCTGCCATTGTTGAAGCACCACGATACACAGCAGTAGCTGCCGTAGCTTGGACCGCCGGACGGCATGGCGTCAGCGCGGTCTGAAAATGTTAGTAAGTGGATGCTTCGCTGTCAAATTACAAAAAAGATATGTGCACGTCATAAGTGTACCAGCAAACCCCTTTGAATGATTAGCTAATCGATGCACAATACAAAACCAGTGATACATCTCTGACCCATAAAACTCTGACTTACAAAGATATACGTCAAGACCACGAACAAAGATCTTCAGAAGTTTCCAGGCCGCTATCCCTTGTAATGCAATGGTATCGCGGCCTGGGAACTTAAGAACACCTTCGTACGTACGCAGTATCAGCAGTACATTGGGAAGAAAAATCGTAGTTGAAATTTGTGCGGTAAAATTATATTGGAAACGTCAAAAAAATTTGTGGGCAGCTTGCACTAGTGGCACAAGGCTAGCGAAGAAACGAAGATGATGGCCACTTGGCTAGTCCAGATTTGCCTCCGGCACACCAAGAATTATTCGTGTTCCGAGCCTTCGGGAAATGCGTCGTGAAGCATGCGAGGCCCAACAAACGCTTCTCAATATTTTGCACCGAGCCTACGACCTAGCTGCCCAGCTATGCTCAGCGCACAGACGCTCGCGTCCGTGGCAGACGCAGCACGCGTCGCCTCGGCTTGACGCCGTGCCGCCTTTTCTATACTGCATACGTTGCACAATGTTCCCGTCTAACCGCCGCATAGAGCCACAAACTTTCTCTTTAGCGAACCTCCCAGTCCTTACAAGCTTCAGAAAAAGGTTACAACTGCGTGAATGACACGCCACGTAAGAAACAAACTCGCACACACGAAGCGCAACGTGTGTGTGTGCATCTTTCTATGTTTGTTGCATGGTGTCTTTATCGCGCAGGCGTAACCGTTTTCCGAAAAAATGACCCAACAAGACCAACAACATGTCATTCAACAAGCTTCGCTTGAAAACGTGCCTCACCTGTTATCTCACGCTTGAAAACGCCGACGCAGCCGACGTTGACGAAAGCGACGAAAGCTTCTCGCTGTCAGTCATGCATGGGCTTGTCGCTGGGTAGATGGTGTTTATGACAGTACGGCTGAAGAAAAATAATCGCGTAGGGTGTGTTGAATAAATCGTTTTTATGTATAAAGAACATACCAAATTTGGGCGTGTAATTATTAATTTGTGAAAACAATTCTGTTGCATTGATTATAACTGTGTTTTTTTTTTGCGCTTGCGCCCTCTGACGTGTGGTGGGAGCACTAGTTCGTTACGTAGTCGTGACGCACTTCCTAAGGCCAGGTTTCGCGGAGTGTCCGCTCTTGTCTTCTTCTTTCTCTATGCCTTCACGTGCAGGCTCGCCCTCGGCGTTCGACGGTGTCGGAACGCTGAGTGCGAGCGATGCCGAGGTGCTGGCCTCGTCGGCGTTCCTGACCCGTGGTCGTCAAGTCCCGCTGAAGGACAAAGCGCTGAGGCGGGGAGTCGCGTATTCTTCCCTGTCCAAGCAGCAGGACTCACCTCGGGCATCAGCTGCTCTTTGGGCCTCGTCCCCGCTGCGAGCGTACAGCAAAATCCTATGCTACTACGAGTCGGTATGAGAAGAAGCTCAAAGGCGGGATGGAGACGCGGACACTGGCGTCACTCGTGAGTGAGGACCTCCCAGGTAGCGTCGATCCTCGAAGGAGATCCGCAGCCACGGGGGTTGCACCCCGTCCTCAACGAGCGGCTTCCGCGACCAAAACTTGGGGCCTTCGACGGCAACGACGCCATCCGCGTCCGACTCGAGGCGCTGACTTCGTGTCTTGAGAGGGTAGAGCTTTTCGGGGCGTGGATTAGTTAGCCGAGGACGCGAAAATGCTGGCGAACTGTTCAAGTGGTCCGAATGGAAACTGGAGCCAAAAAAGGACATGACACGTCACCGATGCTGCGGCGAACTAACCGCGTGGCCCTCGTTCGATAGTTCATGACGTAAGTGATTGAAGCGCCACCTACCTCCTCAAGCATGTTGCCCTATTTTTCTTTCCTTCATCATATTGCCTATAGTATACTATAAAACTTTCTGGTGTACTATAGTATACCTATATAACATTTCCGAAAAATCTATACCAGTTTGGCGAAGAAAGGTAAAATGAAGTTTCCTACAATTGGAGGAGACAACAAAAGCCCAAGTAAGTATGTTTCTGTATTACTATTATTACTACTAATATTAAAATAGTAATTTCAATTAGCCTTTTTAATAACAACTGCCGAGGCATGGGTGTATGCGTCTTCAAGATCATCATGAAACACAGGATTGTCTTGTCTTGTCTTGTCACCTAGGAGATATTGGCTCATACCCACATGGGGGATTGGCCACACTGTACCATATAATAGATATTTTTTACAACGCTTGCTAAAAAAGAAAGAGAAATTAGATAAGAACAATTACAATGTTCCTTTGAAAAACGCGAAAAAGTGCAGAAGAATTCGATAAACCAGAATATATAAAACAAATTAACAAGAATGAGAAAGGGGGACGAAGAATTGGATATATCTGGCAGTACCAGTTGCAGCGTATCGTTCCGGTTGCCCGAATGAATTTATGTAGCGCTGACAGAATAGCACTGCGGCCCACACCCAACTGACTGGCTCCAAACGATAATAGGGTAGATGTATTGACTGGCAATCCGAGCATACCAATCGGTCTTTCAAGAATTATTCGGCGCAGTGAGGCGAAGCAGCGGCATGTGAGAAAAAAGTGATCTATTGTTTCCGGTTCATTGCAAACTGCACATAGGTTAGTTAACAAAAATCCTGAATTGTTGAGATAAATATTTAACCGAAGAACTCTACAGCGAAAACTTGTGAGGGTCACCTCACATTGACGGGAAAGGCAGTTTGCGGTGTTCCATGTGAATTGCAAGTGCCGAAATTCTTCAGATTGTAGGAGCGACGTTTCGTTGATTTTTAAGATTAACAGGCCTTTGAATCGTTCGGCAGTAATAAAAGGAAACTGTGGAGCTACTAGCACCACCGGGAAATTTAAAGATGCCGAAGCGAGCGATTCAGTAATTTCATTTAGTACAATTCCAGCATGCTCGGGGACCCCAATAAACCGAACTTCTAGTAGGCTATGCGGTACGAGAGACCAAAATATCCTGAGAAGAGGAGACTGCTTTGCGGACGTTAGATGTGTACATACAGACAAAGCATCCGAAATAATAATAGCTTTTGATTGCTGATAATTTAGTTTTTAAAGAGCCAATGTAATAGCCAGGAATTCTGCGATATATATTGGTGTGAAGTCAGGCAATCGGAGCGCAAAAGACCAAATAAGCTGATGAGAAAAATTACCTACTCCAGCCTTCTGAAGATTTTGCGTTGCATCCGTCGAAATTACTACGTATTTAGGAAAATGACTGAGATGGTCTTGAAGGAGGCCCTCCAGAACATGCTTTGGAAGTAACTTGGCATTTTTCCGAAAAATATCATCGAAAATTAAGTCAACTGGCACCGAGCATTGTGTTTGGGGAGTTAAATGCTGGAAGGAAACGTGAATATTTGATAACAGAGACTCGACGAAAATGACTTTGGGGTCTTTGATAACGAAACCACGGGCGCTGAAAGAAACAAACTGGATGTTTGATGAAAACTGTCTGTGAACAGAAGAGGGGCGCATCGTATCAAGGATCGATCGATTAAGGGTGCATGGATGAGCAGTAGCAGGGTTGGCTGTGCCACACAGCGTGCAGATTATGGGATTTGGTTTGGGGCAGACATCCGAGCGGTGGTTTGTCGCAGACTACGGTGTGCTTTTTATGTAGGTAACATTTGTATTCGGCTCCTCGATAGTAGACATGGAAAGGGACGTGATCGCCGTCGAATACAATGAGTACCGTGTTTGTCTTTCCCATTCGGCGAGCTTGTAGTATCATGGGGTTGCGGTCATTAACAAGACTTGCTGTCTTCAGGAGAGTCGTAGGGGAGAATATTGTGGATCACTCCCTTTGCTGTGTTCTCAGGGGAAGTAACGTAGGCTCGAACGTCATAGGTTTCAGTTTCCACCTTTAGTTTGGAGATCCGACTGTGGATTTCTGCGTTGGATAGATTAGGTGTGCTTACTACGATGCGATTAGCTTCAACGCATGTGCGGTAAATGTCCTCTTTGAGTAGCGTTGCGTGCAGATCCACTTCGTGTAGAATATCATCGCGCAATTGTGCTTCCCCCACTTTGGAGAGATCGAGGCCGTCCCTCGGGCGAATCATAACTTTTACGTGATCATCTGGCAGGCGCGGTTGCCTGGGTTTGCGAGGGAGACGCTGGGCAGATCCGTTCAGCATTGGGGAATCGGACGCGCTTCCCTGGCCAGTTGGCGATGCCGGAGAGTTCGATGCATGCTTGCGTTGCTTGTTTCGGTGGCTAGAGATCCATCCGGCTTCGAGGGTGGCGTCTTCAGGGGCGATCTCAGTTCCTTCGACTTTCACCACTTCCATGGTTAACACTGCTGCAATTTCTGAAGGTAGGGCTCAACGCGGGTGAGTTAGATGGAGTTGGGTGGCACCGGCGTCGCGGCGAGGAGCAGCTGTTGTGGCAGCCGCCACGCCAGCGTCGGGCGGCGCGAGCAGTGCGCCGCGAAGACACTGCAGTACGACAACGGGAGGCTGAACCGGCGGGGCAGCGGCGTGCGGACCCAGCTTTGCTCTACTCTCCATCATTCACCCCGTGGATGTGCTGTCATTTTTCGTTACACATGTTCTTTTTGTTTACGTTTAGAATACCAAGGAGTCCACGTGATTGTTCTTGTTGAATGTGGAACATAGAGACAGATCTAACTATCACGGAAAACTGACATTTCCTCAAAGTGAGGAGAATATGTCTCTCTCTTACAAAAAGTTTGTTGTTAAAATTGCTAAATTCAAAAATCCAAGATAGTATATGTACTATCACGAAGCGTAGCGTCTATACTGACAACTGAATGCCGTCCCCTCTCCATACTGCCCAATGAAAATAGCGTCCAACCAATCCATGTACAATCAAAATCATGTCTGCATGTAATGAAAGGTGCTAGGGAGCATCACTCGGAACGTTTGTCAGCAGTGGGGAATCCTGCACATATGTAGGTTTCTATAGCAGCAGCGCTTTAAAAAAATGGCAGATCCCACGTACAGTGGGAATAGATGATATGCGAAGCACGAATGAGAAAGGACGATAGGTCACTTTGAAATCAGCACGACGTTAAGAGGCGGAGGTAAATTATGCCGTACATGACTTCCATGTCATGATTATCATGGTTCAACGTTTCATTTACTTTCGTCATCTATTAACGTCACCTGATACCAACTTCGATATATATGGAGCTAGCGAAACTGACGCGAGCCTGCAATGAGCGTAGCTTGTAGTCATGTTTTACATGAAATCCATATCATTATTATCATATTTGGACGAGTCGTTTCTATTCATCGTCCATTCACGTAACATAATACCAAATTTTGTATATGTGGAACTAGTGAAACGGCTGCGAGAACGCTATCAGCGGAGCATGTAGTCATGTATTACATAAAACGCATATTATGATTATCAGGTTTGAACGTGTCATTTACCTTCATCATATAGCCACTTTCCGTGATACCAAATTTGGTACATGTGGAGCTAGCGCAACGGCGGTGAGTGCGTCATGAAGGGCCCACTTTACTCCGACGCAACGTTGATGCACGCGCAGGCTGGGAGCAGCGACGGCACGCAAGCGAAACGCGAACACTCAATAGTCTGACGCAAGGCGTGACCAGCGTCCGTCGGCGTGACCCGGTGGCAACCGGCGCAAAATGTGACATGCTCCGTTTCGCGCCCACGACGTTAAGCCCAAACTCCATAAGCGCGAAAATGCACGCGACAGCGACGAGCGACGCTATGAGCGACGAAACATGGCGTTCGCGCAACGTGTCGCGGGGTAGTTTTCGCGCGATCGCTCGGTTCTCCAGATTTGGAAACCGTCGCTCATCGCCCGGAAGTGCTGGGCTCAAGCAGCCAATAGCGAAAAACCGGAAAAGACGAAGACTACATAGGTGCACGTGACCCTGCCCGAGTCACGTATGCGCAACAAGAAATAACGCAATGTTTATTACGCATGCGCATATAAAAAATGCTGCAAGGCAATAATAAACACTTTCCGTTCCATTACACAACAATATATCCTATTTTTAAATTGGAAACCGCTCGCTACGCGGTTTTCTTGGTGCGAGTTGACGGCCTCATGCCAGCAACAGTGGAATTCGCTCGCCGAAGCCGTCGCGTGAATGAGGTTTGCCTGCGCTAGCGACTGATCGCGCGAAGACGATCTACGTCGCGTCGCTCGTCGCTGTCGCGTGCATTTTCGCGCTTATGGAGTTTGGGCTTCACTTAGACAGAACCGCGTCTGTGTCTCTTTGTGACAGAGGGACACTGTTTGCGCTCAAACGCGCATGCGCCAAAGCAATGCAGCATGGCACGCGCCAGCGAGTATATGGCATGCAGATCCACAATGAAGGTTAGTGGGCAGATCCACTAATAATCTACTAGAGAGATATCGGCGCCTGGCGTGGCATCGCCGGCGTGACGCGATATTACGAACGCCAGCGCGCACGCGCGTTTGCTCACGTCGAAGTGTATTGGTGTCTTGAGTGTGGCGTGTATTAATGTTCTTACATGACACACATCTCATGATTATCATGTTTGCAGCAGTCACATACATCCCTCATTCATTCACATGACGTAATACCAAATTTTGGCATATGTGAAGGTAGCGAAACGGCCGCGAGTCTATCATGAGTGTGGGACGTGACATGTTGTTACATGACACGCATGTCATGATAATCTTGTTTGCACGTGTCCTTTACCTGTGGCGTCCGTTCGCGTCACGTAATACCGAATTTGGTGCGTGTGAAGCTAGCGGAACGGCCGCAAGCGCATCATCAGCGTAGCATGTAGTCATGTTTTACATGAAACGCATCTCATGACTATCATGCTTGCACCAGTCACATACCTTCGTTATCCACTCACGTCCCATACTGAATTTGCTTCATGAGAAGCTAGTGAAACGGCCGCGAGCACATCATGAGTGTGGCAAGTAGTCATGTTGTTACATGACACACATGTCATAATTTTCATGCTAGGGTCTGTCGCTTGTGTTCGCCATTCAGTCATGTCATACCATACTGTGTTTTGCAACATATCATGTCAATGTCAATGAAACCACCACAAAAGCAGCGAGACAAGGACATGTAAATTATGACATTCATGTCATGATTTTCATGTTATGACTTGTCAGTTATGTTCGTCAGTTGAGTTGAGTTGAATAAACTTTATTTGCCCAACGGTTCTTGCTGTGCCCGGGGCTAGGCTGCCAGGGACACATCGTTCAAGGAACATATTTTGAGGTCTTGAGGTCCTCGGCGACGGCCCTGGCCCGCTGGACGGCCCACACCTGGTCTTCGAGGGCCTCGCTGAGAAGGGCGGCTTGCCATCGCTCAGCAAGGTGCCGCATTTTGGTGGGTCCCTCTATCATACAGTTATGATATACGATACCAAATTTGGTATCGTTACCATTATCCAAATGGCCAGGAGAGCTAAAAGTCGTAGGTGGCTAGATAGATAGATAGATAGATAGATAGATAGATAGATAGATAGATAGATAGATAGATAGATAGATAGATAGATAGATAGATAGATAGATAGATAGATAGATAGATAGATAGATAGATAGATAGATAGATAGATAGATAGATAGATAGATAGATAGATAGATAGATAGATATGCTCAAAGTCGCCAAAGTTCGCCATGAAATGTTTCGCCTTTAAAAACGTGCCTTTGACGGCCGCAATTCCTGACTAATTCCTTCTACGAAAAAGTAGTAGTCGTCAGGAGAATAGCCCAAAATCTTCAGTTCGCTGTGAGAAAATGCGCACATACCATGAAATCGTCGCACACTTCAGGCTAAATAGCAAAGTATACCCGAGAGCAGACAAGTCACTCAGTAAGAAAAACAAGGTTTTGTGGTGAAAGTTACAGAGTGTTTTTTCCAAACCCCGCTCTTTACAGCAAGTGGCGCCCCGCAGTGTTCGGTTTCAGTGCGAATTTTGTGATGAGGTAGCAAACTTGGTCCACATGGTGTGCAAATGTCGTAACCGAAACGATTGTTCCCACACTGTAGAATTCTGGGAGGGCCTGCTCCGCAGCCCAGACCCCAACGTCCAGCGCGACCTAATCCGTCAAGCCCTTGCTGCTGCCGTGTCCCAAGGGACACGGCTGACAGCTTTTTCCGTCTGACAGCTTTTTGTCTCTCCATCGCTTGAATCCATCCTGAGTCTGCAAGGGTTTTACGGGAAGATAGTATAAAAAACGTACGTCGATCTTTTTTTCGCTTTAAGGTAAGATATTTAGTGCAACCTTCCATCTCGCAAACACTCACACAAGCCCTCCCACATCCACCCGAGTAACACGTACGATTCAATTCAACTAAATTTTATTTTTCCAGTAAGTCTATGTTGAGTGGTTATGGTATGGTTTGAAATTGAAGTGTAATAGGAAAAACTGCAGGTGATTTCCGCCTCCTGGATTAAGGTGTCTGCATGCTTGTGGTACGCGCACGTGCGCTCACTCCCATTTTCTTCCATCCATGTGAGAAAACTGCGACTTCTTATTCAAGAAGATGGGAGAAGAAGAACGAGAAGACGTCAGATCGTTAATTATTGCTCGTGCGAGCGTTGGGAAACACAATCCTGCGCTTGATGATGATCATGAAGACTTGCCACCATGCCTCGGCAGTTGTTATTGAAAAGGCTGATTGAAATTACTATTTTATTAATAATAATAATAATAATAATAATAATAATAATAATAATAATAATATTAATATAATAATAATAATATAAAACATACTTACATGGGCTTTTGTTGTGTTCTCCAATTGTAGAAAACTTCATTTTACCTTTCTTCGCCAAACTGTTCTAGATTCTTCGGCAATGATATATAGGTATACTATAGTACACCAGAAAGATGTATAGTACACTATAGGCAATATGATGAAGGAAAGAAAAATAAGGCAACATGCTTGAGGAGGTAGGTGGCGCTTCAATCACTTACGTGATCAGATTTCGAATGAGGGCTACGCGGTCAGTCCGCCCCGGCATCGGTGACGTGTCATGTCCTTCTTTGGCTCCCTTTTACATTCGGACCACTTGATGAGCTTGCAAGCCTTTTCGCGTCCTCGGCTAACTCATCCACGCCCCGACAAGCTCTACCCTCTCAAGACACAAAGTCAGCGGCTCGAGTCGGACGCGGATGGCGTCGTTGCCGTCGAAGGCCGCAAGTTTTGGTCGCGGAAGCCGCTCGCCGAGGACGGGGTGCAACACCCGTGGCTGCGGATCTCCTTCGAGGATCGACGCTACCTGGGAGGTCCACACTCACGAGAGACGCCAGTGTCTGCGTCTCAATCTCTCCTTTCAGCTTCTTCTCATACCGACTCGTAGTAGCATAGGAATTTGCTGTACGCTCGCAGCGGGGACGAGGCCCAAAGAGCAGCTGATGCCCGAGGTGAGTCCTGCTGCTTGGACAGGGAAGAATACGCGACTCCCCGCCTCAGCGCTTTGTCCTTCAGCGGGACTTGACGACCACGGGTCAGGAACGCCGACGAGGCCAGCACCTCGGCATCGCTCGCACTCAGCGTTCCGACACCGTCGAACGCCGAGGGCGAGCCTGCACGTGAAGGTACGTAGGCGTATGTTGAAGCGTTTCATTGTGAAAGCGACCTACGTACCACTGCAGCGTTTTCGAGGTCAACCACGATTATCCACATCGATCTCTTTTATAAACCAGCGAAATAGGGCATTGGTGTGTGTGTCGGGGCTGAGAATCAGCTCTGTTGAGGTTGTTTTATTGCTATTATTGGTGCTAGGGAAGGCCCGACTCATTCTCCAGAAGACAATATTCACGCCCGGAAAATCACTTGCTGCCGCGTTCCCCTGCGTGACATTGCTATTTTCTCATTCTTTTTAAACAAGTGCTGGCGATACCTGTCTTGCTCGTTGTCCCATACTCTGAAGGAAGGGCAGCAGTTCAGCTCTACGATGCGCATAAGTAGCGTTTCATCTGAATCTAACAGTACCTTTATTATATATGCCTTGCGTTCTATGCGGTAAAAGGCTTGCCTATAAGAAACCTTCCCCACATATTTCAAATCTTTATATTTAGTTTTATTGCTTGTTTAATTATCTTCTATATTTCGAAATTTCCGGAGCCCTCCACTACGACGTCTCTCATAATCATATGGTGGTTTTGGGACATTAAACCCCGCAAATCAATCAATCATCAATTATCTTCTATTTAATTGTGTTCGTTGCTGTTGAGTTCAGCGCGCCATACTGGAGCCCTCACCAGCTTCAGACCACAAACAGACGTAATCGTACCCAAGGCCCGTGTATACTGTGCGGTGTCGGTGCGAGTTAAATAACGCATCAAAAATTTCCGAGCCCTCCACCTACAGTGTCTCTCGTAATGATATCAAGATGTTATTAAAGACAAAGGGATCGCTAACGTTAACGCGTTTCAGCAGTGATCTTTCTTCTCTGCGTGCCTTGCTTCAGCCCCTTTATTCTCAGTGCTGCAGAAAAAGCGTGTGCGTTATATATATATATATATATATATATATATATATATATATATATATATATATATATATATATATATATATATATATATATATATATATATATATATATATATATATATATGTTTTTTCTTTATTGTTCGATCAGCCATCTCGACAGACAGCTAGCCCTCAAAATGGGACAATCTATTCTGTGGACGAGAAATTTTATTATCGACAGACCGAAAGTTGCTTGATAATTTGGTAAAGATAATGGTTAAATACTATTCCGCCATAACGTACAAACGCGTGTATGAAAGTATGAGCATTTTGTATTCGAGTACTACCACGCGTATTTTTCGCATATCTTCAAGGTCGCATGTATAGTTTTTGCATATATTTTGCAGGTCCCCGTCGAGACTGAATCGTGCAGAAGCAGCCATGGTGACCGAGCATTGGACGGGGTCGCAGAAGTGCTTCCTGGGTTTTTGAAGCATTCTGTGGTGTATGCAGAAGCTGACAGCCAGTGCACCCTCGTTCAGCGAGAATCGAGATATTGCACCGAACGAAGTTCTAACGGCACTGTGTTTCTTGCGTGTAGATTGCCGTTATCCCGCTCCCTTGTGTGTTCTTGTTTAATTTTTTTATCGCTACTGTTAGCGAGAAGCCCATAAGTACATTTATAAATGATTGAAAAATAAATAATTTCATTGTGAAAACGCATTTTTTTATAGCAAGAACGTGCTAGTGCGTCCATTGCAAAGATGCGTAACATGGGAGAGAGACGGCGCAAATCAGTTTTACAGCAGGACAACCTGTCGGGCCACTTAGATTCGTATTAAACTTGATTAAACCTGATCGAAAAGCATGTCACCACAAAAATTTCAGCTCAACTGGACGAGCATCTGTATAATTGGTGATCGCGTGAATATGAACTGACAGAGCCTGCACCTACAAAATAGATTACGGTTACAGAGGCACACCTTGATAACGTTGCACAAGATGTATATGCGCCCCATCATGGTATTCAGCTGCATATTATTCGCGGGAGGCCCTGCTTATAAAACAAACCTCTAGTTGTCTTGAAGCGAGAAGCACTGCGAATGTGTCTGGGACTCCCTAGATTTGTGGCTATCAACGTACTGTACCAGGAAGTGCGCCTGCCTACACTACTTTGTCGATTTCGAATTTTGACCGTACAAGCATTTTTAAAATTTTATAGCGTACTGGCAAGAAGATCTCAATATGCTTTTATCGCAAACCCAGACGCCTTCTTTCTTGCTCATTGGTCACGGTTTCACACACCTCAGATAATGTTTGTACAAAAGAATCTACAAAGTATAAATGTGAACATTAGAAATGTAATTGAGACAAATGACTTGAATTGTCATGTTATTATTGAGTATGATGATATATTCCCCCAGAAGGCCAAGTTACAATCTCTCAAATTTTAGGAGCGAAGCTCCTTAAGGCGTGGGCTGTGCGTCCCCTGTATGTAGCCACCTCTCGTTCAGTTCTAAGTATTACGCTAGCCACCGCCCGATCTAAAGGGTACAGCCATATCCATCCGTCCATCAATCCATCCATCCGTCCATCCATCCATCCATCCATCCATCCATCCATCCATCCATCCATCCATCCATCCATCCATCCATCCATCCATCCATCCATCCGTCCGTCCGTCCGTCCGTCCGTCCGTCCGTCCGTCCGTCCGTCCGTCCGTCCGTCCGTCCGTCCGTCCATCCGTCCGTCCGTCCGTCCGTCCGTCCAAAAGATGCAAGATGTTATAAACTAGACAGTGGTACGTGTAGTTGATTATGAAAGATGCGAGGTGTTATAAAATAGGAATGATGCCACATATGGCACGTGTCATCGTTCGATATAGTGCGGCGACGTACGCTAGGGGGAGCGTTGCAATAAAATCGAGTGGGCAAAATGTACGGAGGATTCATGGTTTACCAGGTTTACCTCCGGAGCTTCCCCACTCATCATCATTCACTTCGTGGATATGGCGGCATTTTTTTTAAACAACATATTATTAGATTGCTTGGAACATGCAGAAACTAAAAATATAATAGCCACAGATGCTTCTGTAAATAATCAAAAGGCAGGTGTAGGCATTGCCTCTGATTCGCTTGACTGGTTCTTTTCAGTGAGACTGCCTGATTTTACTCCAGTTTTTGAAGCGGAGCTCGTGGCGATCATTTTAGCTCTTCGAAAGCTTCCATCAGATCAAAACAACGCAGTCATAATGACAGATTCTCTTTCAGTTTGTGCAGCTCTGACAGCTTCAGAGAACTCTCGAATTCTAAGCACATTCAAAACATTAGTTCCCCCTGCAGTTGAGACTCAAGAGATTACTATGTGTTCCGGGACACTGTGGATTAAGATTAAATGAATTGGCCGATTCCTTAGCACGAGCCGCACTTGATGGGCCAGTTTTGTCCATACTGCCAGATGTTGGTTATCTCACGGCAATAGGATATCGAAAATCAGCAATCTCCAATGATACGATAGAAAAAGTAACTACATGGACAGAATATAACCACCTCATGTTTCCATGGCAACCCCACTGGAGCCAGTCCAGAAAGCTCGAAGTCCTAATTACTAAATTTCGATGTCGTGTCCCCCCCCCCTAAACCTGTATCTACACAGAGCTGGCCAGACAACATCACCCCTCTGCGCATTCTGCGGAGAAATGGAATCACTAGATCACTACTTTTTGTATTGTCGCCGCTACGAGATACTTAGAAAAAGGTTACTAGTTATGCCATTTCGGAAAATAGGCCTTAGATTGACGGCGGAAACGGCGCTAAGCTTTGGCGCCTCAGCTTTGGGACATTGCCACAGGGATGCTTTCAATGCCGTTTGCGATTATATTCAGGCAACCAAGCGTATGCCTTTGTGATCTTCAATCAAAAAATTATTATTTATTACTCCCCAGGGCACAGTGAAGTAAACGAAGTTGAGTGGAAATCATAACACCTCAAATCTCAAAATTGCTCAACTTGACTTTTTTGTTTGCTTTTTTATGTGGTTTTTTTACATTCGTCTTATTATAATACCAATTCATTACACATAGTTAAAATGATCACAGAAAAATTGCACTACACTTTCTTGGCCAATCCCCTTGAGTGGGTATGAGCCATCATCCCAAGAAAACAAACAAACAAACAAACAGATTTCTTCCTGCTCAGATATACTCCTTTTTCGATTTTCGGCTTTTCTTTCAATATATTTTTTCAGCCCAAAAGTACCTCGTGTTTGAAAAACCATAAGCCTTTTAGTTAAGATCCTGCCGCCCGGTTCTTGACCGATGTGCGGCCAAGCCCACCAGACAGGTGACAAAACCTGTCCTCAACGCTACCAGACACCTTGCCTTCTCATTTATCGTCGCCAAGAAAAAGCTAAGCTCCAACAACAACAGTACTTCTCAACCATGAATTCCACGCAAGATGCTCATCCGGAACACCAAGACGTGAAGCCTAGCGACACCCACTGCCGCAGTTTCAGTCCAACCTCGAAGCGTCGTGGCTCACGCAGCCGATCAAAGCAGCAATGCAAGATTCAGCCTCAGGAGCTCCTATTGAGATCTGCGGCACCCGAGGCTTCGGATCATGCCCCCCATCAGCAGCGGCAACCCCGTCTCACCCTCGCCACCCCTACGATAAGCTGGGCTAGCATCGCCTCCCAACATGCTCCTACACACAATACAGCGCCTACAAGTACACACACGATCACACCTAATAAGGAAACCATGTTAAGTACTATCACACTGGAGCTGCGTTGACTCCGTACGTTAGTACAAGAACTTCGCGTTGAAAACGCTGCTCTTCGGAAACAACTTGCCCAGCAACCTCCGTCCTCTTCTTTGCTTCACTCTGCTGACCGCCACGCCAATACCGCCCCCACCCCCCTACCCCCTAAACGAGAGGCTCCAGACACAGAAGAACCAGCCACACCATCGTCGCAACCATCTACCGCCTCAACACCCATTTTGCCTGTAGAATCTGTACCACAGCAGCAACTCCACGAGACAATTCAAACCGTACTTGAACGGCAGTTACCGATAATGCTTGAACAGACCATCGCGCAAACACTAGAGCGATCCCTCGATTCAATCCTCACAGCAAAGTTAGAGCACCAACTCATCTTTATGCTCGACGGAAAGCTGGAAGCCCGAGTGACAATTATCCAGAACAACCTTGAAGCCACACTTTTGAGTCTTCTCGTCAGCTACAATAGCAGAGTCATGGAGCTTGAGCGGTGTACACATCGCTCTCGCTCACACTCGTATCAGATTCCTTATGGCCGCATTAACCAAGATGGCCGTGAGTAATCCACACACTCAGCACAGCATCTGACAGTGGAACTGCCGTAGCTACCGCCGTAAGAGAAGCGTGCCACAAGAATATCTATCGACACTCAAAGAAACAGATACACCAAATATTATTGCTTTACAGAAATCGGGCGGACAGGCTAAGCTGGTCGGATACGCCTCTCAAGCCCCTGACGGTCGCGAAGTCGTTACCAACCACGTGAAACGAAATATCCCTGTAATTGAACACCCCTCGCTCTCTGATACAGTGCCACACATTATATTGGAAATCCTCTCTTCATCTCACCGGACATCCACCAGTATGTTCTTGGTCAATGTTTACAGCATCCCACGACAACCACATTGCTTTCACAAGCTCCTGCCTTATGTCAAGAAGTTGGCAAGAATTTCCCCCCTCCTCGTGGTAGGGGATTTTAACGCTCCCTCACCCGCTTGGGGCTACATTCACGACACCAGAAAAGGGCGAATGCTTTGGCAAGACACCCACAATCTTGACTACACCCTTATCACAGACCCGGCACGCCCTACGCGGTTGGGCAACAGCGTTACAAGAGACACCACTCCTGACCTCACTTTCACTGCGAACATTACGCATGCAGAGTGGTCTAACCTTCATGAACATCTAGGCAGCGACCACTACATAATACAAACGATCGTCAAGGCTGGCCCGCAGCGCAGGAAATCTAAACAACCTGCCCTCGTTGACTGCGATGTCTTCCGCGAATTGCGGGCAACGGCCTCTCCAGAATCTGCCACCTCGATCGACCAATGGACAGCTTCCTTACTACGAGACGTTAAGCGTGCTACCAAGACTCCACCAGAAGACGCCGTAGGTGACACGGTAGACACCAAGCTGCTGCACATGTGGGAGGCCCTCGCTGGACTGCGCAAGCGCTATAACTCCAACAAATTGAACCACTCATTACGCAAACGCATTGCTATATTAACGCGACAAATGGAAGATTACGCTCTTCAACTCGCCCGCCAGAACTGGCATCAGCTTTGTAACGTTATGGAACGCTTACCTAACGAGTGTTGAAGATTGGGCGAGTTGGTTCGTCGTACTTGAACTGGTATAGCGCATTACGGGGAAGAAGAAACGGCCGAGCAGACCGACACAAGAGAACAGAGCGCTGCTCAAGCTGAAAGGCTTTTGAGTGCTGGGTACCCAGCTATCCTACTGGCATCTATAGCTGAAAAGCTATTAAAACAGATAAAGAAAGGATGCAACTCCGAGGCCCAGCCGGATTCTAACGACCGAAAAAGACCCGTAGTTTTACCCTACGTGCATGACATTTCCCACCGGCTAAAAAAGATAGGGGAGAAATGCAGCGTCAAAGTGGTGTTTTCAGCGCCGGATAAGTTACAGCGGCTTTGCAAAGCTGTCAACCCTCTCAAATCACACACCACTGGTTGCGCAACTAAGCATAAAACTCGGTTTGTGCCGTGTGTAGTGGGGGTTGTTTACGCGATTCCATTCTCATGTGGTATGTGGTATTTCGGCCAAACGGGGCGATGCCTTAATGAAAGGCTAAAAGAGCACCATTATAATGCTCACAAAGCAATCCAGGGCCACATTGGAATTCACTGCCGCGATTGTGGATGTACCCCCATGTTTGACCAGTGTGAAGTGATAAAAAAGCACCCGTCACAGTTAACTCGAGAAATTATAGAAGCGCATTGCAATTATAGAAGCAAGAGCTGGCAGCACATGTATTAGAGCCCCTTCTTTGGGTTTATCTGAACATGAAGTGGCCTTCCTTAATCAGGGTAACCGCCTATGAATGTGTGATATGTGACGGTGTTATGTTGTGTGTTATCTTGTCGTTGCGTTAGGGTGGCTTTGTATGCTTGCGCCGGTCTACTTATTTGATGCAATTTGACAATAAAGCTCAGTTGGAACTAGTGCTCTGTCCTCTTGTGTCGGTCTGCTCGGCCGTTTCTTCTTCCCCGTAATGCGCTATACCAGTTCAAGTGCTTACCTAACGTGCCCAAAACGTGGAATATTCTTCGTCGTATGATAGAACCAACATCGACAAAAACTGCTCAGCGCCACTCCTTAATCACCGCTCTGCACAATTATCCAGGTACCAATGAAGACCTTATATCCAAGACCTATCTAGTCGGTACATTGTCAGTGCTACTTCGGTTGATCTCCCATGCTACAATGGGGTGGATAGTCCAGCCCTCGATTCCCAGATTACAAAAGCGGAAGTGAGGTCCGCAATTTCACAACTGAGACCCCAATCAGCGCCTGGCCCGGATAAAATTACAAATAAAATCTTACGAAACCTTGACGAAGGACCACTTGAAACGCTCACATCTTATCTGCAAATGGTTTGGGAGTCAGGAGAAATACCAACAACATGGAAAACCACCACAGTCATTCTGATACCTAAACCAGGAAAACCACTCACTATCGAGAACCTTCGGTCGATATATCTCACATCTTGCGTCGGCAACGTACTCGAGCATGTTATTCACACTCGACTACAAAGTTACATGGAAGAACATGCCCTCTACCCGCATACAATGTTCAGATTCCGCCCTAAACTTTCGACACAAGACGTGATGCTGCAACTGAAGAGTCACATTATCGACGGTGAAGACGGCTCTCGGTATGGGACACGTGCTATTCTGGGGCTAGACCTTACCAAGGCATTTGACAATGTGCTACATTCATCCATCCTTGACGCCCTCGCCACGCTCAACGTAGGTGCCCGTACCTACCGCTACATTCGGAACTTTTTAACGGACAGGACAGCCACACTTTCGGTCAACGATTTGCCTGCACCTTCCATCACTCTCGGTGGGAAAGGGACACCGCAGGGGTCGGTCCTCTCTCCATTCCTTTTCAACCTGGCCATGCATCACCTTCCGCCACTTCTAGAAGATCTCCCCCGCCTTCACCACAGCATATACGCGGACGATATCACCTTGTGGATTGCCAGAGGTAGGGACGGAGAGACACAAGATGCACTTCAATTGGCAATTGATAGAATCACAACTTACGCTGAACAACGAGGATTGTCCTGCTCGCCCCAAAAGTCAAAGTTACTCGTCTATCGACCTAGATCTCCCTACAACAGAGACCTTTCCACGATAAATCTGCATGTGCAACATCACCCAATACGAACAGTCCCTACCAATCGCGTAATGGGCTTCCGCTTTCAGCATAACGGCGGCAATTCGGAAACAATGCAACTACACTCTTAAAAAAATGGAGTGACGTTCTCTCCATTTAGGGAGGAACGGCGATGTACCCAATGTTCGTCTTTAAATAGAGAAACGTTGCTCCCTCATCCACGGAGAAACATGTTCCTCCTTATGAAAATCAACATGGCTGCCCCCAGGGGAAGCGAGTAGGCTTAGCAAATGCAACGATTCTCGACTGATAAGAAGTACACGGCACTGAAAGTTACAAAAAAGGGTCTCGCTGAGCTTGATATTGAACGAAATGATTATAAAAACAAGCAGACGAACCTGTGGCGATCAACACATCGCGAAAGAGAATGACGGAGCAAGCAGGTTTCGTTCGGTCAGTGAAGCCACGTTCACTCCAAAAGACACGTATACTGCACAGCCTCACCTGAAGAGTGCATGCTAGGCTTGCTGTATTTATTTCTAGCAGATTCACATAGTGTAGCGACGTTATCCATGCGTTTACAGGTCCGCAGGTCGCGAGATGTGCCTCCAAATCGTAGACTCGATCGCAGCGAAACCATTCCGACTCAGTGGTGCAGCTTTGATAGATGGATGTTTGACGTTATATAAGTAGCTGGAGGCGTGAGAGCGTCATAGCCGTGAAGTATGTGGTAGCTGGCGCCATCTGGAGGGAGTAAACGAAACTAAAAAAAAGTTGCCTGCCGTGACCTACGTTACCATATACCCACTATCACGGCACCTTGCGGATTGTTTGTGCCTCAGCCCATTCAAGATTACTCACTGATGCCTAGTTCACACTGAAACATTCGCTTTCTACAGTGACTGAAATTCCCCTGCCGCCGAAACACAGCGTCGTTCGCAGTGGACGCGCCCCACGCCGCCGAATATGCCATCTACTGCGGGGCGAACGCGGGATGGATGCGCGGTCACCCGGTTGTTGTCGCGGCTCGCAAACGCCACTACACTATCCGGTGGTGTATACTTCGACGATTCTCGTACGCAAGAAGCAAGAAAAGACAGTACTGCTTACTTTGCTGGCAAGTGGCTGTCTTGTAATGCACGAAGAGCAGAAAAACCACCGACGCCAGCGGCGTTGGTGGGTTCATTTCGCTCTGCAAGACCGCAACAAGCTCGGTCACGCCAACAGCAAGCTCGGTCACCTCTTTCACGAAATACGGAGGCAAAGTAGCCACAGAGTAGGTAATACCCCTGTCACACGGCCACCACCAAACTCCGTTGAACACCGTCAACGTAAATCTCCCCTTAGGTGTTCGACGGAGAAGGAGTTGTGGCAGTGTCACACGGCAATGACAAGGTTGTAACAGTTGCCGCGAAGGGGCTCCGCTGGCGCTGTTTCATTCATCATTTTCACTGGTATAGCGCACAACGACAAGAACACACACAAAGGAGAGATGCACACACACACAGCGCTGTCTGTGTGTGCATCTCTCGTTTGTGTGTCCTTGTCGTGGTGCGCTATACCAGTGAAAATGATGAATCTCAACCAACTAGCCCGGCAACGTGCCTTAGCTGTTTGATTTTCGGAAAAGTATTCTAATATGATCTCTATTGATTTTTTTGTGAATCCTCGTTATGCGGTTTTTACAAAAAAGCACTATAAAGTAGGTATGCGACTAACAAACCATTAAAAATAATTTCAAATAAAAACGCATTTGCTAAATGTAGCAATGCTGCTAGTGACGCTGGCCACATTGTGCTTTTAGTTGTTTAGTTGCTTGTGTACATGCCCGGTACGAAAGTTCTTATGCTTCCTTGCCTCGGGAGCGCACATTTTGTGTTCTTCATCCATGAGTGACACAGCGGACGACGTTAGGAAGTGGTGCGATATTGCGCAGGTAATGACGTTGATCAGCTGGCGCCGGCAGGCCCAACTCGCGAGGCATGGTGTGTTGGGCATCGGTGTTGAGAGTAAGTGAACTCTGGCGAGCGTAAATATTGTAAACAAACACGCGTTGTGAATCAGTACTGCAACGAAAGAACGTTTAATATTGCTAAAATGTATTATTCTTTCACTGCGGCCACTTAGTGCTCGAAATTTTTCTCTGACATCTAGACTGCTGAGGACGAGAGTACCTCGTTTCGTTGCGAAGGGAGATCGTTGAACGTCCTTTGCGAAATGCTCCATTCACCTTCGTTTGCGTAAGGGTGGCCGTGTGACACCAACCACATCTCCGTTGTCGTAAAGACGAGGGTGTTAAACGGTCTTCACGGGTGCCCGTGTGACAGGGGTATTAAACTCCCGTAAGTTTCAACATTCAGTTACGTGCACTGCAGCATAACAAGTGAGTAGGGCTTGGCCGCCATTTTTCGAAATTCCGTGACTAGCGCTGCTATTGGTCCGCGGTGACCGATATGGCGGTAGACGCCGCAAAAATTGGTACGAAAGCGATCGGCGCGGAGAGGGCCCTTTCGGCGGATCTTGCCACCGCCGAACCGGATTCGAAGCACTTTCGGCGGCCGGAATGCTCAGTGTGATCGCGGCCTGACACCGGAAGCCTGATATGTGCTGATGCAATACATATAGCTACACATGGACACATACTACACATATAGTACGCAACACGTACGCTAACATATACGCGACAAGAGCACAATCAACCATTCACAGCAATAGCCCACACTTCGACGTGTTTACTCACACCCTACTATGAAAGCGCACCAGCTGATATAACGATGAATTTCGACTGACCATAGTGGCACAAGGTACAAGTAGGTTTTCTTACACTTTTTTTACGTTTTGTATTGATACCACAACATGCGCACACGTAAATATATTGTATCTGATGCTTAGACAAACGTAAGTTTATCAATGGTTGCACAATAATGAACGAAATAATTACTAGAGCTTATCACGTTTTACCCCCAAACCATGCATAGAGTGCCCACGGCATTTCGAACGCTGCACCATCTCTCGACCACTGCCACAGTTACTTTTTTTTGAAGCCTCCGAGAGTGCAAACACTTGCCGCGCGTTAGCCATTTCGGGGGTCATGTTTTTTTTATTTTTCTTCTTGTTACTTCAAGAGAGCGCAGCATGCAGACCAAACTTTGTCTCTGTCGTGGTAGGTGTTCTGTGGTCACATCGACCTCGTTTAGTTGTTTCGTGTTAACGTTTGCTTAGATTCTTTTTACGTGCTTACCACAAGTGTGACCGTTAGCCATGGATACAGTACACTACTAGCCGTTCAATGACAATGTTTTTGATGCGGTAGTGACCGTCCTAGCAGTGTATACGTACGTTACAACGCGGGTCTTGGGAGAGAAATAAGCGATGACCTCGCATCCGACGGTATTTTTTCGTGAGCTATGACAGTGGCTGTTGGCATCGCTGCAGCTCTAATACTTGAGTGGAGGAACTATCGCTGCAGTGCGCAAATTTACTATAAATTTATGGAATGTTGTGCCTACATACTTTTCTGCTTCAGATGCCTCTCGAGATTCGCATCGCGTGTCAACTTGCAATCATAATGCCACAACTTTGTTGTTAGCGCTGTGGCTGTGGTGGTTATTACTCTGGATTCGGAATACTCTTTTCACAAAGGTGAGTGAGCGTTAGTGCTTACTTGCTGCGCACAGCTGTTACTAGAAGTGCATTTTGTGTTGAGTTTCTCACGACAAAGGAGAATCATGGACGAGAAAGGCATACTGCACGCGTGCATAATTCCTTCCTACTTCTCAGTGCTGGTACGGGCGATTCAAAACGAATGCGATTGAGAATTTGGTTTAACCTACAGAAGTCATTGGTTCACTTTTCACAAAAGTCTGGCTAATAAACGCTCGGTGAAACTTCGCAGCCTGTTTCCCTTTGTGCTTTCACCTGCCGTGGTAGCATAGTCTTATTGGGTGTCGTGTGGCTATGCTGGGGGACGCAGGTTCGACTTCTGGCCACGGCGGCCGTATTCGAATGGGGGTAAACTGCAAAGAACATCCATATGGCGGTAGTGGCACGTATAACTCTATCAATTGTATATGATCGTGCTTTCACGCATGGACTGTATAGTGGTATCAGGTTTCCTAGAATGTCGAAAAATTAAGTGTGATGATTTTTTACGCGCCTCGTTGAATGCATGAGTGCTGTTGGTGCCGTGCGAAACTAAAATTGCTTACCAAGTATGTCGACACCGAAAAAATTCATTATTTTTTGTACACTCTAAGGTAATCGATGAAGCAAGTCTGCTTGGGAAGCAGAGCTCCTTGTATTCGTGACAAACTGGTAGTATGAAACAACACGAGACACACATGGAAGTGTGCGGAGCATCGTGCGAGAGTGCCTGACGATAAAAAAAGAGATGCTTTTACTCTACACTAATAAAACAAAAGAAAGCGTCACTCCTGCATTGCTTACAACAATCTTAGATAAAAGCAATCACTCGCGACTGGCCGCGGCCGGCTATAGGCTTGGCGTGCGCATGCGCGCGAGCAAGACCCCCGTGATTGAGGAGAAACTTGAACGCTGAAGGAGGAACGTTCCTCCTTTGGTCCTTGCCGCGGGAGGGCACGACGGGTAAAGTGCCCGAAAGGGAGGAAGTCGCTGCGCCGAAGGAGGAACGGAGCCCGTTTCTCCATTCTCGCTTCTTTTTTTTTTTAGAGTGTACTACACCATCATGTCTATCAGACTACTAGGCTCATCTCCCGCATCACCAATAAACAGCACGGCATGAAAGAGGCCAATCTCATACGACTGGTGACCGTCTTCTCGATAAGCGGAATTCTTTACGTTGCTCCATTTATGAAACTTACGCTCACCGACAAAAAAAAGCTAAACATAATGATCAGGCATTGCTACAAGTGCGCGCTGCATCTCCTCATGTCGACGCCTAATGCGAAACTCAATGACCTAGGACTTCAGAATACTATAGACGAATTCATTGAAGCCCAACGTATATCGCACTACGAACGATTAGGCCATAACTCCTACAGGATGTTATCTCATGTGCGCACTCGGCGTACCTTACGTCTCCCAGTTTGGCCAGAAACTCCCTATTCCTTCGGACATTCACGACACTTTCATGATTCCCCCCCATACTACGCAATATGCACCCTGAATATAACGTGGAAAGACGAGTAGACCGCGCCAAGCAACTAGGCAAGCGTTACGCGAGAGCCACGTACGTGGCGTATGTAGACGCAGCGGAATATCCTACGCATCGGGCCATGGCCCTCGCTGTTGCCACCGGGCCGCAGTACATGATTACCGCAACTGGCAACATTCGCGCAAACAAACCCGAAGAAGGCGAAGAAGCAGCCATCGCTCTCGCCTACGCTTCAACCCAAGCATCCTGCATCATCAGCGACTCCAAGACTGCCATCTGCAACTTCACCGAAGGTTTGATCTTCCAACCGGTGCTCCGAATTCTCACAAGTACACCTTTGTTACGTCGTCGCCGCGTTGAGATCATCTGGACTCCGGGCCACTCGGGGCTCGCGGGGAACGAACACGCTCATGACGCCGCCCAAGCTGTCGTCCACCGGGCGCGTCATTCAACAGAGCACCACCCCTCGCGACATGACGCGGCTGAGCGAGAGATGGTGGCCTTCTCGTTTCGCGACAATGCAAGGGACAGAATGGTTACCTTTGGAGAGATCCTAATGTATTACCGCAAGGCCAGACTTAAATACCCACCACCAGACAAGTGCCTTGGTAAGCAGCAGTCTACTACCTGGCGTCTATTACAGACACGCACTTTCCCCTGTCCGTCACTGTACAGCCGTATTTACCCCGCTATTCACACACCACAATGCAAAACGTGTGGTGCACCCAACGCTGAGCTCGACCATATTATATGGGCCTGCCCCAAAGCTACTCACTTAGTTAAAAAACACAGCAAAAACCCATCATTCACAATCACCACAGCCGAGCAGTGGGAGGCTTTGCTGCTCAGCACGTACCCGGAGGACCAGGTCTGGGCTGTCCGGCTGGCCGAAGACACCACCAGGATTCAAGACCTGGCCGCCGCCTGAGGATGGGGGTTACAGAGGTGGACGTCTCCCGGCCCCCCGCCACCTTTGACCCCAGCAGGGACACCTGAATCAAGTTTCTTCTCTCTCTGTCTTCGCGGCACGCTTCTGCCTCGTGCGTCCACACGTCGGGGTCCCCTCTTCGAACGCGAGCCGCCACCGCCCTGCGCGCACACCGCTCAGCAGCCTTGTCCATCCTCCGTTACCGAGCCTCTGAATTTGCGCGCGTGCCAACACGGGTGTTTTTATTGTACTATAAAGCGCCCCCTGGTGGCGCCACCGAAGAACACATGATTGCAGCCATGTAATCGTCTCTCTCTTTTCGTACATGTGACCTCAATCGTTCTTTTCTACTAGTAGCGCCCTCTAGTGTCGAACCGTTAGCATTTTCTCAGTGCATAGTTTGCGTATACCGTACTCGTTGGCCGGTTCAAGAATTAACGAGGGGTGGTTACCCACAACGGGGGCGCACAAGCCACGCCATAAGAAGCTTCGCCCCTAAAAAATTGCACCATCTCTCATGGGAAGCTGCGCATGAGTCGTTCCGTTCTGTTCCGGGCATCTTTCCCGCTGCTAACGCGTCCTCGTAAGTGGAACACACTGTCAATTCACTGTCGTTTTCCTTGCTGTTACTCATCCCGAACTCTTGTTGGAGCACGCCATACGGGAACACGTGGGTTCATCGCGCGTCTGAAGAATCTCGTTTCCCGAGGCCATCGCGTAATTGCCGAGAGTGTGTGATTGTGAGAAGGGCTTGCATAGGCCAGAGCACGCTAGCACGTGAGCACGTTCAGACTGCGCTTGGGCCAGCTATTGCGCATGCGCTGTAAGGGTGGTCACGCCACAAACCACCAGATTGAACTCCGCCAGAAGCTGCTCCGCATCTAAAACCTACTGATGCAAACAGGCAAAGACGAAAAGAGCAAAAAGTAAGCATGGTCCGAAGGCAGCGATGAAGTGCTAATCACAAAACGATATGTCCTCTTGCCCAAACATGTTCGAAGCGCTTTATTTTGAACCAATGAGATATATTTTGCCGGTGCAGGTTCATTCAATTCCTATTCACGTAATCACCAGTGATACGGATTCTCATTCGCTTGAGCTAAAATGCTCGTTGTGCCATGCTTTTCAGTCCAGGTTTAATACAAAACTGAGTGGCCCGAAAGTTTCTGACGTTGCAAAGGTGATGAGCCCAGTGTGAAACCCATGCTTAGGCATGTTTGTTTCGAATACATGCAAGAGTACGTTATTGTAGTAAACAACACGTATTCGCTAGAAAATATTTTATATTTATCACATGTATATGTACTTATAAGCTTGTCCCTAACAGTAACCAAAGAAAATTTAAACAACAGGAACGCACGCGGGTGCGCAACAGCGGCCATCTTCACGAAAGAAACACAGCGCCGTTAAAACTTCATTCGGCGCCAGCGCTAGATTCCAGCTGAACGAGGTGCGCTGGCGGCCAGCCTTCGCATATAGCACAAAGTACTTCAATGAAGCATGAACCCCTGTGGTGACCTGGCTCAATACTCCGTCACCATGGCTGCTTCTGTGCGATCCAGTCTTGAGGGCAACCTGAAAAGTACATACAAAAATTATAGATGTGATCTTGATGGCATAAAAAAGTTGTGTTGTAGCACTCGCAAACAAAACGTTGAAGCCTCTATAGACGTCTTGATACGGTACTATCGCGTTAGTATTTACCCATGGTAAATAAACTACCGAGAAACGGCCGGTCGGTGATCCCCACGAACAAAAGAAAGAAGAAAAAAATAGGGGGAAAAGGGAAGCGGAAATGCCTTCTCAGACAACTCACAAGAAAAATATTGATCGTAACACTCTCTGTGAGACAATGAGATGAAAGCGGTGAAGGCAAGAAGCCAGGAAGCAAGATTTCTGAACAATACCAGTCACTTTGTTTTTAAATACACCTCCATACGATTACTATAGAAGCCGTAGTGGAAGGCTTCATAATTTTTTACCATCTTTTGTCCTTGACCAGCGCTGACATCGCACAGTGCACGTGCCTCTGTCACTTCGCCTACATCGAAATGCGACCGCCACAGCTTTGATCGAACTCGCGGCCTTCAGGACTGCAGTAGAGCACCGTTGCCACTGAATCACCGTCGCAGTCAGTCGTATTTCATTAATGGAACACTAAAAGAAAGGCAACCATTATACTATTCGCGTATTCTGTGTACCTTGCCTTGACAACGACTAACGACAACGTTGCAAGAACAGAGCCGCACTGCAAAATTTTCCTTCTTTTTTTCTGATTAGCAAATGCATGTTTGTGTTTTATATTAAGTCGACGTTTATTGTTGAAATAGCACTCCAGGAATCTCGTAATGTTAATTTTGTGCCAAAGGAAAGGCCTGTTTTGAAATAAAATAACGTTTTCGTGGTTTGCATTAGGTTAGCGCACTTCAAATTACCTGCCTCAAGAAGCGGACCGACCGGACCAACTCACGTCACTGTTGCCATGCACAACGCTGCCTCGCCTTACTGCGCTAGTAGCAGCCGACCGAAAGCAGTGGGAGCCACAGGGCAGCAGCAACAACCGCCATTCATTTACGAATGCCATCGTGACCATTCATTGAGTTAGCACCGTGTGTGGGGGGGGGGGGGGGAGGGGGTGCGCTGTGCTCATATAAATAATGAACTCCAAGTAACTAGTCCGTCAACGTGCCTTAGCCATTCATAAATTTCCCATCATTGGCTTCGAGATTGCAGAGTTTTTGTTTTATTCAAATGCTCCCCACTAGATGCCACCACCTGTCCAGTGTAACTACGTGATAATTGAATGTTTGAATAACTCATGGCATTCCCCATAGTAACGTCCGGTGGTTCTTTTTTTCCATGAATGAAACAAACAAACAGGCCGCATTTTATTGCGTCTTTTGATGCATGGAAGGTTCTTTATTTAGTGGAGCTAGATCGATTACTAGTGATTAAATTCAGGCGGTGCGTCTGATGTCATCGGGATAATTTTGAGAATGTCTATACTGCAGCGCATGTGCTCTGGGGCATTTACCTTAATTTGTCAGTAAGTAGTCAGTCACTGTTGTTAATTTGTCAGTCAGTCAGTCACTGTCGTTAATATTGTCGTTTTAGATGTTGTCATACATTGAGATTTGACTATTACGTAAATTGTTACTTGACTTCAGTGTCAGTTTAAGGCTATGTTATACTGCAAACAGAGACTTCTTATCTTCGTTCTAACAGGTACGAAAAAAAAGAAAGTACGATCCTTCAGTGATTTCACAGAGTCGAAATTACGCACAGCTTCAGCCAGTATTCGTCCCACAGAACCGAAAGCTCTTGCATATAGCGCTACAAAACTACATTTATTACTCTAACTTCTCGTTACAGCCCCAAGAACTTTTCCGTGGTGGGCAAGAAAAAAAGGAAAAAAAGTACGCATGGAATTGGTTGAAAGAACTGATTAGTATCAAGACACCATGGCGCCTTTGGGGCACCGGCCATGATGAAAAAAAAAACAATTTTAAAAAGTCAGTCCAAAAGTGCGGGACTCTTAAGCTTCGCCTTCAAGAGTAGAATGCGATGGCAATATTCTGTCTCTAGGGCATATTGCCACATTGAATATGCAGCGCCAAGAGAACAACGAAGAACACGCGCAGCGAGAGAAGAAGACGAGGTTCTCTTCCGATCAGTTTGCCAGTGTTCTGGTACAATTAAAGTGAGTTTCCTGGATTCGACTGCTGCTGTTTCTGCATTGTGACACTGGTGGAGGCGCTGGGTACATGTTCGGGACGCCTGACACCAGCCCCGCATCCGGTCAAGAAAGACTTCCGCGCATCAACACCCCCGTTCACCGCAGCAGCCGGCGCCTGTTAGGCCTCAGCCAGGAGTTCGGTCCATTGCCGGAAAGCGTGACTGTGCCAGAAAGCATGACGGCGCCTGAAAGCACTGGCCCCAACATGTCCAGCCCAAGCACGACACAGGTGACTGTTTTGAACCCTCGACTTCCGGTTGACTTCCACGGAAACGCATATGAGGATGCACATGACTGGCTCGAGAAATTCGAGCACACAGCGAATGTTAACGGGTGGAACACCACACAGAAATCGGGCTACGTTTATTTTCCGCTTCAAGACGGAGCCCGAACATGGTTCACGAATCGCGTGTGGTCGTCTTGGGACGATTTCCGGCAGAAGTTCCTCGACACGTTCGCGAGCACTGAAAGACGAGAAATCGCACAGCGTCTCCTCGAATCACGGATTCAGAAACCAAATGAATCCGTTACGATGTTTGTTGAGGACATGGCGCGGCTATTTCGTCGAGCAGATCCTAATATGCCCAAAGCCAAAAAGGTTAGCCACCTCATGCGGGGCATTAAGGAGCAGCTGTTCGCTGGTCTCGTACGAAACCCGCCTACAAGTGTAGATGAATTCTCCAAGGAGGCGCCATCCATAGAACACGCACTGCATTTACGTTATCGCCAGTATGACCGCCCAACCCACAGTGCACCGATCAGCGTGGCAGCCACAACCACAGCAACAACACCCGACGAAGGTTCTTTGCGCCAACTAATACGAGAAATCGTACAAGAAGAGGTCAAAAAGCTCGTCGCCAAACCGAATGACTGCGCGATTGCCTCAGTAACGGAAGTTGTACGCCAGAAGATCAGGCAAGCGCTCTCGCTTCCTGAGCCGAACACGAGCACTTCCAGGGCAAGCTATGCAGACGTAGTCCGCCAACAGCCAGCGAACGTGCCGACACCACATCAATACCACCAGCAACATCCGCTGACAGCGCCTTGGTACTACAGAGAAACTTCGATGCCGAGGCGGCCACCACTTCGCAAAACTGACATCTGGCGTACCCCTGATGATAGGCCCCTGTGCTTTCACTGTGGGGAAGCAGGCCACATCGTTCGGTATTGCCCGTATCGCGCCGCAAGGTACCAAGGGTTCCCTTCTACGGTTCCTCGGCGCCATTTCAACGGAACACCTGACGTCGACACGAGTGTGATGACCCCACGGGATGTTCCTCCTGGGTTTCGGTCACGCTCACCCTCTCCTGGGCGTTATTCTCCATCCTCTAGACGGAGCACCACTGACATGCCAAGAGGGAGATCTCCTAGTCCACGCCGGGAAAACTAAAAGCAGCGACCTCAGGAGGGAAGGTTGCGAATCGTCGAAGTGCTGAAAATCCCCCATTACTGCCGAGCGAAGAGAGACACATTTTCAATGAATCGACGAAAGATGGTGTTGTTACTGCAGAAGTTGCAATTACGATTGACGGACATGACGTCATGGCATTGGTCGACACTGGCGCGGACTTCTCAATAATGAGTGAGAGTCTGGCAGACACGCTCAGGAAGGTTAGAATGGAATGGACAGGACCGCAGATCAGAGGAGCTGGAGGGCAGCTACTGACACCTACTGGAAAGTGCACCGCAAGAATGAAGATAGGGGATGCATCCTTCGTCGCAACTTTTGTTATCCTTTCTGAGTGTTGCAAACAGGCAATCTTGGGGATGGATTTCTTGCGTGAATATGGTGCCATCATAAATATTCCGGACGGTGTACTGACCTTTTCAGCGGATCAAAGCGCAGCGCTACACCGAAAATCCCTACGAGTCATTGACGATGTGACCGTACCTCCGTTATCGTGCCGCCTTGTTTCAGTCACGTGCAGCGAGCAGAATACTGGAGAAGGAATCGCTGAACAAGTATTGACGCTCCTACTCTCTCGCGGTGTTGCAATTGCCAGAAGTATCGTCAATGTAGTGTGCGGTGAAGCAGAGGTTCTGTTGAAGAATTTTACCAACGAGCGACGACACATTACACAAGGCACTACAGTTGCCTACTTTGACGAGATCACCGAAATCCGCGAGTGCTGTGTAGTACAACAGGACGAGCCGCAAGCCACGTCAGCCCCACCACCTATTGACGTAAGCTCAGATTTGTCACCAGCGCAGAGACAGCGTCTAGTAGATCTTCTTCACCAGTTCAAAGACTGTTTTTCATCGACCTCGAGGGTCAGTCAAACGCCACTGACGAAGCATCGGATAATAACGGAGGAGACGGCAAGGCCAATACGACAGAACCCATACCGCGTAGTACCGAAAGAGCGTGAAGCAATCCAGGAACAAGTGAAGAAAATGCTCGATGATGACGTCATCCAGCCGTCAAGAAGTCCTTGGGCATCGCCGGTAGTGCTGGTTAAAAAGAAAGACGGAAGCTTGCGATTTTGTGTCGACTACCGCAAGCTTAACCGTGTGACAAAGAAAGGCGTATACCCATTACCGCGCATCGATGATTCACTCGACAGGCTGAGGTATGCACGCTACTTTTCGTCAATGGACCTCAAAAGTGGGTATTGGCAAATTGAGGTCGACGAGCGAGATAGAGAAAAAACGGCTTTTGTAACGCCTGACGGGCTTTATGAATTTAAAGTCTTGCCATTTGGATTGTGCTCAGCCCCCGCAACATTTCAGAGACTGATGGATACCGTTCTGTCAGGCCTTAAGTGGCAGACATGTCTGGTCTATCTGGACGACGTCATTGTTTTTTCAAAAACATTTGAGGAACACCTGAGCAGGCTGCTATCGGTATTCAGGGCAATAAGATCTGCCGGCCTGACACTGAAACCCGAGAAGTGTCATTTCGATTTCAAGGAGCTTCAATTTTTAGGCCATGTGGTGAGCCATGAAGGTGTTCGACCTGATCCCGATAAGATTGCGGCCGTCAGAAAATTTCCGGTACCAAAAGACAAGAAAGCAGTCAGGCGTTTCCTTGGCCTATGCGCATACTACCGAAAGTTTATTGCCAATTTCTCCCACATAGCCTCGCCGTTAACGCGACTCACAAGAGAAGACGTTTCGTTCACATGGGGCGACGATTAGCAGATGGCATTTGACGATCACCGACAACGCCTACAGACTCCGCCTGTGCTTGCTCATTTTGATGAGGATGCTCCTACCATGGTCCATACAGATGCCAGCAACGTGGGTTTAGGCGCTTTACTCGTCCAGTGGCAAGACTCAGCCGAGCGTGTGATCGCATATGCTAGTAGGACGCTTTCCCGCGCCGAGACCAACTACTCCACAACAGAAAAAGAGTGTCTTGCTGTCGTATGGGCGGTTATGAAGTTTCGTTCGTACCTCTATGGTCGTTCCTTCCACGTAGTCAGCGACCATCATTCCCTCTGCCGGCTGACCAACTTGAGAGACCCGTCTGGTCGGCACGCACGGTGGAGCTTACGCCTTCAAGAGTTTGATATGACGGTTGTGTATAAGTCCGAACAGCAGCACGCCGACGCCGATTGCTTATCAAGGTCACCGATAAAGCGCGACGATGACACAGACGATGAGAGCATGGCGTTTGTAGGAGTCGTTGACACCACTACGATTTCATGCAAGCAGAAAGAAGACAGTGAGTTGCTCCCTCTTATTGAGTTTTTGAATGGCCGGACAACAACCATCCCTAGAAGATTTGCAAGGAGCCTGCCGTCATTCTGCTTACGTAGTGGTGTTCTCTATAAGAAGAACTTTTCCCCCAGAGGAAGCACCCACCTACTTGTCGTTCCGACGTCACTTCGTGAGGAGATACTTTGTGCTTGCCACGATGAGCGAACGTCTGGTCATCTCGGGTACACACGCACATTGGCCAGACTCCAACAGAAATACTACTGGCCAAGACTTCCAGCTATTGTGAAGCATTACGTGCACACGTTCCTCGATTGCCAACGACGAAAATCGCCACCGTTAAAACCAGCTGGACTATTACAACCAATTCAAGTGCCCACGGTACCTTTTGCCCAAATTGGAATGGATCTCCTTGGACCATATCCGACTTCCCATGCTGGCAACAAGTGGGTAATAGTCGCCACTGATTATCTTACGCGCTATGCGGAAACAAAGGCTTTGTCAAGTGGCACCGCCGTTGAAACCGCACGATTCTTCGTAGAAAATATCGTCCTGAGGCACGGTGCTCCAACAATCATAATAACGGATCGAGGTGCCGCTTTCACGGCCGTGCTCCTGAAGACAGTGCTTAAGCTCAGTGGAACAGCCCATCAGAAAACCACTTCCTATCATCCACAAACCAATGGCTTAACAGAACGCCTCAACAAGACTCTTGCCGACATGTTGAGTATGTACGTTTACGTGGATCAAAAGAACTGGGACGACATTCTACCGTACATCACGTTCGCCTATAATACAGCGCAGCAAGAAACTACACGAAGAACGCCGTTCAGTCTCCTTCAAGGCCGTGAAGTGACGACGATGCTTGACGCCATGTTACTGCACGACTGCAATGACATCGATTTGGACGCTGCATCTTTTACCCAACGAGCAGAAGAAGCGAGGCAGCTTGCACGCGTCCGAATCAACCAGCAGCAAAATTATGACGCCCAACGTTATAATCTGCGACACCGACATGTCGTCTATCGGGCCGGCGACAAAGTCTGGGTATGGAGTCCTATCCGCTGCCGGGGACTGTCCAAAAAATTGCTGAAGAGGTATTTTGGCCCCTACACAGTTTTACAATGCCTGAGCGACGTTAGTTACGTGGTCGTTCCTGACAGCCCCTCGACAACTCGCCAGCAAAAACCAGAAATCGTGCACGTTGTGCGAATGAAGCCCTACTTTTCGGACTGATTTACACCATACATCTACTCCACCGTCTTTTGTAGAAGAGCATCGGGATGCTGCTCTCTGGAGGGGGGCAAATGCCACATTGAATATGCAGCGCCAAGAGAACAACGAAGAACACGCGCAGCGAGAGAAGAAGACGAGGTTCTCTTCCGATCAGTTTGCCAGTGTTCTGGTACAATTAAAGTGAGTTTCCTGTATTCAACTGCTGCTGTTTCTGCATTGTGACAATATTTCAAACGCTTAGTGCACGAAATCTATTTGAACTTGCTATGCACCCAATGCCTGGCTTTAAGCGAATAGGCACAGTTACGAGTGTGCCTTCATTAGTGAGCGACCGTTTCGAAACCATGAAGTTATAGCGCCTCAATGCGCCACTCGTCAAGGAAGAAGAAGTTGGCATTTGGGCCGCGCGGCGGGTGCAGAGCGATAATAAAAAAAATCAGTTCGAAAACTGAACGCTGTCATGGCTGGATCTTTCCCGTGTTAGCTCCGACAGTTAATGGTGACCCGATAAAGAACACACAGCCCCGATCATCCCGCATGGATCCCGCCGGCTCTGCCACCAATCTTACCGGTCCTGACACCCAAGAAGACGCCAGACCTAGTGGTGCTGCAGTCGCTGCGATTCAGCATGTCAACCTGCCACCATTTTGGCCCAACAGCCCCAGCACACGGTTTCTGCAGGTCGAGGCGCACTTCCGTCTACGGCAAATCACCAGCCAACAGACCAGGCACTGGCATCTGGTATCCTGCTTACCTCCGGACGTAGCCGACGACTTAGCTGATATTTTAGCGTCGCCCCACCCGAGCCATCCCTACGACACGTTGAAGGCAGCTATCATTTCCCGCAAGTCTGAGTCCGAACACAGCAGACTCCAACAGCTCATCACAGCTACAGAGCTCGGTGACCGTCGCCCATCACAGCTCCTGCGACGCATGCGCCAGCTCCTTGGCGGCCCCTCCGCCCCTCAAGAGGAGAAGCTGTTACGTGAGT
The DNA here is from genome assembly GCF_043290135.1 of Rhipicephalus microplus. Taxonomy (NCBI): domain Eukaryota; kingdom Metazoa; phylum Arthropoda; class Arachnida; order Ixodida; family Ixodidae; genus Rhipicephalus; species Rhipicephalus microplus. The sequence continues at coordinate 128,629,113 of NC_134704.1, forward strand.
TGTTCCTCCAACGCTTACCGCAGAGCATGGTCCCGGTCCTCGTAGCTGCAGGAGATGTCCCAGTTGACACACTCGCTGAAATGGCTGACCGAGTGGCGGACTACTCGCGGGCACATAGCCTCAACACCGTTACCACACCGCCACTGGCCACCGCTGCAGACCCGGCGCTCGCGAGCATCGAGAACCGTTTGGACGTCCTTGTCAGGCGCCTCGATGACTTTGTACCTGCACATCGTCGACCGTCATCCAGGTTCCAGATACACAGTCGCTCCTCGACGCCCCCACGTTCTCCGGAACTTCGGCCACCCGACGCGCCGCGGGACGTTTCATCCTCAATCGTGTGCTGGTACCACCGCCGATTCGGTGCCTCTCCTCGCAAGTGCACTCGCCCGTGCTCCTGGTCGGGAAATGCGACGACCGGCCACTGACGCGGCAAGTGGTACTGGTCGAAAGTCATGCCGCCTTTTCTATGTTTCTGATAAGATCACTGGCGCTTGCTTCCTAGTCTACACAGGAGCCCAAGTTAGCATCGTCCCGGCCTCGTGTGCAGATCGCCGTCGCAACGAACAGACCTGCCCACTCCAAGCGATCAACAATTCCGTCATTCGCACATACGGCCAACGCTCTCTTACACTTGACCATGGACTACGCCGTACGTTCCGCTGGATTTTCATCCTCGCTGACGTCTCGCAAGCTGTTCTTGGAGCTGACTTCCTCAGTTTTTTCAACCTTGCTGTGGACATGCATGCTCATCGCATCATTGATCTCAACACCCACCTCTACATCAACGGTGTACTCTGTACTCCCTCGCCAACGGGACTGCGAGCTCTCACACCTGCTTCGCCGTATGCAAAAATACTCAACAAGTTTCCCAGCATCAGAGAGTCACCGGTGAAGCATTTCATCACTCACCACATTGTGACCACTGGACCTCCCGTTTTTACACGACCCCGTCGACTATCTGGAGAACGCCTCGCCATTGCCCGCCGTGAGTTTGAGCGCATGCTTGAACTCGGCATTGTGCGGCCTTCCTTCAGCAACTTGGCGTCACCACTCCACGTGGTGCCAAAGAAAGATCCTGGTGACTGGAGACCATGTGGGGATTACCGCGCTCTCAATGCCCTCACCTTACCAGACCGCTATCCGCTTTCTCACATACATTGCCTTCTCTAAGATTGACTTAGTGAAGGCTTACCATCAGATTTCTGTAGAACTCGCTGACATTCCGAAGACGGCCATCACCACCCCATTCGGTCTGTTTGAATATGTGAGGATGCCTTTTGCATTGCGCAACTCTGCACAGACCTTTCAGCGCACTATCAACGAGGTCACGCGAGGTCTCGATTTCGTATTTGCCTACCTTGATGACCTCCTTGTAGCAAGCTCATCCGGCCCTGAGCATGAAGCCCACCTGCGCACCCTGTTCCACCGCCTGGATGATTACGGCCTCGTAATTAATCCCAATAAGTGCATCTTCGGCATCACTACAACAGAGTTCCTAGGCCACCTTGTCACTCCAAAGGGTATCCAACCACTCGCCAGCAAAGTGAAAGCTATTCAAGACTTTCCACCACCGACTTCACTGAAGAGACTCCGAGAATTTCTGGGCCTACTAAACTTTCATCGCCGCTTTCTTCCAAAGTGCGCCACATTCCTAAAGCCCTTGACCGACCTATTGGCTAAAACGAAAGACCCGGCTGCGCCACTGGAGTGGCCCAAGGTCGCGGAATCTGCCTTCGGCACTGCCAAGAAGGCTCTGGCAGACGCTACCATGGTCATACATCCCGTCCCTGATGCCCCAATTTGTCTCATCACCGATGCATCAAGCGTGGCAGTTGGCGCCGTTCTCGAGCAGCACGTATCCGTTTGCCAGCCCCTTGGGTTTTTCTCGCAAAACTGAAGCCACAGAGGCAAAAAATACAGTACATTTGCCCGAGAACTCCTCGCGGTATACCTCGCCATCAAACATTTTCGTCATTTATTGGAGGACCGGGACTTTTACGTCGTTACAGACCACAAGCCCCTGACGTTTGGCTTCCATCGCAATCACAGCAATTATACTGCACGGGAGATCCGTAAACTATGCTTTATTTCCGAGTTCACTGTGGATCTCGGACACGTACATGGGCTGGAAAATGCTGCTGCTGATGCACTATCCCGCATCGATGCCTTGTCGACCCAGCCACCACTAGACATGGAAGAGCTGGCAGCTGTCCAAATCAACGATCCTGAGCTGCATCGTCTTCGCTCTTCATCCACGTCTCTATCGTTCACGGAGTGCCCACTTCCATTTTCAACCTCATTAATAACGTGCGAAACGTCTACTGGAGTCCCTCGGCCCTTCATGCCTTCAGCTTTTCATCGTGCAATTTTTGATCAATAGCACAGCATGAGCCATTCTTCTGAGCGACCCAGAAGCTAGTCACATCTCGTTTCCTTTGGCCAAGCATCAATGCTGATGTCGGACGCTGGGCGCGAACCTGCCTTGAGTGTCAGCGCGTTAAAGTTCACCGTCACACTGTCACGGCAACATGCCCGTTCCGGCCTCCAGACGCAAGGTTTTCTCACGTCCATCTCGACATCGTCGGTCCTCTTCCGTCATCGCAAGGAGCCTGTTACCTGCTGACATGTGCGGATCGCTTCACCAGATGGCCGGAACCGTTTCCCATTTCCGACATTACAGCACCAACAGTTGGCAAGGCTTTCACAAACGGCTGGGTGTCGCGCTTTGGATGCCCTTCTGTCGTCACCACTGATCATGGTCGTCAGTTTAAATCGGCCCTTTTCACCGCACTTGCAATATCCTGGGCATTCGACACATCCACATAACTGCCTACCATCCTTCCGCCAATGACATGGTCGAACGGCTTCATCGACAACTGAAATCTGCCCTCACTGCTCACCAGCTAAGGGAACGTTGGCTCGACCACCTCCCATTCGTACTTCTGGGCATCCGATCAGCATTGAAAGTGGATCTCGGCTGCTCATCAGCCGAACTAGTCTGTGGCGTTTCCCTGCGTCTTCCAGGAGAATTCTTCGAGCCATCCTTGCCACCTTCCACTCACGATGCCTCCACGTACATTCAAGAGCTGCGCACCACGTTTCGGGACCTTGCTCCTGTGATTTCTGCCGACCGACACCCCCTGTCTGTCTTCGTCAGTCAGGATCTGCATGACTGCAGTCACGTCTTCGTTCGGTGTGACCAAATACGGCCACCACTAACACCAGCCTATGATGGCCCATTCCGCGTACTCTATCGTACACCTAAGACGTTCACGCTGGACACCAATGGCCGTGAAGACGTCGTGGCTGCTGATCGATTGAAACCTGCGTATATCGCCGCTCTCGCGGTCGCGGGGTTTAAATCTTAAGTCTGGATGCCAACATCCAAGCATGTCCACTGGGCGAATCCTCTGGTGATTCCTACGGCTCTCGCTCTACGGGGAGGGTGGGGGGGGGGGGAGCGCTGTAGCGCCTCAATGCGCCGCTCGTCAAGGAAGAAGAAGTTGGCATTTGGGCCGCGTGGCGGGTGCAGCGCGATAATAAAAAAAAAATCAGTTCAAAAACTGAACGCTGTCAGGGCTGGATCTTTCCCGTGTTAGCTCCGACAAAGTCATTATGACGATCACATGTTCTGACATCTGATAGTAATCGTAGCATTCATTATTACAGCAATATTTCCTGATGCACTGCGAAGCGTGTATACAGGACACGTGTGTTTCTGAAGCATGAAAGCTACTTTGCTTGCATTTCTAAGCAGAGCAAGATACTTTCACCGTATTGAGAAGCACACGCGTGGCTAGGGAGGTAGAACAGCTGCTTCCCCGCAAATAACCCGAGTTCGATCCCCACTCAAACCAAAACGACCCGTTTTTGAATCCCACTCTGGCCCAGGGTTTTTCATCATTTATATTATTTGGATCGTTCTCAATTTTTCGGTCAAGCATACGATGACGATTTTTCACTTACATCCGCCAACGCCGGAATTTCTGTGAAACGAACTGTTCACCGCGCTCTCGTTAATAACGTCAGGCATGGCCCATCGCCCCTAGCCGTCGGCTGGAACCCCTAGTGGCAAGGCAGCAGCAGAGGCTTGACTGACATCTCTTGTTGAACGTCGGGGTCTGGGCAGCGGAGCAGAGCCCCTCAGGATTCTCCATGAAGTGCGTGAACTGTTGTTCTCACTCGGACGTGTCACACATGAGGACCAAATTTGCCTCGTCATTACAAAGTTTTCATTGGGGCCGGAAAACTTGTGGGTGCCACTTTCTGTAAATTGCGGGCTTCGGAAAAATGTCGGTCTGTGTGAGGTGCGTTCGAACCGCTGAATTGGCACGCTACAAAATAAAACGCCTGGGTTGGTGACTTAGCAGTGAGTAGATTCACGAGTGAATGCGCCTTTTTAGAGCAGCGTCGTTTCAGTTGTGCTAACATTTTATCGCCGCCGTGGTGCTGAACGCGCGCCGAATAATAGAAATTGTTAGCATTATTCGTTCTAAAGCAACAACACGATTATGAGAGACGCCGTTGTGAATTACTCCTGCGTGTTTGGATCACTAGAGGTTCTTGATCGTGCATGCAAATATAAAAACACGGGCCTCGAGCATTTTCGTCTCCATCTAAATTGCGGAAATGTGGCCGGGATTCAAACCTGCGACCTGTGGGGATGCAGTGTAGCACCACAAATATTAGACGACCACAACAATTTTTTTGTCCCGGGTTTTTAAGAAGATGAAATCTGGCAGCTTTGGATTATATAAGACGTAGCTACAACGTTCGTTGGGTACGATTACCTCCGTTAGTGATCCAAAGCTGGTGACGGTACCAGTATTGTGCTTTGCAGTTGATCATAACAAGCTCAAGCAAGGAAAAAAAGTGATTCAAACTCTCAATAAAAACAAATGCAAACATTTCAAATATGGCGGACAATTTTTTAGAAGCAAGTTTTTTACCTCATATATCGTTATGTCGATAGATTACTGGTAAATTTCGACGCTATGCTACTTGCGCGCATTGTATGGTGAAAGTACTGCACTGTTTTTAGGGTACAGAAAAACGAGCAGGACTGGTCTGCCGCCTCTGGCCAGCATTTGTTTTAACAGAACGGTAAAAAGGCGATGTGGCAGAGGAATGCCACACGCAGTGACTTTCCCTTAGCCTCTTGAACGAGGCGTAAATATAGTCCTGTTGGGGAAATCTCGAGTCTTCTCTAACAACGATAGGATCATTAAGAACAACCGAATTCTTTACAAGGCGAGAGTCGAAACCACAAAACCAATTGTCAGTCTACGATTACACACATCAAAGCCCTATTTTCCTGATTATAAGTTACGGGAAGGAGGTTAATATAGGCTAACTTTGAAAACGCTGCACTGATAAATACGTAGGTCGCTTTCACATTGAAACGCGTCAACAAACGTCTACATACCTTCACGTGCAGGCTCGCCCTCGGCGTTCGACGGTGCCGGAACGCTGAGCGCGAGCGATGCCGAGGTGATGGCCTCGTCGGCGTTCCTGGCCTGTGGTCATCAAGTCCCGCTGAAGGACAAAGCGCTGAGCCGGGGAGTCGCGCATTCTTCCCGGTCCAAGCAGCAGGACTCACCTCGGTCATCAGCTACTCCTTGGGCCTCGTCCCGCTGCGAGCGTGCGGCAAATGCCTGTGCTACAAATCGGTATGACAAGAAGCTCAAAGGCGGGATGGAGACACAGACACTGGCGTCACTCATGAGTGTGAACCTCCCAGGTAGCGTCGATCTTCTATGGAGATACGCAGCCACAAGGGTTGCACCCCCTCTTCGACGAGTGGCTTCCGCGAACAAAACTTGCGGCCTTCGGCGGCAACGACGCCATCCGCGTCCGACTCGAGGCGCTGACTTCGTGTCTTGAGAGGGTAGAGATTGTCGGAGCGTGGATGAGTTGGGCGTGGACGCGAAAAAGCTGGCAAACTCTTCAAGTGGTCCAAATGGAAACTGGAGCCAAAGAAAGACATGGCGCGTCACCGATGCAGGGCGAACTAACCGCGTGGAAATCCTTGGAAATATGATGACGATGAGAACGATGAGGATAACCTAAATAAGTTAGAATAACTCTATGTGATAGTAGTGCTGCCTACTTCCTGAAGCGTATTGCCTTTTTTTCTTTCTTTCCTATAATATTGCTGCAGAATCCACAGTAATTTGGTGAATATGGACATAATAAAGTTTCCGACAGCTGTAGGAGACAGCAAAATCAGAGTAGCTAGGTTTTGGGAAGAACGCCGCTTGCTAGACGCGAGCCGGACGCGCTCGCATCGAATCCGGCTTTTTTAAATGTTTTTGACCGCAAATTTGCTGATCGACCTCGGTTTTTCGACTCATCTGATCCAGTTTCTTTCAAGGATCGAGTGGATACCCGACTTTTGCGGGTAGGTCAAGCTTTCGAACTTTTATTTGGGTGTTTCACCCTGTGCCACGTTGGCGCTCAGCTCGGCCTGCCGAGCGAGACGCTTCGAGGATGCCGCTCGAGGAGATGGTCTTCGGCGAAGAAATCTCCAGGCAGGAGGATGAAGCCTCCGGATGGATTGTTGCCCACTCTCGGAAGAAGCAGCGTCAGGATTTTACGCCCGGCGACAGCCCTGGCCCCAGTGCCGGTCATCGTGCCGCCCGTCCAGCGCACCCGAAGGGGCCGATAAACAAGCTCATCGCCGCGTCGCGCCTGCCGCGATTGCCTAAAGATCACTACCGGGTTGTCGTACGTCCCAAGGGAGGCATGGATGTGCGCAAGGTCAGTGGAATCAAGGTTACCCAAGCTTTGGTGATGGCTGCTTGTCTCGGCCCGCCGCAGGCTGAGGAAGATATTTATTGTTTGTGCCAATGAAATGCAGAACATTTTTGTGATCAGCACGCCACACGCTAGGAACGCAGAAGCCTACGCTAAAGTGAAGCAAATTCGAGTGGGAGAAACGCTCCATGAAGTCTCTACTTACGTGACGCCACCCGGGGATACGTGCAGAGGAGTTGTTCGCGGTATCGACCCTGAGCTCTCTGATGACCGGCTTGGTGAGCTCTTCGTGCACGCAAGAAATCCGAAGGTTCTTGGAGTACGGCGCATCAAGAAAACGCCCACGGTGATCGTGCTGTTTGGCGGTATGAAACTTCCAAACTACGTCATGTGTGGGACGAACCTGATCCGGTGCACGCTCTACCGACGACAAATCGGCGCCTGTCGAACCTGCGGAAAGCTGGGACATCGCTCGGACGTTTGTCTCACTCCTACAGTCATCACCTGCCCGGACTGTGGGGTCTCATCGCCCCCTGAGAATCATACGTGCCAGCCGAAGTGCTCCATCTGTGGAGGAGCGCATCCGACGGCGGATCGGGCCTGCCAAAGCAGGTACCAGGTTCCCTACATCGTTCGGCGTAGAAGGCGACGACGGAGAAAAGCAAACAAGCAGCGCGCGGAGTTCGTGCCACAGCAAGCTCCCGGGCTTGGGTTCAACCAGGGGGGTGGCCTTGATAACCCTAGGCGGGGTGCGGGTCACCGCTCTCGCTCGAGGGATAGGTCTGCCTCCTTTGCCCGGATTCAGCAGGAACCTACCTGGGCTGAACGAGTGGGCCCAAAACGTGAGTCTTGCACTATCATGCAGCGCCAGTTGCCAGAGCAAGCTACGGCTAGAATACAGCAGCTAGAGCGTGAGAATGCAACTCTGAGGAGTGAGCTTCAGGAGATTAAAGCATTAGTTGAGGAGCTTAGGCAGCGCGAACGCACGCCGGAAGGGGCGGTGAAAGTGCAGCAGGCCGAGGCACAACCTAGAGGCGGTAAGCGAAAAGCCGCTGACCCTCCGGTAGATATCGAGAAGGAGTTCAGTGACTTTAAACAGGAAATAATGGGGGTGGTCCATGAAATTAAGGAGGCCATCGCTGGTGTCAGCTCTGTCATCCAGTCCCTTTCTGCAAGGGTGGTGGTGGTGGAGCAAAACCTAAGTAGCAATCATGGCGAAGCTAAATAAAACATTTGTCATTTGGCAATGAAATTGCGCGAGCTTCCACAGGAAGAAGACAGTCTTGCAGCAGTTCGTCAGCTCACAGGAGAATAAGCCAGCCGTAATACTCCTCCAGGAGACCCTTAAAGGAGAGGTGGCCCTCCGGGGTTATCGCTCCGTGGCCTGCTGGGGGGAAGGAAAACGCGGGGTCGCCACCCTCATATCCAAAGAGTTCTCCTTTGAGGTTCGCGATGAACGTCCAGACCTAAAGGTGGAACACATACTCATTGAGTTAATCCCAAACTCTCGGCTTAAGGAGCACCTATTCATTCTCAACGTTTATAGCTCACCATCTGATACTCGGGAGACTTTTAATGCGCTTCTCTGCAAAGCCTCCAAAATCACGGGCTCGGCTCCGTTGACAGTTGCTGGCGACTTCAATGCGCAACATCAGACATGGGGCTATATCAATAATACGGCTAAGGGGCGGGCGCTTCTGCAGCATACTACCAATCTTAATATGTTACTAGTTACTGATCACAACTTTCCCACACGTCTCGGCAATTCTGTAGCAAGGGACACCACGCCGGACCTGGCTTTTGTCAGGAACGTCGAGTGCCCTTTCTGGCAGAACTTGCATGAGAACTTGGGGAGCGACCATTTCATCGCGTCTATCTCCCTCGATGTTAAAGCACCGCCGCCGCGGGTATTCAAAATTGTTGATTGGGATGCCTTTCGGGAACTCAGACAAAGCGATGAAAAAGAGTACGATGACCTTGGCCAGCTACTTGAGCGTCTTAAGGCAGATGTTAAAGATGCCACTAAGGTGGTGGAGACGGATCTTAAAACGGAACGCATGGACAGCCGCCTAGCGAGGCTCCTTGAAGCCAAAAACTCCTTACTTAACAGATGGCGTACGCAGCGACTCAACAGGCGGCTCAGAAAGAAAATTGCTCTGCTCAAACAGGAGATTGAATCGTACAGCCAAACCCTGGCCAGACAACAATGGGATGAGGTCTGTAACGCTGTCGATGGGCAGATGCGGTCAGGGGCGAAATGGAACATTCTCAAGCACCTCCTGGGAGATAAGCAAACTAAAGCTAATCAGAAACACACTGTTGATCGGCTCATTCACAATGAGAGGTCTGCTGGGCTCTCCAATGATTAAATCTTACAACAGCTGGCGGATAGGTACCTCCCCCTGGGGGCTACCAGGGATGCAGACTACCCGGATTTCTCTGGTCTGGACGATGCGGAGCTGGACTCCCCCTTCAACACGGCAGAGATCAGGGCGGTCCTTTTTGATCTCAATGGAAAATCGGCTCCCGGGCCGGATGGTATCACTAACAGGCTACTTAAAAATCTGGACGATAGATCCATTGAGCTACTAACTGACGAGGTCAACCGGGTTTGGGAGTCGGGGCAGGTGCCGAAGGAGTGGCGAACGGCCTCTGTCGTCCTCATTCCCAAGCCTGGTAAACCTCTCGGGCTCGGCACGCTCCGACCGATCTCGCTCACGTCTTGCGTGGGTAAGGTCGCGGAACATGCAATCCTTAACCGAATCTCCCATCACATTGAACAAAACGAGCTCTTCCCTTTCAATCTCATTGGCTTTCGTCCCGCGCTCTCTACGCAGGACGTTATGAAAATGATTAAACATCAAACTCTTGACATAGACACCAGAGATGTCCGAGGGATTCTCGCACTTGATCTGGAGAAAGCTTTCGATAATATCTCACATCCTCACATACTGGATTCGATCTCTGAGTTGGGATTGGGGGCCCGCTTTTACGGGTTCGTCCGCTCTTTTCTCAGGGATCGCGTTGCCACCATTCGGCTCGGGGACGTCTGCTCCAAGGAATTTCACCTTGGACCTAGGGGAACCCCTCAAGGATCGGTCATTTCGCCGCTAATTTTTAATATCGCGATGAGGAAACTCTCGCTCGAACTCTCTCGTATCGACCGCATCGGGCATGCGCTGTATGCGGACGATATTACTATATGGTGCACTGGGGGTAGGGACGGAGACGTTGAGGAGTCCCTCCAGCAGGCCCTCAGGTGCACGGAGGAGTTTTTGGATAGCACGGGGCTGCACTTGTCGACCGCCAAGTCGGAGCTCCTCCTGTACACACAGCCGGAGAAACGCAAGTTCACCACTATTCCATTTCCGCCGGAAGAGATCAGGATCGAAATTCACACACGGTCAGGGCAGGCCATCCCCCGTGTCGATAAAATTCGGATATTAGGCATGTTCCTGGAGGAGCACGGAAGTAACTCGCATACTCTGACTCGTATTGCGGCAAACGCGGAGAGCATGGTCAAGCTTATACTTCGGGTGTCTAACAGGCGTGGAGGGCTTTGTGAGGCCAACCTCATGAGGCTTTTCCATGCCTTTCTTATGAGTCACATTAATTACATTGCCGCAGCGCATAGGTGGGAAAGGAAAGAACAAGGAAAACTGGATGCGATTATTCGAAAGTGCATTAAGAGGGTCTTGGGCCTTCCAAACAACACAAATGAGGAAAAGCTCAAGGCTCTTGGTATGCATAATACATTTAGTGAGATTGCATAAGCGCAACAAACAGCACAAGCTGCACGACTGTCCTCTTCCAAAGCTGGGAGACGCATCCTGGAGTTTCTGGGCTGCGAACCAACTATGGTAGCAGACAAAAAGATACAGCTTCCACCCAAATTGAGGGAGCAGATTACGGTCTCACAAATTCCTAGAAATGTTCACCCTCTCTACAATGTCGGCCGCCGGGCCGCTAGGGCTAGGTCGCTCCTCAGTTCCGCCGCTGCCACCCCTGAACTTGTGGCGTTCGTTGACGCAGCACAGTATCCCGGCACAACCAATTTCATGGCTGTGGTCACTGACCTTCACGGTAAAATCCTCACAGCAGCATCTCTTCGAGATACCACGCCGGCTAGGGCAGAGCAGGCTGCTATAGCAATGGCCGTGGCGATTCCCATGCGCACGCGCATTTTCACTGATTCTCGAGCTGCTGCACGAGCGTTCATGACCGGGTCAGTCTGTGAGCAGGCGGCCCATCTTCTTACCAAAAGACCACATTGCACGGAAATCGACGGCCACATCACCTGGTTTCCTGCCCACATGGGCAAGGATGTACACCCTGTTATCCCCAATGCCAATGAGCTTGCCCATGCCCGAGCACGCGAACTGTCCCACCGTGACGGGCAATCGGCATCTAATTTTGGGGATGGCATCCGGCAGCTTGATTCGCTCCTCACCTTTAACGAAATTTGCAAAAATTATCAATTGGCCAGGCGTAGCTTTCCGCTCCCGCACCCGCAACTCTCTAGGGCCCAGTCAGTCACTTTAAGAATGCTGCAAACGGGTACTTACCCGTCGCCTTTAGTGTACAGCAAGTTTATCGACAGCATAAAGCCGCAATGCCCTCATTGCGAAGAGAGGCGTTGCACGTTACCCCACATGCTCTGGCAATGCGCGGCGCTGCGCGATGGCGAGCCTCTCAGCACAGAAGCTGCCTGGAGGACGGCAATTACCAGCTCGGACCGAGAGGTCCAAATCCGGGCTGTCCAGAGGGCCCGCAATTTGGCGGAGGGGCTCGCTCTTCCTGTCCCCACGTGGGTGCGGCCCGCAGCCGACCCTCCCTCTTGAGGGGAATCGGCTCCTCAGGACAATTTGTAAATAAAGTTCATTGACTGACTGACAGCTAGGTTTTGGAATTATTCTATTATTATTATTATTATTATTATTATTATTATTATTATTATTATTATTATTATTATTATTATTATTATTATTATTATTATTATTGTTCTTGTTGTTGTTCTTGTTGTTAACCGTCATTTGAGTCAATATTTTGAAAGTGAAATTCCGAGGCTTGTAGGTCGTCATGATCATCATTAAATACCGGATTGCATTTCCTTTTAAAAGCGGGGCTGCAAAACCATTCCTTTGCGACAAGCCTTAGGCGAGCACATTTAGACTACTGCAAACCCGTTTGTATCCTTTCAGTAGAATAGACCCCGACCCTCACAGACGTGCTCAAAAATGTGGCCATTATTCAATGTTATTTCGGTCTTGTGTTCTTTGGCTGTGCCTCTACACCCCTCACGAAGGATAAATGAGATGCATCTCTGAAAAGCAGCAGTCGTCACACAACTCCAGGTTGTTCAGATGGCGCACGACATCGCGACGAAACTTCGACTCCTGGTTGGTCCCCCCCACCCCCCACATTTAAGTCGGTGGATGGAGCCACCGACTATACATATATGGGGGGCGAGGTGGGGGCTATGGCTCATCTAAATACTTTCTTGTCATGCTATGCAATTCGTAAGCTTCACATTTAAGTGGCGGACGCGATACCAATTTTCTGTCACGTAGTGCGTATTTCAACCCTTTAGTGTATACTTTTTATTGCAAGATGTTACGGAACAGGACCGGGTTAACTGGCGGAACATGGGAGAGGCCTTTGTCCTGCAGTGGACGTAGTCAGGATGATGATGATGATGACGACAATGATGATGATGTTACTGGAAAAGTTGAAGTTGTGGATTTATACAATATGATTTGAAAGTGGCCTGTCTAGGTGAAGCTTTCGGATATGTCTGAATTATGCGTAGTTACATGCTTCAAACCACAGGCAATTATCAGCGTGAAAGTATTGTGAAAGTATAGGCACTATAGTGAAATGTTTTCGAACTTGCCATCCACCCACTACGTAGTCTGTGAGAGTACGCGCAGTAACGTACGTGTGTGCCTTTTGTAATGGGTGGCCAGCATTAAAACACGAAGTCGTTATGATAATCACATGTTCTGACGATCTATAGCACTGTACGCTTGTAACAAAATATTACTGTGATATTACATGTTGTATTGTGAATTCTTTATACCAGACGCGTGTTTTTTAAGCACGACTTATATTTACCACAATTTTGATTTGATTTGAATTGATTTTCATTTTATTTCCAAGCAGGCGCGTAACTGTGTAGTATGACACCCGCATACCACGTGAATGACCAGTGTTCGATCCCCTCTCGGACCCACAAATTTGTATTTTCTTTGCATTTTTCTGCATTTTTTGGTCGTGGCCAAGATGATGAATTTTCGCTCGCAACCAACGACGCCCACGCCGGTGCCGGAATTTCTGCGGAATAAGATCCCTACGCTATCGCGTTAAAACTCGTCGCGAATGCTCCACAAAAGGTGAGTATGGGCCAACAACTCCTGACATGCATAGCATAGCCTTGAGTAGTAATAACCAGGGAGTAGCAAAGAGAGCTGATGATGATGAGAAGTGATAAAAGGGGAAAGAGGAGCATAAAGTTTCCTATAAGCGTACACTAGACGGAAATTTGACGCTACTGTCTATGGGTGCTGCAACGCACAGTGCTTCAGCCATCATAGAAATTATGGGTAGCTTCTGATCTTCGTTCTTTTGGCTCCGTTTGGCTCCGTGTAACCTGAATTCACTTGGCCACAAGACGAAGTTTAGTAAAGGTAACGTTTCACCTGCTTGACCTTTCTCAATCCCCAATTCAATTCAGCTCACAAATTTCGCGAATGATTCGTTCTTTTATTCGAAACAAAACCAATACAACAATAAACAAAGCCACAAATTCATTCGAAGCCCGTAAGCACGAAGACTAGGCCATTGTTTGTGCTACCTAACACTATGGTGACTAAATATCAGGAGTGCCGGAGTTCAATCTAGTTAATCTTAGGAAACTCTATGAAGAGGAGGGAAACGAGAAGGGGGCTATATATAGGCTAGACTTGTGGGCCTCGACAAGCGTAATCGCATACACACAAAGGAGAAGTGAACTTTCTTTTGACCAGGCTCTTTGTACTTCAGCCCTAACTAAGGAGCGTGGCCTCCTTAGGCCTCTTTGAAAAAACCTCTTTGAACACACTAAAACCTCTTTGAAGCACGCAGACAAAAATTTTGCATCTTTGTTTTTCTCTTGCGATAAGTAGCTCACGACCCACATATCACGGCTGGGAAGTTCGTCTTCTCAAGCAGGCGACGGCTAACTAGTTGGTGGCGGTTTTATACCGCCCAGTCGCCGTTTCAGTTTTGGAGAGAGCCCAGTGAGACGGTGTACCTAGAACGGTTTTTGTGCCGTGGCGGCGTGAGTACAGAGCACCACCTGCACATGAGCACTGCGTTGACAACGCTATTCAACGAAGGCTCCCTCCGAGGTGGTGTTAATGTGCACGGCCCACCCAGAACACACTGCCGAGACAAGGACATCAACCTTTGTTCTCTCGCGCAAGTACGCCCTTCTTTCCGTTTAAAAGGTCCGTGAGGAGTGAGAGTTCGGGAGGGTCATGGCAGTCAACAAAGACTCGTGACGCAGGTGATAGTTGGTTGTTTACACGAAAATCAAAGACGCCTTCCACATGTGTTGCCACGATACTTACTTTAAAATTTCTTTTGAAGATGTTCTACGCTATATTATTTATTGATATTTTGTAGGTGGTTGCTGTGCGTACACACTAATTTATCCCACAAGTTATCTCGCCCTCGTAATATTTGGCCAGTACTTCTTTAATCCCTTGTTCAATTCGACATCCATTATTTCGGAAAGTCTGATAACGCTGACGTGTTCTTCGGTTCCTACCAGCATATATATTGTTTAATGGCAACGAATTCTCGTTAGTTGGACGAACCTGGTCAATTCAAACGATTCTCAGGGTGCCCCGTACGTAAAGCGCCGTGAATGTGCGACGCAAAGAAACGAAAACAGCGTTTGGGGACAAACTGAACGCGGCGGCGAAGTCTGTATCGCCACCGCCATCAGCGCGAACAGTGTTCTCTGCGTGAACCGCACAGTTACGAGAGAGAAGGAACATCTTTTATTAAATATTATTGAATCGTAGTCCAGGTCCACAATGACTTTTCTGGTTAGTTTTGTGTTAGCACTTTGCGGGTTAGTTAAGGAAGGTATCGCGCCGCAGTCACATTGCGATCTATATATAAGTCACCAGTGGCGCAGATTCCAGCTATTACACTGTATTTACGCAAAGCTCAATATTTACGCGTTCATCAAAGAGATGCAAGTGTATTGACGTATTAGGCATTTGTTTATTCTATTATTCCATCAATAATTAGGTCAATTCGGACAATAAATCCGGACATTTGTTTTCCGTTCCCGTGAAATCCGAATAAACGAGCTTTTACTGTGCTAGAGTATCGCAATGCTGAAGAGGAGGAAAGAGGGTAAAGAGTCACGATACAGCATAGCAAGGCTAGGAAAGGTAAGTGAGAGTAAGAAGGACAGGCGCGAGAGTGAAGGAAATGGAAAGGATGAGGGTGGGTGTAGCATTTGTGGTTTGAAAATTGCAGACATGCAGCGTGTCAAGCGGAAAGCAGGAGCGTTAAGTCATACGTGGCAGAGCCTTTTCCAAGTCTGCACAGCATACCTTCACTTAAAACACTATCAAACTAATGAATTCGAATTGCATGAGCTCATTGAACGAGCTCATTACACTAAAGCCCCCCAATGGGCTTTAGTGTGATTAGGGGTGAGTTGTCTTGTGTTGGTCTTTTTTGGCAAGTCCAAGTGACTCGGACTCATGTCGGTGTGTCGCCTCACCAAAGGCAGCGGCCAGCGAATGGGAATGCATGGCGGATTTTGCTGAGTGTGTGTATGTTGAGGTATGTGTTCGTATAGTATTCGTCTCCAGTCCCATGATTTCCAGCGGGTGAGCTTAGGGTGGGGTGGCGCCATCGTCTGCCGGGCCAGTCTTTGGCTCTCAAGGATATCTCGCGGCAGCGTAGGCGTGAAGTAATCCGTCCGGGCCGGCATGTCTGCGGCTCGGAAAGTTAATGCTCGAGCGAGGTGGTCCGCCCGTTCGTTTACTGCTACATCTTCGCGAGCGGGGCATCATGTGATGTCACAGTCTTCCTGGAGGTTGGACCCAAGCACGCGCAGGACGCTCTGGGGAAGAACGACTCTGAGAAACAGTCAGCAAGCTTCTTGGGAATCTGTGAGAACGTGCTCAGACTGTCTCTTGCACTCTGCTGAACAGATGGCTAGTGCTATGGCTGCCGCCTCTGCTATGGTCATGGTTTTCGTACGTATTGTCGCCGACGTGATCGTTTGACTTCGGTTGTTAACGACCGCAGCAATTGCGTTTTGCCTCATTGGGTATGGACTGCAGTCTGAATCGTAAGTGTCAAGGTCATTTCGTAACCGTTCCAGTGACACCGCTCTTGCTCATCTACGGCCGGCATTAATCTTGAGGTGCATATATTTCGGGATAGGGGGATGTATATGTGTTCTCTGTCTTCTTTCTAGGTATTTGATGCGCATTCTCACCGCAGAACCGTGATCATAAGGGGGTGAAGCACCTTTAGCATATATGCTGCCTTGCATCGTCAAATTGAGTCTCTCTGTCTGTGCGATCAACAGGGCTGCGGCATGTTCGTCATATGTATTAGATACAACCATGCATTCCAAACGCTTTGTGTCAGCGCTGTCGGGGAGGCCCAATGCAGCTTCGTAGGCAATGCGTATGAATGTGTTGGCTTGCTCTGCTTCCCATCTGCGTGTGAGTTGGTACGGGAGATCATATGTAATGCGGCTACTGATGAAGACATATATCAACCTGCCGGTGTCTTCTTTTGTCATGCTCTCATTACTGCAAGTGACTCTCTTTATGGTTAACCTCCCTGCCTTTCCTCTCTATTTATATATATCTCTCTCTTTATGAATCTCGCTGCGCTCCTGGTTGTGCCCTTCGGTTATTTTAGCGTTAACGACGTGCTACCTGTCTCCTTTGTCAGTATTCCCAGCCCACTGAGCTCCATTACTTGCTTTACCGGGTTCCCTTTTATTTCCAGACAGTAGGTTGGGGAGCATGTCCGGCAGGTGTTCTTGCACCTGATTTGTAGGTATTCAGATTTTTCCGGCACGCATGTCATACCTGCCTTCTTGGTATATTTCTCCATTGTGTCGACTGCTCTTTGCATAGTGTCTTGGCGGTCTCCATAGGAGACTTTCGTCGCTCGAAGGTTGTTGTCATCGGCGTAGATGGCTACTACAAGCTCTTTGTCTTCCTCCGACATTAGAGCTGATTTCCACATCCCTATATTGAATAGAGAAGCACAGTATAGAACCCTGTGGAGTGCCCTTAATCACAATGTGAGTAATATTTTCTCTTAGACGGCCCAATCCTAAGGACGCCGTTTAGTTATTAAGAAAACTTTGCCCGTATTTTGAGGTTTTTTTCCACAGCCTGTCTATAGCAGGCCAGTAAATATCATGAGAAATGTTGTCAAAAGTTTTCCGTGGGTTCAACGCAAGCATGGTTCTGCTCGTGCTTCCAGGTGGTGGGCTTACAACTTCGTCGCGAAGGGGAAGGAAGACGTTTTGCGCGCTCCTCGATGCGCGCGCCCCCCTCCGCCACTTTGGAGGGTGGACTCGCATCGAGGAACCCTATAAAGCAGCTGGTATAGTTGCGGCACCTGGCGGAGCACATCTATACAGCGCGCTTTTTTATACGTAGCCTCAGAGATTTCCTTACGGCAGCGCGAAGAAGCTTGACGCAAGGAATGCATCAAAGAACACGAATCCCAACATATGAGTGCTCCAAGTAGACACCTAAATCAAGGATGAAGGTCGTCTGTAGTTTTTATTTTTTATGATATCGAAAATATTTACACTTCAAAACAACAACGTTCGGTATGCTATAGTTTCTTCACGTAAAAACCTTGTCGAAATAGATGCATGATGGAGAAGGTAAACACACACGACAAAAACAACTGCGTTTACCTTCTTCGTCACGCGCCTGTCTATTTGCCCTCCAAGTTTTCATATGACTTTTCAACAACAACCAGCTCATCTAGCCATTTTGTTTCCCATATGGCCTTTTCAGATTGCTTCCTAGTTTTTTCACATGGTTATGAGACAAGACGACTGTTGATTTTGTGCACCAAAATAAGCTGGCTGACTCGATGTGTCTACGCAAAAGAGATTATATGATTTTAAACTGGTCTAGACCTGTACATGACTACTCTCACGGCTTTTACTCTGTTCACCATTCGAAAAAAAAATGATTGCCGCCTTTATATTTGCCGAACCACAGCTTCTATTCTGTGACCATCCTTGAATTAGCCATGTCGCAAGAATTTGTGTTAGGCAACCGCTGAGTGTGGCCGTAATTATACAGCTGCGGTGGTGGACTTTGCCTCAGTGTATAGCCTTTTACGCTGTCACCGCCATCAGACACGGACCGTAAGCACCGCCCATATCGCTCGTTGTGCCCAGTTGTGAGAACACAAAGAGAGCTTACGCAACGCCAAACCACATTCGCAATGTATTGAGAATAAGTATTGCCTCTATACAGCCAAGTGTACCGCATTATTACAACAAATGGTGCTAAAAAGAAATAAAAGATCATTCTACACTGGTATTGCTTAATAGCTATTTTTGCGGTTAGTTCCAGGATATAAATTCATTATCAGAGCAGGCTAAACTGATTCTCTCTCTTTCTCTCTCTTTCATAGTTTTTGTTTTCATTTTTAGGACGCCTATTATTCAGCATGTCTGTCAGTTTATTGGCCCAACCAAACATTTTTCTTTTGACTAGGAAAGAAGTGTTCAAGCACCCTTTATACATGTTCGTGCGTGGTTTATGTGTGCGTTTGTATACAGGGTATCCCACATAACTTGAGCCAAGAATTTGAAAGTGAAAGGCACTTACCAGGTGAATTGAGCCGAACGCATACTACTCGCACTAGCCTATAGGTACTCAGGCAATGTTTTATTTATCCCCATCCTGATTAATTAATAATTCTTGATTACCTATTTTTGAATGTTGGGCTGTAAACCCGAAATATGAACACTGAGATGTAGAGCACTTTCAGAAACCACCGACTAAATTGTTTTCTGTACAATGCGTCTCGCGCAGTTATTTTTTCCACGTTGCAAAGAAATCCCGTGAAATGTGAAAAGAAGCCGTGTGACGGACCGCGAGCGCACTGCTATAGTGCTGCTATAAGCTTTCTTTACAACGCGGAAAAAATAACGGCGCTACACGTATCGTATAGGAAACAATTAAGTCGGTGGTTTCTGAAAGTGCTTTACATCTCACTGTTCATATTTTGGGTTTCCAGCTCATAATAAAAAATAGGTAATTAAGAAATAATTATTATTAGTATGGGAAAAAATAAAAAATAGCCTGAGTACCTACAGGCTGATGCGAGTAGTACCCGTTTGGTTCAATTGGCCACTAAAGTGCCTTTAATTTTCAAATTCTTGGCTCAAGTTATGTGGGGACACCCTGTATATGCAGGCGCAAAATCGAGAGATCTCAGAGCTGGTTTGAACATCCCCCTAGCTACGTCAGTGGTCAACAGGGCCTCGTCACCTCCACTGAGAGTCCTTCAATTCACCCGTCTCTCATTCGTTTTGGGTCAAGTGCTGTTCGTGTTCGCATGCGTCATCATAATGTATGACGTCACTCTGAGAGCGTGCGGGAAAATGTGGCGCTCCACCAAAATATCTTTTTCCCGATCGTTTCATGGCCTTTACAAGCGCCTTGTTGTGGCAAGAGTGGTGTTTTCGGAGGTGAAAACGGGTAGTGCATAAACACAGTTATTTAAAAGCAGTGCTGTTAAGCTCGAAGTGGGCCCTGTGTCATAAATAAAAAAATTATCATTATCATGAAGCAGCACACGCCAGGTCCACTCTTGATTTCGCAGTCTTGTATACTCATAGTGGCTTAAATTTGCATTAATCTGCCGGTAGCCGACAGACTACTGCCCTGCACGATCAATGTTACCAGCTGCACTTGCCTCAGTGGGCCAGAAAGGTGCTCATTTAAGCTGATCACCGACACGCCCAACTTCATACTTTTGCTCGTTCAAGCGTTTCCCTTAACAATAAACTGTACTGTACGTTGTCTGGAAAGCTCGATATGGGCGAGAGGGTGGATGTAAATGGGGGACAAGTGTAGTTGCACCCAAAAAGGAGCTAACTCTTCCCTTTTTTTGTCTGTGACCTACGCGATGTATACTTCCGCACAAAATATGTAAGAAAATAGGCAACAATTGAGCATCTCTCACGCCGTGCGATACGTGAGCCCACGCTCGTATAACCCGGTCCCGTCGAGAAGACAATGGTTGCCGTAATGTTTATTAGGCAGCTTGCGCAGAACTGCACGCAACTAAAGAGGACACTACTGAGCGTGCGCGCGGCATTCCCAAGAAGAGGTGAAGGACGCGTGGTCGGGAGAACGATGCCGCCGACAATGCCGACAAATTACGACACCCGCCAAGCGAAAACAGCGAGGGGTCTGTCGCAACGATCGCGAGATGCACGTCTCGTCTCTTCTGTGGGTATTTCGGAAGAAGTTCCGCGAACACTCTTCCGTTTTTCTGTAAAAAAAAACGACTATAAGAAGACCTTCCTTCTCTTCATTCCATGATAGTTTAAATTTGTTTTTCTGGTTACATAAACGTGTAAACAGCAACAGCTGCCGTGGGTACGTCTTGCGCATGCAGTCATTGTTGGCTGATGGGGTTTAACGTCGCGAAATTACTGAAGTCATGAAAGGCGCCACAGTAGAAGGCTCCACATAGTTTGACCAACGGGGATCCCCTAAATGAGGCTGAAATCACGCAGAACACAAGCCCCTACCTTTTCAACTCCACGGAATTGTGACATCCGCGGATAGAATCGAGCTCGCGCTTTTCGAGTGAGCAGATGAACGCCGTAAGCACAACCCACGGCGGAGGCTTTAAGTTACGTTTCAATGACGATACTATACGAGCACAGAAATTCGGTCTGTCTCTCTGTCTGGGTATTATACAATTTAGAAAACTGGCCAAGGTTTAAACATTTGCTCTGTGAGCCCAGCCATCTTCAACTGTTGGCTGCGTTCATAATTCTGAACAGTGTCGATAAAAAAAAGCAAATGTTACGCATATCTGAGACGCAACACCAATATATATTTATTCATTTCATTCATTTCGCTCATTTCGTTCATTTACTAGAAAATGCATCTATAAGTGATTCTAAGTACGCTAGTATTTTTTTACGCTGCACTGAAAACGCGACGCTATGCACGAAAAAGCCTGACGACGTTATAGTGCTGCCACATGACAGTCGCCCTGTTGGTTCTGAACAAGTTGATGTTTCCCGACGGCTCTGCCAGATGACGTCCATATCTAACTCAGCGCCACCTATGTTTTATCGATGCCAGTCAGATGCGTTTGATTCAACACAGAAAAGGCACTGTCTGAGGGATGCAAGTAAAAACATAAATGGCTGCTTGGCCAGCAGAAGAATATCGTTCTTCGACATTCGCAGTGAAGCACGCAGGCTGGCGGCCATTTTTTCCCCTTAAAGCATTGTAAGTCTTCTATTGTCCTTCCTTTCACACTTGTCGACTTCTGCCTATTGTCTATAGAAAATCAACAAGTGAATGACCAGCATATATAGTACCATTTTCAATGCGAAGCATTTCTTTGCGTATTGCAGGCACTTTGAACACATATCTATCTATCTATCTATCTATCTATCTATCTATCTATCTATCTATCTATCTATCTATCTATTTATCTATCTATCTGTCTATCTATCTATCTATCTATCTGTCTATCTATCTATCTATCTATCTATCTATCTACCCGCCTGCGTCTGGGTGCTCTCATGATCACCCCCTAAACTTTGGGTGAAGCATAATTAGTACGGGAGGGTAAGATGGTTTCACTAATATGCGTCCCTGATCATGACATGAATAATGTCACAACGCCGTCGCGTACATCATAAAACCCCTTCCACCAGACATGTGGCAATGTCATAAGTGTGTGGGCATGTGCCGCACGTGATTGACAGTTTGTATCTACGGGAACGGCAAAACATGTGCGTGAGTAATTTTAACGCGTGATCGTTAAGAAAAAGCTGACATCGGCAGCGTTGACCCCACGAATGTGAGATCAAACCTTAGCGTTCCGCTTGGACATCAAGTATTTTACCACAGAGCCACATCAAGTTTCGGAAATACTTTTTAAATAGACCATGATGTTCGTGAATCGTCAATTTGGTTGCAGTGCAAGCAATCAATTTTATAAACATTGAATATGTACTCCTATGATATAGCCATCATGTGTGGTTAGGCACTAGCCACTGAAGTTTATTTATGTAGCAGTGTTCTTTGCTACCATCCTAGCACGCACCAGCGCTTCATATCAGCTTATACCGTTTCTGGTGTTTCTAACATTCATGATGCTGTTTTCATCGTTAGGCACCGGTAAACAGGTTATATAAAACATATGTGGCTGTTTAACGTATGTCCGTGCGTCCATTTGTACTTATCTTAAGCACCACTTCGTAACGTATCACTCAATAAAAAACGAGCGCATCGAGGCACGTTAGACACGAGCGCTATATGGCAGTTATCTTCGAAAACGAAGGAAGGTGTGTGCGTCCACGGAGAAAGATGCACGCCTGTCTCGGAGGCGATAAGGTGCAGAACACAAGGGGACAGGCTGGTGCCACCACCGTTACATGAACTTGTGTATTACTGTGTGCAAATCAAATGAATAAATAAATAAATAAATAAATAAATACATAAATAAATAAATAAACATGCAGACGCAAAATCGAGAAATCTCAGGACGGGTTTGAACGCCCCTCTAGGGGGCTACGCCAGAGGTCAGTTGGGCCTTGTCGCCCACACTAAGGTTTCATCAATTTGCGTATGTTAGGTCTGCGTTTCCTTTCGGGTCAAACGCTATTCATCTTCGCTGACGTCATAAAAATAGCAAAGCGTTGGAAACAGTTGCCTTTTCGAGCATCGCGTTGCATTGTCAGTGTAGCGTGATAAACGCTACGATCCTTAGAGTTACTTATGTGTGCGTGCCTTCTCTAGTATGGAGACACACATACAACATATTGAAGTGCTGTTATGGTGCCTCAAATATGCGCAATAATTGCTTTTTAATTGACAATCGCACAAGTATGAACGCTGAAACTTGGTGGGCGCTGCGGATATGGTAGGCCATTTAGGGTATCGTTTTGTGTTGTTTGGGGTATCGTTACAGCGGGCAAACAGAAAAATGTACAGACAGACGGAGAGACACACAGACTAAAATTTTGGCATCGAAGGTCCCCAAGAAAGACTATCGTCTTTAAAAAATACAGCACCGTCCCCTTCCATCCGCAGGCTTCCCGTAACACCAATTCCCAAGATACGTAAAATCTGCTGATTTTTTTTTACATACCTTGTTTCGAAAGTTGTCAGCTGATGTTGAACGCTCTCTGCATTCCGAGGCTGGGGTTCAAGCAAGGTTATGATCAATTTTGAGCAACCGGTGCGCGGGGATGAGGGAGTGGTACTAGGAGCAGTATATAATAAGGTTTTAATTGAGCGTCTTTGTGCGCCAAATAAACTGTTATGGAAGTATAGTACTGGGTGTCTGTTTCAGCGCTACGCTTTGTTATGGGTCCGGTGCGTCACGCCATTGACTTTTTATGACAGAAATGAGAAGCTGGGGTACATGCGATTGCACGATCTCGAACCTAATTTATGAACAACAGCTGTATAACAATGTGCCACTGTACCAGAGGTAGGTGAGTGCTAGCGTTTTACACAAACTCCATGTCAATCCGAAGACGAAGTTTTTCCTGAGTGGAACGCTGGTTTCAGTCTCTATTATTTTTTCTCGTTTTCATTGTTGCTTGTGGAAGACGCCGCTCTTCTGCCTGCGGAAATGGACGTAAAATCACCAGGGCCTCCACCCATACCTTCCACGTCGTCTGTGGCCACTCTAAGAAAGCGCTCCGGCCACCCAAGTGACGTCGAGAGTGAGGACATGCTGGTATACTCTACGGCCAGTGATGAGAGCTCCGATGAAAGTGACTTTGTGCCCGTGGCAAGACGCAAGGCGAAGAGGAGGCTGCTTACGACATCTCCTTCCCAAAGCAAGGCCACCCCGAATATTCAAGAGCCACCGGTTCACACTATTTTGTTTGTCCCGCTGAATGCCGCTGACAGCATGAACCGACTTAATCGCCAGGTCACGTCTATGTCACTTGAGGCGCTCGTTCCGGGACAAATAACAGACGTGAGAATCAATGGCCGCAAGAACGTTCTGGCGATAGACGTTACGCAACGTACTGCTCTCGACGTATTGACCAAGGTAAATGTGCTGGGGAACATCAACGTACGTTCTTTCATACCAGATGGCAAGGGCTCTAAGGCAGGCGTTATCTACGATGTCGACACTTCTATCGGCGATATTTATTGTCCCATTCTAATCAAACCAGTGACGGAAGCTACTATAATCTTGCAAGCCCGCCGTCTCGGGAACTCACGATGCGTGCAAGTAGTTTTCAAGGGTGACAGTCTCCCAACTCAAGTAAGAGTTGGTCATTTTCGACACACAGTACGGCCATTCGTGCCGAAACCTCTTCAGTGTCGGAAGTGGTGTAAAATAGGACACGTGAGTGCTGTTTGCACAAGTTCTGCTGTGTGCTCCCGATGCTCGGAGTCGCACAACACAGAATCCTGTCAAGCAGAACATCGCAAATGCGACAATTGCCAAGGTCCTCACGAGGCGTCATCAAAGCGGAGCCCAAATGTGAAGAAGGTGATGCAAGTGCTGAGGAAGATGGCCAGAGATGGTTCCACCCACAGGGAGGCTGCTGCCAAAGTGCGACGTCGGCGTTCACGTCATAGGAAAACTCCTAGGACATCCTCGGCCAAGGCCAGGGATACACCGCTACCCCATATCACGCACTCACCACCACAAGCATCAGCAAGTGCCAATCACAAGCATCTTCAGAAAGACGCAAGAAACATTGACCCTGACGCGCGGCCAGCGCTGCCGTCAGTGACACCACCAGTAGAGCCGCAGCACCGCCCACTGAAAGCTACTTCAGAGCGAGTAAGTCATGAAAGTCAAGATAACGAAATAATAGACGTGATTAAGACCCTCATGAAGACAATTCGAGTACTCCTGAATAATATTCAGACTCCGGCTGCCCACAGCGCTCTTCATATATTGGACGCTTTGAATCCGGTGCTATCAAATCTAAAGAAGCACCATGGCTCTTTATCTGCAGCCCTTCCGTAAACAAGTGAAAGAGGCATCAATTTTCCAATGGAATGCCCGCGGTCTTAAACCCCGCATTTCGGATTCTCGACCATACATTTTCAAGAATCAGTTTCCAATTACCGTAATTTGTGAACCACGTCCTCACAATGCTATACGACTTTCTAAATACGAGGCTTTCAGATGTGTAACCCGTAACGAAAACAGTAAGGTAATTGTTAACATCAGGTGCGAACTCACATATTTTGGGCATCCAGTAACACCGGACGACAGCAGCCAATACGTGTGCCTGACAGTTAAGCGTTAGAACGTGAACTTCACGCTAGTGCGAGTATATATTTCACCTTCAGGCCGCTTCGACCAAGCAAGATTAAGTGCCATTATATCAGCGACACCTGGGCCGTGGATTATTACCGGTGATTTTAACGCTCATCACCAGCTGTGGGGAAGCTAGAAGATGGACCATCGGGAAAGAAATGTGTCCTCCTTTGCATCTGACCACCAACTATATTGTTTAAATGACGGCACTCCCACGTTTTTACGGGGTCTGACATATAGTAGCTGTCTCGACCTAACTTTTGTGTGAAGTAGCCTAAGTACCAAGGTGCAATGGTTTGCGGACAATGAAACGCATGGCAGTAACCACATCCCCACCTATATGAAGATCAAGGGGCTAAGCAAGTCACAAATCGCGCCCGCTTCACGGATAGATTGGCCAAAGTATAGATCATCCACAGAGAAGCAATGCGAGAGAAACCAAGAAGGTTCTCTTGAAAGCCTAGAAAGTATCATGAAGGCCGCTATCCAAGAGGCAACGTTTAATTGTGGACCTTTGCCAGATTTTGCAAATATGAGGTGGAGGTGGAGCGACTTCGAGCAATCCGTCGTCGCGCCGAACGACCTTATAGGCGCACGAAATCCATCTACGACTTGAGGGAAGCGAGACGTCTACAAAAGAAGATTCAACGTCGAATCAATGCACTACAGTCGCTACGATGGAAGTCACTACACGAGTCATTCGATCCTCACAAACCTCCTTCGCAAATATGGAAACTAATCCGCGGCCTACGAACATTGCCACAACAGCATCGTCCATTCAAATGCCTTGCTCTCCACCAAAGCCGATGTGAAATTGATATAGCAGAAGACTTCTGTGCCAGGGTTGCAAATAAGGGGTCCGGGATCAACATGAGTAACCTACTAAACGCGCCAGTGTCCAGAGACACTCGGTTGGACAATATGTTTTCTCTAGGGGAGCTTCAGGCAGCATTGGCAGCATGCAAGCGCTCGTCATCGCCTGGACCCGATGGAGTCAATTACATGGCTTTTGCTAACCTAGGACAAACAGCTCGGCGTGCCCTTCTAGCTGTATACCATGACTCGTGGAGCAACGGTTTGGTTCCTCTTTCGTGGAAGTGCAGCCGCCTTGTACCCCTGCTCAAACCAGGCAAATCACCCCTGGACATGGCCTCATATCGCCCCATCGCGCTTGCCAGTTGTTTTGGCAAGGTGATGGAGAGAATGGTGCTGACTCGCCTGGAGTGGTACTTGGAACATAACAATATATACCGCGATGCTTTGACCGGATTTCAACGTGGACGGTCTTCCATAGACAATGTTGTTGATCTTGTCACGTCTGTATAACAGCAGAAAAGCCTAAAGAGATTATCAGCGGCACTTTTCTTGGATATTAAGGCTGCATATGACAATGTACTACATGAAACCATCCTGAATGCCTTGGGCAGCATTGGATTGGGAGGCCACGTTTACCAATGGGTCTACAGCTATTTGAAGGACAGAATCTTCTTCGTTCAGACAGAAGATGGTGCAACAAGGCACCATCATACTTATCGCGGCGTACCTCAATGTAGTAGTAGTAGTAGTAGTAGTAGTATTTTTATTTACAGTAAGCCAGATACAGAGCTCACTGCAGGGGCAAAGGGCTAAAGACGAACAGCCTGACAAAGGCCCTTGTCCCTCCGCAGTCCGTGACAGTGCAAAGCTTAAACAATATATATATTCAATACATTGGTTTCAAGCAACCTGAAATTGTAAACACAAAATTCAAACATAAATAGCATAAAAAGTTTCCATAACAGATTTTAAGAATTAGAGGTCAATCTCGTTATAATTCACAACTAAACAATATCAATGAAACAAACTCAAAAACAGACACAAAATGCATGCGGATGCAATGAATTCCGCTGTATACACTCGTATAATTGACATAGAAGTTTATGAACAATTTAAGCATTTGCAGAGGCATGAGACTCCATTACGTAGTTTCGATAGTGTAGACCGGTGGTTATGAATAAGTTCTTTATTTGTTTCTTGAAAGTCGCACTACAAGCCCTAAAGTTCAATTGATGTGCAAGGGTATTTAAAACCTGAGGTGCCTGGTAAGCAATACTTTGTTTTCCATACTTGGTTCTTGTTCTAGGAGCTCGTTTCTTTTGTTCTCGCATACTGTAGTGTGGTCTTTCGGTGCAACTTTCTTCATATAGCTTAGTCTTTTGTATTAACTGAAGTAATTTAAAATGATATAATTGATCAATTCTGAGTATGGAATGTTTAATGAATAGTGGAGCAGTGCGCAAGTCTTGTAGATTCCCCCTGTAATTTTCAAAGCAGCGCAATATTTTCTTTTGTATAGTTATTTAACTTATGGTAATTCCCTAGTGATGTCGTTCCCCAGACTAACATCCCATAACTTACTTTAGAATGGAAGAGTGCATAGTACATACTTATTTTTAACCTCAATGGAATTAAGTGCATTGTTCTAAAAAAACAACCAACTATTCGCGCTAATGCGGTGATCAGATGATTTACATGTGTATTCCAGTTTAATTCCTCCTGAAACCATACACCAAGAAACTTTTGTTTCCTAACATGTGCGATGCAATTTCCTTCGAATTTTACAGCTATGTTACTAATAGGCTTGTTTATAGGTCGGAATATCATATAGGTTGTTTTTTTTTGCATTCAAGCGCAGTCCATTTTGCCTTAACCAATTTGAAAGATTGCTTAGACAATTATTTACACTGACCTCAAGTGATATTAGATTGTCTGATGTGGGGTTCTAAGCCTCATACTTTTCAACCTTGTGCTCATTGGCCTCGTTGACGTCCTGCCACACTCCGTACATCTGTCGATATACGCGGACGACATCTGGATCTGGGCATCAGGGGTCACGCGTCTACACGTACGAGCCAGGCTTCAGACAGCGGCTACACTGATGTCAAACTACCTTCAAGGACGAGGACTGGAGCTGTCATCTGAGAAATTCTCACGGTTGCGTTTGACGCCATACCACATCAGAATTAATGGACACACGATCAGCTAGCAAAATACCCACCGTTTCCTGGGAGTAATAATACATCGTGACTTGTCTTGGAGCCCTCATATCGCTTACATGAAGAAGAAACTGACCATGATCACCCACGTCCTAAGGTTTCTTGCGGGAAAATCATGGGGTGCATCGGTACGAGCCATGCTTCAACTGTATGCTGCACTTTTTTTGGCTTCATGCGCTACAGCCTACCTGTGCTTGGCAAGACCCGCATAACAAACGTACGCGTCCTCCAGTCATTACAAGCCCAAGCACTGAGAATATGCCTCGGGCTGCTGAGATGCGCATCCTCAGCAGCGACTGTCGCAATCGCTCATGAACACCCTATCACAACCTACCGCTCATGAACACCATATCACAACCTACATAAGACATGCCACCCGGATTCAATCGCATCACCTCGCCTCCCTTCCAACTTCCAGGCCACGCTCTGTGTTCTGCTCTATTACTGACCCACATCGCACAGTGATTCCCACGAACTTCACGCACGCAGCAAGACCGTCGTTACCATTGTGGTGTCTACAGCCACTGGAAGCCCTGATAACCATCCTCGGAATGCAAAAGAAGAAAATGTTGTCAAATTTGGCCCTAAAACAAACAACATTACTGTTTCTGCAGAAACACAGTGGACGCATTCACATTTACATGAATGGGTCGGTCACTTCAACAAGTTCAACAGGCGCAATGGTTATTCCGGAGAAATTAATCGCGATAAAGTTCAGGACCTCGCATCTGACATTATCCACGGCGGCAGAACTCGCCGCCATTCGTGCCGCTCTAGAGTTCCTAGTTGAAGAACCGCAACAGACATGGTCAATCTTCTCCGACTCCAAAGCAGCCCTCCAGGGCGTTGCCTCGCCATATCGTCATGGACCAAACGAACAGCTAATTGCTGAAATACGACTGTTTCATCACCGGGCTATAGAGAAACAACATGACATAGCGTATCAATGGATACCAGGCCACTGCAGCATTGATGGAAATTACCATGCAGATGAAGCAGCCCGATCTGCTTATGATGATGCCCCTTGTGCAGCTATACCATTATCAAAAACGGACGCCGTTGCAAGGCCTCGATCACTTGCACGAGAACTGACACTCGCTCAGTGGAATTCACCGGCATTCACCAACGTCCGCCTTCATAATTTAGGCCCACACCTACAGCTCCGTCTTCCATCAGGAATAACCAGAGCTGAGGAGGCACTTTTGTGCCGTCTATGGATTGGGGTGACCTTTACGAATGCTTATTCGTTTCGAATCGGAATGGCCAGCAGCCCGACATGTGACAACTGTGGCTGCGCAGAGGCTTTCTCCCATCTTTTCTGCGAGTGTCCTCGCTTCAGCGTGCCAAGAAAAGAACTATCGAAAGCTTTACATAGACTAGACAATCGCCAATTGTCGGAAGAAAGGGTATTAGGACACTGGCCGAGACAGTCCTCTGCACGCAAGGCATTGAGAGCGTTGTTGCGCTTTCTGCGGGCAAGTGGTCTTAGAGACAGGCTGTAAACAGCGTCGTGGATCGTCTGATGACCTTCTCTCTCCTTTTTTTACAACGTCTCTTCTCTCTCATTATTATCCCCCTTACGCCCTTCCCCAGTGCAGGGTAGCCAGCCGGTCTGAGAACTGGCTAACCTTCCTGTCCTTCGTCATTCATTCCTCCTCCTTCTCCTCCTCATGTCAATCCAAGATGAAATAAGATATGAGGAACACACGTTTTCTGAAAAGAGCGCGCGTGATGTGTATGTGTACATGTGTGTGGCTGTGTGTGTGTGTTTGTGTGTGTGTGTGTGTGTACATGTGCGTGCGGTTGTGTGTGTGTACATGTGGTTGTGGTTGTGTGTGTGTGTACATGTGTGTGTGGTTGTGTGTGTGTACGTACATGTGTGTGTGGTTGTGTGTGTGTGTGCATGTGTATGTGTGGTTGTGTGTGTGTGTACATGTGTGTGTGGTTGTGTGTGTGGTTGCGTGTGTGGTTGCGTGCGTGTGTGTGTGTGTGTGTGTGTGTGTGTGTGTGTGTGTGTACATGTGTGTGTGGTTGTGTGGGTGTGTGTGTGTGGTTGTGTGTGTGTCGGTGGTTGTGTGTGTGTGGTTGTGTGTGTGTGTGTGTGTGGTTGTGTGCGTGTGTGTGTACATGTGTGTGTGGTTGTGTGTGTGTGCATGTGTATGTGTGGTTGTGTGTGTGTGTGTGTACATGTGTGTGTGGTTGCGTGTGTGGTTGCGTGTGTGTGTTTGTACATGTGTGTGTGGTTGTGTGGGTATGTGTGTGTGTGTGTGGTTGTGTGTGTGTGGTTATGTGTGTGTGTACATATGTGTGTCGTTGTGTGTGTGTGTGTGTACATGTGTGTGTGGTTGTGTGTGTACATATGTGTGTGTGTGCATGTGTATGTGTGGTTGTGTGTGTGTGTAGATGTGTGTGTAGTTGTGTGCGTGTACATGTGTGTGGTTGTATGTGTGTATGTGTACATGTGTGTGTGGTTGCGTGTGTGTGTGTACATGTGTGTGTGGTTGTGTGTGTGTGTGGGTGTGTGTGGTTGTGTGTACATGTGTGTGTGGTTGTGTGTGTGTGTGGGTGTGTGTGGTTGTGTGTGGTTGTGTGTGTGTGTGTGTACATGTGTGTGTGGTTGCGTGTGTGTGTGTACATATGTGGTTGTGGCTGTGTGTGCATGTGTGTGCACATGTGTGTGCGGTTGTGTGTGTGTGTGTGTGTGTGTGTGTGTGTACATGTGTGTGTGATTGTGTGTGCGAGTGTACATGTGTGTGTGTGTGTGTGTGTGTGTGTGTGTGTGTGTGTGTGTGTGTGTGTGTGTGTGTGTGTGTGTGTGTGTGTGAGTGTGTGCTTTTTCCGCCCCCTATATGTAAAAATAACTAAAAGTAAAAAGGGGGTAGCCCGTACCACCAGGAGGTATAACGGGCTTAAGCCAATCTAACATAAATGAAGAGGGGAAACTTCCCAAATTTTATTTTTATTTGAAAAAGCCAATTAGTTAAAAAAAATAACATGGGTAAAACCTAGTGAGTGCTGCATGAAACTGTAATAAATAAACTAGTTAGCTTCTCAGGAATGAGCAGGTCGATATGCAGCAGCAGTGTATTTCCCCCACTTGAGTTTTTGGAGTTCGTGTGCGTGTGTGTGTGTGTGTGCGTGTGCGTGTGCGTGTGCGTGCGTGTGCGTGTGTGCGTGCGTGTGTGTGTGTGTGTGTGTTTATTTTAAATGCATTGTCGTTGAATGCAGAAAGTCCAAAAACAAACAACGAAGTGGGATGCGAGCCAGTGGTCTTGAGGATGAGTAAACGTTGACGAGGATGGTAGCAGTGGCCTCTGTGATGTCGAAGCCTATTTCTTCACCAGAAGTCATGTAGCCAGGCACGTCGGGCTGTCGTTCCAACCAGGGATGCAGCAGGGAACCTTGGGCAGCCTGTTTGCCGCTGCGAACTTAGACAAGGCGCCATTCGCAATAGTAACAAGCTTTAAAAAAAAAGGGGGGGGGGGGGCAGGATTAAATACTTGCGCAAGCTTTGCGAATGCTATGGTTCGAGTACTAGGGAAAATGAAGCAGTGATGCTATCGTTATCAGTCGCCGAGGTTTTCCCCCACCTTTGTTGGCATAACTGCGACAGTAATCGAGAGCATTCACGCAAAAGTTGTGATAGGGAGGTGATTCGGAGTATGAAGCGACGTCCTGATAAAGTGATGGCAGCTGATACGTGTCATGTGGATGTCATAGAAACAGAGTTGCGCATGACAGTCACTAACTGAAGTAGATACGCGCAAGATTTTTTATTGGTCAATAGCCCATAATAATGCGCAGGTAGTGTTGTATCACTTTTGGGCACACGTAAATGGGTCCCAATGTGTTGCGTATTGGGGCATTCATTAAAGTAGTGTTGTTCGCTCAAGCAAGGTGCACCACACATACACCTGTCCGATGCAGTTATATTGAATCGATGAAGATAATACTGAAAGTGTCCGTGACCAGATAATAAGTGTGTTAGGTTTTTAGGAGGCGGGAACCATTGAGGAATTTTGTACGGACTTGTGATCCAATGAAATAGCGTTGTCTCAGGTCCCTCAGTCTGCCCATGGGTGTGCCAGTATGAATTCAAGATTTTATGAAACTGAGTTCGTATTGACCGAATAGATATTTTGGCGTAACGCACGAAGCCTGATTTCCCTCCTAATGCAGCTGCAGCGTCAGCTAGCTCATTTCCCAAAATTCCCATATGGCCAGGTACATGAAACAATTTTATAATTTTACCTGACGACATTATATGGTTAAGAAGCAGCTTAATGTTTCGAATTCTTTCATCGTTATCAGTCAGACTTGAAAGCTTCATTAGAAGCGATAGACAGTCTGTGTAAATGTGGGCTGGCGTGTTAAAGTTGTTTGTAAAAACGAAATGAAGGGCTTCTTGGAATGCTATTAATTCCGTGTCGTATGCGCTTGAAGCGTTGCGGATCTGAAATTTTCTAACAGTTATTATTTTTCCATCCTTTGTCAAAGCAATATATGCCGCACCCGCCGCGTAGGACGTGTATGAGCCGTCAGTGTATACGTGAATGGCTTTTGTTTTGAAAATAACCGCTTCTTGTGATGGTGAGAGTTTAGTGAAAGTAAATTTATATTTTTTACTGGGGTGATGAGCCCACGGACTGCATGGATATAGTATGTCAGCCGGTTTGAATGTTTTTACACCATAATAAGTTACGTTCCGGAGTATGAATAAGGAAAATTCTGCAGATTGTCTGTCCAACTGTAGTGGTAACGGAGGCGCGTTAGCGAGAATCTGTAGGGATGACGTACGTGTGGTGTAAAATGCACCTGTTAAGGAAATTAAGACGGTTCGCTGAACTGATAAAACTCGCGCCCTAATGAATTTTGATGGGAACATAGGCCACCATACCGGAGATGCATACGTGAGAGAGGGAAATATCACTTGACGGTAGAGTCGTCTAATGAGTGTACTTTTTAATGAACGGTGCGATTTAACAAATGCGAGGAGCCGGGACGTGGACACTTCAGCCTTTCCTTTAATATAGTCAATGTGGGCATGAAAATTTAAAGAGGGGTCAAATAATACGCCTAGAATCTTGATTTCTTTCTTGTGTTTGAGAAAAATGCCATCCATGCGGATAGATGGGCAGCGTTTTGATGTACCCATGTTTCCGTTATTAAAGAACACGAAGAACGACTTCTCGGCGCTTACGGTAACTTTTTGTTCTCGTGCCCAACCAGATACCAAAGCCAGGACATGCTCAGCCTTTGCTTGTAATCGGAGTCTTGACTTATCTGTGATAACAATGATGGTATCGTCCGCGTACGCCTGTATGTGTACGTCGGGTGGCACGGGAAGATTGAGTAAACTGTATAATACTATGTTCCACAGTAGCGGACTGATAGGGGATCCTTGCGGGCTGCCAATTGTTGTACGAACTGTCTCTTCTGCAACGTTGGTTGAAAAAGTTACAGTGCGGTTCGATAAAAAGGATTTAAGTAGAAAGTACAAGTTTTGTGGACACCTGTGCTTGCGTAAAAAGTTCAAGACTGCAGGATGCCAAACACTATCGAATGCTCCTACAAAATCAAGAGATATGAGTATGGTAGGAAGTTTGGCTGCCTTGTATGCAGCCAATTTGCTTCGCAGTGTGTATAGTGCTAAAGTAGCACTTTTATTGTGCGTAAAACCGTATTGATTATTGTGAAGAAGATTATTATTGTGCAGGAAATAATACAGACGAGCATTTAAGAGTCTTTCTAATACTTTACTGAATACAGAGTTCATAACTATTGGTCTATATGCATTAGGCGAATTGAGCGGACGTCCTGGCTTTGGTATGAATATTACTTTCCCTCTTTTCCAAGCCTGTGGGAAGTGTCCGATTCTTAAGGCGGTATTGAAGATAAAATAGAAAAATTGAGGATGGTATTCAAATAATCCTTTAATGAACGAGTAGGTTAATCCGTCGTGTCCAGGGGCAGAGTGTGAGTTACCCTGTTTCATCGCGCACTCTATCTCAGATATTGTAAAAGGAGGGTCAGAAGTATGCCACGGGTAAGGACTAGCCGCAATGTTACGCATGATAGTGTGGTGCATGCTGTCTTCAGAACAGCTGTCCACTACTACCAATGTATCGAGTAGTAGCCGGGCGGACTCAATTACAGAAGCTGTGCGAGTGCCGTTAGGTAAATCTAGAGGAGGAAGAAAAGTTACTTGGTGGTGTTTTTGAAATGCGGTTTTGAAAACATCACCATATAAACATTTCTTAGTGAGAAAGTCACAAATGTCTTTATCAAACGATGATTTTGCTTTCCTGATTTTGTCCTTGTAGGTTGAGAATGCATCAACGTACAATTTGCGATACATGTCTCGAAGAACGGGGTCAGCTGTTCTCTGGTATCGTCGTCGCATAGCCCGAACACGCTTACGTTCAATAGTCAATTCTGGTGTCCACCAACCATTACCTAATTTACTACGCGACGTTATGCGTCTTGAGTAACGTTGGCCTAAAGCGCAGTATATCGCATAAAACTTGTCTATAACCATGTTTAGGGCTTCAGGTGATCCAATGTTGCAGCCGAGTATCTTTGTGAACCAAGTATCGTCCTTTAATTTGTTAAGAATTTTCGCTCTTCCTAGATTAGTTAATCGTTTAGCACTGCTGGTATGTGCTTGCGAAAACGAGAATTCAATGTAGTTGTGGTCCGAGAGGGTAGGAAATTGGAGAAACTTCCAATGGTAAGCATCGCGAGTGAGGTCATGCGAAACCATGGTTAAATCAATCCATGAATCTGCATACGGAGTTGTGAAAGTTGGAGGGGAGTTGGGGTTGTTCAATATGACTAAGTCATTCGCCGTCACGAATTGGAGTCCATTTCGTGACGGCGAATGACTTAGTCATATTGAACAACCCCAACTCCCCTCCAACTTTCACAACTCCGTATGCAGATTCATGGATTGATTTAACCATGGTTTCGCATAGCATAGGTTTCTCAGCTCGCGACTGCTTCTGCGCAGAGCTGATATAGACGAGCGGACGAGACGATGGCGAGTTAACAAAGTTTATGTACAGCAAAGACATAGAGGCGTTACAAATTCGGCACTGGGGCCGACAGCTTACAGACTCGGACAGCCGAACTCTTTCCTCTGACACATAGGTCTACTGCTCGCGACGCGACGCAAGGCTTTTTTATATGCACCGGGAGGATTCTTTGAGTAACCAAATGTCCAACCAGAAGCGCCGCTGGCCGTGAGGTCAGAATCCTTCAATAGGGTCACCGCTGGGCCGCGTCATTCTCATCGAATCCGTAGCCGCTGCACCGCACGTGGCTGCACCCAAGGACGAGTGACGTCGCCACGCATTGCGTCGACTCGCCAGACAGGAAGGCGCCTATTGCTGCAACGGGCTCGCTGTGCGTGCGCGACAGAAAGGCACCGCCGCGCGATGACGCCGTTGTGTTGTTCGCGTCAGGCGGGCTCGCGTGCTGGCCTTGACACAGATTGCCTTTTTCAGAGGCATGAACGTTCGGTGTGGACTCCAGGCATAACAGCACCCCCACCGCCAGACAATGCACCGGAAAGACGAGCTGCTTCCACGTGGCTCGGATGTCAGGCGCGCTCGTTCGCCGGGTCCCTCCAGGTTCGCCTCCAGGGCCATGGGGAGAATGCAGCTCCAGACTCTGTTCCGGGAACACATCCCATTCTTGAGGACGGATCCCAGCTCCACTGGCTTGTTGCCACAACTTGTCGGCCAGCTTCGCTCGTCTCTTTTGACGATCTTAAGTCTCAGCACTTGTCGATGGTTCTGCAGCTTGTCAAGAACGGTTCGACAACAGACAACACACGACACAAGCAAGTGCCCTCGGTCACGCGACAGAACACCAGACAAGGTATATTACAACATATACCTAGCTACGTGTCTATAGGAATTTCGTTCCCTCTACATTAAGAGGCACATGTGGGACACAAAACTCTTAAATTGAGAACTCAAATTTTTAGACGTACAACAACGTAACGAAATAGAATAGAACATAAAGTTGGCTCTTTGAGCTCACTCTGGACGAGAGCGCTCAGCTAAGGCCGTGATGAGGACAAAATTTTGCCCCGAATCACCAGCGAGAAACCGAAAGGTGGAGAAGGTACTAACTAAACGCACGGCTCAATGCGTCTGCATTAGCGTTTAGTTTTCCTTTTTTGTAGCGAATGTGCTGTTGGAGTATCATGCTTCATCTCAGTAACCGGCCTCTTTTAGCCGACAATACCTATGCGGTACCAAGAGCGGCTCATACTTGCGACGTGGCACAGGGGAACAACGATACGGCTTGCTACGGATTGGCTCCTCACAAGTTAGGTCGATATTATGTTCAATCACCATCGTTTTTCCGGGACGGTCCAAAAACACGTCTTCAAACACGAAAACAATCTTTCTCAGATCCTCCTTCTGGACTTCAGTTAACCTAGCCTCTAGGTTCAACTGCTCCAAGATTACCTCCGATCCCCTTTCGATTACATCACTAGAATTCAAAATGTCTGCTCCCTCTTCCTCTGAAGCATTCAACAGCAGAATTACGACCACTTGACGTTGAATGTATGGTTTCATCAACTTACTGTGGTAAATTTTGTTTGGCCGCCTTCCTAATTTCACTTCATAATTGGTATCAGAAAGCTTCGATATTACTTTGCCGGGCCCTTCCCAATGAACCCCAAGCTTGTTCTTTTTCGACGGCCGCAGCAGCATTACCTGACTTTCTACTTCTAGAGCGGGCTTCTTCGCCGATTTGTTGTAGTACTCCTTCGACAACACTTGTCCAGCTTTCATGTGGCTTTCCACTAGCGCTTTAATCGAGAGGTCCTCACGCTGCTCTCGAATGAGCGTTTCTGGATCAACCATCGACAGCTCACTCCATTTTTCCGCTACAGGCGAGAGCGTTGCACCCCTCTCGCTCTGACTCAATGGCGCCATGTCGTCTCCCCCTGCTACAGAAACCGCGCCAGTCGCTTCGGCAACGGGCCGCTCGAGTGACTGCTCACATGACTCACACGGAGAATTTCCTCCCTGAGGTTCCGTCGACTCGCCGTTAAGGTCACTTGATGGTTCACCACATTGAACAAGATCAAGCTCCTGCGAAAGCTTCCGCGCTTGCAATCGCGTGAGAGCCATGTACGCTAAGTTGGGGAAGAACGATTTAACCTGCTTTTTGAGAAGCTGCTCTGAGTTGTTAGAGAAAAGATAAGGAAAACGATCGGGAAGCGCGGCACACACAGCCGCTTCGGTGCGAAGCTTAGCGAAGGGGCCTTCAATCACAACCGTAGTGATTGGTAAGCAAGCACTCTGCTCCTCGGCGACTTGCCTGATCCACGCGCATTCTCCTGTAATGTCATCCGGAGACACCAATGAAGGATGAACAACGTCCATGGTTGCCGCTGAGTCTCGAAGTGCTCGACACGTTTTCCCATTCACACTAATTTCTTGGAGATACGGCTCTAACAACCGCATGTTCTTTTCCGATTCTCGGATTGTTGCGAAAGCAAACTTTTGCTTACAGTTTATCGCGATGTGCCCTTTCTTTTTGCAGTTGTAGCAGATTAGTGGCTTCCGTGATTCAAAAGCCCGTATGGTATCAGTGAGTTGTTTAGAAACCTCACTCGATTTCTCCGCTTCCGTTTGCCCTTCCCCTACAGTGTCCTTCGTAAGAGACGGGTCCTTCTTGAAATTACGGTGCGGAGCGGGTTTCCGTTGATCACGTTTCCTTGAAAAGCCCTCTTTCCTTTCATCCTTTTCAACGCGCACTGCCCTGCTATGCAGCTTTCGGCGAGTATAATACTCCTCAGCTAACTCTGCTGTCTTGTTTAGCTGTACTTCACCAAGTTTGTCCTGCAGCCAAAGTTTGACATTCTCCTCGATGCAGCGGTAGAATTGCTCCAATGCAACGCATTCCGCCACTTTATCGCGGTCGTCATAAACACCTTCGCCCTTGAGCCATTCAATTAAATCGGCTTTAAGACGAAACGCGAAGTCAATGTGTGACTCATTCCTCTTTTTACCATACCGGAACCTTTGCCTGAAAGCCTGGGGTGACAACTTATAACGTCTCAAGAGCACTTCCTTAATCTCGCCATAGCTCTCAGACGCTTCCCCCGACAAGCAAGTTATCGCGTCGGACACTTCGCCGGCAAGAAGAGCTAACAGGTTCTGCGCCCAAAGAGACCGCTCTAAAGCATTTCGTTCACAGACGTGTTCAAACTTGACGAGATACTTCGCCATGTCCTCACCTACCACGAACGGTGGCAATTGGTCCCGAATTCTATAACCGCTGACCTGAACTGTCGGAGAAGCTACGCTAGGCGCCTGCGAACACTGTAGGATTGCAAATTCTATTCGTTTCAACTCGAGGCGCTTCTGTCTCTCGGCCTCCTCATGCTCGCGACGTTCGCGCCTTTCAGCTTCTTCACGTTCGCGAGCTTCTACTTCTCGCCTTTCGGCCTCCTCACGGCGTGCACGGCGTGCGCCTTCGGCCTCCTCACGGCCTCCTCATGGCCGCCCAGGCCTCATCGACTTCCTCAGCCGACACTCCTTCATTCTTCATAATCTCAAGGATCGCTTGCTTTCGTTTCGCACGGTCCAAAGTAATGCCGAGTTCCTCACAAATTTCGATGAGTTCCTGCACTTTAAGGTTCTCCATCGTTCACACTAGCCTCTTGCTGTTTGTCCCTGTTAAGAATCTACTTGCCGTAACCACTATAAGTCTACTAGCAAGACGCGCAAGCAATTTTTAACACTCCCGTGCTTACCCCCTCCGCATTAACTTTGGTTTCAAAGCACTTGACTTTGCTTGAAACGATCAACGCTCACTCTAATGCTTCACAGAGCTCTTCTCTAAACTACTATAACCTGAGCTAGAGTAGTCTGGTGAACTCGGGGGAAAACATCAGGCACTCACCGCATCGATGTCGCTGACGCCGGCTGATCCCGCAGCTGCCAACCACTGTTACGAAGCGCGCCTCCAACGACGTTACGAAGGGCGCCACGAATCCCGCCGCTGACCTCCACTGTTACGAAAGACGGCGACGCCAACACGTTCCCGAAGGCGCCACTGCTTCGAACTCCGCCGGGAAGGTCACCAGCCGTTTGGTAGCGTAGGTTTCTCAGCTCGCGACTGCTTCTGCGCTGAGCTGATATAGACGAGCGGACGAGACGACGATGAGTTAACAAGGTTTATGTACAGCAAAGACATAGAGGCGTTACAAATTCGGCACTGTGGTCGACAGCTTAGAGACTCGGACAGCCAAACTCTTTCCTCTGACACATAGGTCTACTGCTCGCGACGCGCCGCAGGGCTTTTTTTTTATATGCACCAGGAGGATTCTTTGAGTAACCAAATGTCCAACTAGAAGCACCGCTGGCCGTGAGGTAAGAATTCTCCAATGGGGTCGCCGCTGGGCTGTGTCATTCTCATCGAATCCGGAGCCGCTGCACTGTACGTGGCTGCACGCAAGGACGAGCGACGTCGTCACGCATTGCGTCAGACTCGCCAGACAGGAAAGCGCCTATTGCTGCAACAGGCTTGCTGTGCGTGCGCGACAGAAAGGCACCGCCGCGTGATGACGCCGTTGAGTTGTTCGCGTCAGGCGGGCTTGCGTGCTAACCATGACGCAGATTGCCTTTTTCAGAGGCAGGGACGTTCGGTGTGGACTCTAGGCATAACAGCGTGTGTGTGTGTGTGTGTGTGTGTGTGTGTGTGTGTGTGTGTGTGTGTGTGTGTGTGTGTGTGTGTGTGTGTGTGTGTGTGTGTGTGTGGTGGCGCGCTACGCGTGTACGTGCGCACGTCTGTGTGTGTTTGAGTTCTGACAGTGCAGCATATCGGTACTTCTGAGGGCATGACCTGAAATCGCCGGTCGCGAGTCAAGACAGTTCCCAGTGTCTGCCTTGGAACTATCGAGACGTGGTTTAGGCGTCCGGCCCGATGAAAATACCCAACTTGGCGCCATATCGTGCTAAGTGTTGTATCATCATCATCATCAGCCTGACTACGTTCACTGCAGGACAAATGCCTCTCCAATGATCCGCCAATCAATGCGGTCTTGTGCTTGCTGCTGCCATTTTATACCAGCAAACTTCTTCATCTCATTTGCCCACCTAACTTTTTGTCTAACCCTATCCCGCTTGCCTTCTTTGTGAATCCAATCAGTTACCCGTAATGACCAGCGGTTATCCTGTCTACGCGCAACATGCCCGGCCCATGTCCATTTCCTCTTCTTGATTTCAAATATGATATCCTTAGCCCCAGTTTGTTTTCTGATCTACTCTGCTCTCTTCTTGTCTCTTAGGATTACACCTATCATTTTCCTTTCCATAACTCGATGCGTCATCCTTAATTTAACCTAAACCCTCTTTGTAAGTCTGCAGGTTTCTGCTCCGTACATAAGTACCGGCAAGATGCAGCTGTTATATACGTTCCTTTTGAGGGATAGTGGCATTATAAGTGTTGTATACTGTATATGAAACCATCCAACTCGTGAGGTGTTACTGAGACCCGTCACGCGAGCGCAGTGGACATGTGACCGATCGTCCGATGCATGCTGTGAGCATCACGTCTAGATTGTCTACGTTTAATTTATCGATAAACTTATTCTCAACAATTATAATTGGCAGTGCTTGCTATCAATACTTGAACTGTTTTAGTGTCCTAAGAAAGATAAGATCCTATCAGCGACATTCTCCTTGCTTCGATGGCCTCCTGTTAGTCTCTAAATGGTCCATCATCACGTTGAATCGCATTGCCTTTTTTATGGGTCAATGCAAAGAACTCTGCGGACCAACATAACATGCATGCATATATTCGCGATAGACACTGTGCGACATTTGGCAACAAAACTTGCTTCAAACCAGGTTGCCTGTGCTCTCCAGAAGGGAAAATTTAATGTCGCTATTTGTCGCCCCTCCCTCTGAGCAGTGTCATTAGCGGGCCGTCTCTATGCACGTGGAAGTCTTCAGAGATAGTGCATTGATGCGTGGACTTGTAAGCACCGCGTAGACTAACCAATGTAGTTCGACTGACATGGACGCAGACAACCGCATGAGCAGAACAACGCGTAATTATGGATCAGTTATATTCCTATATGAACGGCGCTATGTCAAGCTCCGAACCTGTGTCGGTAGTGCTTACAATCTTTCAGGCAAGCTTTCGTGAACGGCGCCGCGACCTCTGGTGGCCGCGTTCCATCGTCGCCACTTGTACGCTTTTTTATTTTATTTTTTCCCCTCGAACTTTCCTGGTTTGGCCGTTGCCGGAAATGGTCGCGCCGTTAGACATGCACGAGCTGACGGAGCAAATGCGTCCTAAAGGGAAATCCCCTCCTCCCTCGCGTATACTGCGGTATGTTTCGAGTTTCTCTGGAGGGCGGGGGCACGCTCGCCTGCTCTTCAAAGAATCCCTGCAAACGGCCATACTGAAAGGGGGACACCCGTAATGTTCACGTCACGCGGATGGACCCGATAAACGCCTTTCAAGCGGTTCTTCTTCGGCCATCGATGGAAGGCGGGCTGGGAACTGTTTTGGTGCAAAGCATGTGACCGGAATGGTCGGTACAGGAAGGGCGATGTCCGACACCTCCTGGTGGCGATAGGACAGTGTAGATGCAATACTAAAATGCACGCACTTCTTTTGCAACGCTATTCTTGCATGTTCCATGTGAAATTCGGCTCGTAAACACCTTCTCCGCAAAAGTCTTGGCTCCCAGTCCCAATTTGTTTAC
This sequence comes from Rhipicephalus microplus, assembly GCF_043290135.1. NCBI lineage: Eukaryota > Metazoa > Arthropoda > Arachnida > Ixodida > Ixodidae > Rhipicephalus > Rhipicephalus microplus. Next base: position 128,671,227 of record NC_134704.1, read on the forward strand.
TATCGAGACGGCTACACATTACCTGAGGCCCTACGAACAGACACATACCCACAGGCAACGCGGTCCATTGAATGTATGCGGTTAAAAATCTAGAATCCATCTCTATCCATCTATATCCTTTTCAACACAATTGCGCGGATGCTGCCTTGTTTGGCCACTTGGTAACACGTCCTCTACTCGCCTAAGCCGACGTCCACCGCCTATGTTCGGCTGCTGACTCCGAAGTCAGGAGTTCGATCACGGCCACAGTGATCGAATTTCGATGGAGGTGATATGCTAGAGGGCCGTGTACTGCTCGATGTTAGGGCATGTTAAAAAATGACAGGTGGTCGAGATTTCCGGAGGCATCCACTGCGGCGTCTCTCAATCATGTCGTGCTTTTGGGGAGTAAAACCACAATTATTATATTATTATTATTATTATTATTATTATTATTATTATTATTATTATTATTATTATTATTATTATTATTATTATTATTATTATTATTATTATTATTATTATTATTATTATTATTATTATTATTATTGTGAGGGGGCGCTGCTTTACCGTGTGACCTGGTCATGAAGCGGAGATAGTTGACTATTTGAAAACTGTCTAATGCGCACACACAAACAAACACGCACACACACACACACACACACACACACACACACACACACACACACACACACACACATTTACTCCAATGATATCTCTTTCCTCTACGCACTTTTGAACTTGAAAATCTAAAAAAGATACTGAAACACGAGGTGAACTTTTAGACTTCTGCAGGACCAACTGCCTGAAAAAAATAACTACGCATTCACAAATGTTCTCACTTTCCCATTGCACTTGTATTTTTACGCCGTCATCCTGCCGCGATGGTAGCAAGCACGCATTTACGCTCACGTCTTTTGTGTGTAATTTGGTGCCAAAAATAAAATGAGAGAGCTTTCTTTCAAGATTACTTTTTGACTTGGCAGTTAGCCGAAGGTACGGGCCTGTTTGAGCTGGCAAAACAAAAGTTTCACCTTCTAACGGCAGTCAGTTTTGCCTCCAACCTTTCCCTGGCAACTAAGTTCCTTTCTCAGGCTCTTGAAGACGCGAAACGTCGTCGAGGAAAAGGCCCTCCTTAAACTGACCACGATTAGCGAGCCGTGAATCATTATGTAATTCCCCCGATGCGGTGTTCCTGCATGCGTTCAACTCCCTCTGTCGCTTGGACGAGTGAAAAGACAACTGCATGCGCCAGGGTTGCGTTGGGATAGGTCTAAGAAAAGAGCTACACACAAGCTAAAAATAGCAAAAATTGATGTGTCATTCAATTTCAGAGCTGAGTTTGTAGCCAATTAGAACCAAGGTGATACTACGAGCGAAACGCTCATTATGAAGAAGTAATGGACAACGTAAGGTAAAGGGCATATTTTTTTCCTCTTGCTGACTCTTCAAGCCAAATGTAAGTTTCAAATACATTATTAATTTTACATATGTCCAGTGCATCCGCATGCACTTTGCCTACAGTGAATAGGGTTCTTGCCTACTTAACTATTAGTGTAGAACTAAGAAGGGACAGTAATTGTGTTCACCCTGATGTTCTGATTAATTTTGTTGCAGGTATATTTTTGTGATGCTCACACGAGAAGACGCGCTGCTGTTTAGCCTTAAAGACTAACTCGCAGTGTTAGCATAGACGGCGGGCAGATCCCATGCAATGTATGAAGTCTAATCTATTAACTGCTCTCCTCACAACGGACTGGCCTAATAACACGAAAGATGGTCCATCCTGAAACATTGTGGTGAGCGCGTCATTACAATGCACCACCGAAGCGCGGCAGCCGATCGCATCAGCGACTAAAGAAATGGGCGCGCTAATGCAATCGGCGAGGTTCTCCGAAGGTGGGCGTCCGTCTTGGCGTCAATATGGAGCACGTGCCCTAAAGTGCCTAGATTTTTCCCCGAGGGATAAATCTGGAGACATTAGCGCACCTCATTGGTGCATGCATGCTTGTATCCGCCTTTGACGAGAAAATGGCGCGGGCTTCGAAAGTTGTGTCAGACTACAATCCAAGCACATTACACAAGCGCTTGATGTGCTTAACGTGTCACTTATGTGAAGTTTTAGCTTCGCGTGTTCTAACACAAGCATGGTACCTGTCTGCAAATGCGACTTACATGCTGAAACCTGTATCGAGAGAGTTTAAAAATTGCACATATATAATGCGTACTACTTATGTCTTAATGCAAGTTCCTGTGAATAAACAGTATACAGCTGTGACGACGACACAATCATGTCGGAGTGACGAAGGTGGCGTCTTATGTTTGTAGAGAAAACGTTTTCATGGGACGTATATGTACAGAAAGTCAAACATGAAAAATAGTGAACGTTATTCGTAAGGAATACGTACGTGATTCAACTGAGGGCCACGGGCATGCCGGCGAATTCTTCTTAGCGTCAGCGAATTCCGGCGAGTCCAGCGTTGTGCGAACACCCGAAGTTCCTTCGATTCATCCGATCTCGTACCATGGATGCATACAATAGAGATGACGCCATCATGAGCTCATTGGCTGAAGCCCTTGGGGATTCCCCCGTACACCAGAGGTATATTCTGCAACTATGCAAAGTGCAATGAGGTCCCACCACGGTGGAAACAGATAAAAATACCTCGGCTAAGATGTATTTATATCGACGACAGTGCGTGACTCGGATGACAGAGCTGTAGAAACCGCATCTATCCGCCCACTTCCTCACGGGGCCGTTCTTGTAGCGAGATGTAACTTAGAAGTGCGGCAGCTTGGGCTAGTTGGTATGGCATGACGATAGTTATAGCGCGAGAACAAAACGACGACACAGAGACAAGAAGGACTCGTGTCTTTCGTGTCCTTCTTGTCTCTGTGTCGTCGTTTTGTTCTCGTGCTATAACTATCGTCATGTAACGAGATAGTCGGTTCGGAAACAAGGCACGAGACAGTGATCTAGACAATGCAGTCGTACGCGGCGAATGACTGGTCGTGCGTCCGTACGGCTACAGCGAACCTCGACTGCTACGGGTCGGGCGTGCCTCGTTTTCCGCTTAAGGGCCGTTCCAGTGACACCGTAAGCACTATACCAATTCGCGTGCTCTTTCTGTCCGATATCTGAGACTAATAGGCGCTTCTACAGCATCCTAACCTTCCAAGGCTGAAGCAGGTTCCGCGCCATTTCCCTGATGATGTGGGGCGTGTACGAAGTGAATGGGTTGCCCTCAACAGAACAGCCGTCACCTCAAGGCGCCTGGCAACCGCGCTAACCTCGAAGTTAGAGAATGGACTTTTTTTCCTCCCTTTGGAATCCACTTTTATAAGTCACAGGCACCGACTCCTATGCCAGACATGGCGTCTCCAAGGAAGCGTGATGCGGGCGGCCGAAACGACGAACCGAGGGAGGCAGTGCTAAGCTGTAGCGAAAACAAAACTGTGCAGTCTTTGTGTGTGTTGAAGAATCCTTGCCATGCTGCACAGGCCCAACTGTCGATGTCCAGTTTAGAAACAACTTGCGAATTGTGTGATATTTTTCCGTTCAAAATGCATGCCCTCCGCTCGTCCTCAAGAATCGTCGAAGAACGGGCTGTTCTGGACAGTAGCTTCGACGTACGCGTCTATTGGTTTTGTAAACGTGCGTGTTCACGCCGTGCACGGTAGGCGAATACAGTGCGGCGACCTTCTGTCCCAGTGTGCAACTTCGGTCATGCTGCACAATATTATTGAAGAGGTGGCCAGGAGGGGCTGGTCTGTGGTGTAGAGAAACCGGTTCCTCCGCCGGGCACCGCCGAAAACTCGCCCAGCCGACGGTGCATCATCGGCCGCGGTCCCAGACGGGGTGTTGCCTCCGCCTTCTTTCTTTCTCGCTGCTTGTACGCTTCCTAATCACTCCTTGACCGACTCGGCTTCGGCAGGCGAGGCTGCTGCAGCCCTCCCTTGGTCATTCCTCATATTTGTTTTTGTTTTTTTTTTGTCGTCTGGCTACCACGTGTTGAGTGTGTGAAGGGGAGGACGTGGATAGGGCGAGACGACCTGGAGCCGCCGACAACATCTGCGACTTCGAAGATGAGTTTGTGTACTTTCTGAAACATTCGACAACATCTGCGACCTCGAAGAGGAGTTTGTGTGCTTTCTTAAACATTCAAGATAGACTCTGAAACACAGCAGCAAAACGCGAACAGGGGCGGCGCCATGGGAAGGGGGGGGGGGCGCAGGGGGCTGAAACTCCCTCAACATTTTCGCCTCCCCCTCCTTTGCCCCCCCCCCCCAAAGAAAACATCATCCAAACTAGAGATTAGCGAAGCTTTCAGAACTCAGTTAGACTCAATCATTAAATATATTTTGCGCTTTGGACTCACTCGGACTCACACTCCGCAAAATTTTCTTCAGCAAAACTGACTCGGACTCAAACTCACCAAAATATTACTCACCCGGACTCACCCAGACTCGGACTCACGACTTGATCTGAGCCTGCGTGAGTCCGAGTAAGTCGACACACGAGTCCGTTAGCCTTGAATGAACTTCTTCAAAACGTCGTATCACTGGTTTTCAACACCAATTTTTTACGTATTCGGTGCTTTTCTTGGTGCCAATTGATATAGTACATTCGATTACGAGTTATGAGTGAAGTGATTTTTCTTGGAACAGATGAAAACGTTACATATATTATCACGAACTTCCCTGGAACAGTTGGCGAGGGGGACATCAATGCGCCCCCCTAATTAATTCGCACCTCTGATGAATAAATATTTAAATGGTGTATGAAGGGCACTGCTTTGGAATAAGTGGGAAAAGTCGCGAGTTCAGAGAAGGTTGATAGTAATGCTGAGTGGTATATAGATAGGGCCATAAGTCGGCAAAAGTAAATGGAACTTACTCAGACTCATTCGAGAAATATATCTTGTGCTTTAGACTCACTCACATTAAGACTCACTAAAATTTTCCTGGGCCAAACACGCTCGGACTCACACTCATGAAAATTGTCTTCAACCGGACTCACTCGAATTCACTCACCAAAATGTTCCCGTCCTGGACTCACTTACACTCCGACTCACGGCTTGATGTAAGTCTGAGTGAGTCCGAGTGAGCCGACTCATCCTTGTGAGTTCACCGACCTATGGTCCAAACACAACGCATAACTTCCCGCCTCTGTGCCCCCCGCCCCCTGTCGAAACTCTATTGTCAGTGCACCCCCCCTTTAGTAATAAAATCCTGTGGTTGCTCTTAGACACGAAAAAAAGAGGCCACAAATCGCTACGTATTACTGTCGGCACTTTTTCCCAGAGGTGACCTGCGAATGCAACTTGCTCAACATGGTCGCACATCTGCCACAGATAATTTTTTCAATGTCTCTGCTGTTATCTCTGATTTTTTTTCACGTAACACGGCCGGTTCAGATAGTAAAAAACTGTCAGTAATAAAAATAATAATATCTGAGATTTCGCGGCCCAAAACGATGATATGATTATGAGAGACGCCGGTGTGTAGAGCTCCGGAAATTTCTACCATCTGGTGATCTTTAACGTGCACACTGACACAGCACAATACACGGGCCTCTAGAATTTCACCTCCATCGAAAATCGGCCACCATGACCGGGATCGAACCCGCGACCTCTGGGTCTGCGGCAAAAAAAAAAGGTCAGTGAAGCAAGAGCCAGAAGATCTTGCATCACCTTCTCTTCGCCCAACCAATAATCAAGCGAACGAGTATAGGCAGGTTTTGTGCGTGTGCTCTCTCTTTCTGGTTCCTATCTGATGTCTTCGTTGAATCACGCTTATTTTCTAGTGACGAATACATATCTCGACCAGTTAGTCGACCTCGCCGTCCTCACTGGTCGATCCGATTGAACGTTGAACGTCCACAGCTCATTTAACGGGAATTCCTCATTTCAACTTAACTTCATCCAGCATGACTGTTTACAGACACCGACATCATCGTAAACGGAATACTTGCTTTCTTTCTCTCTCTCTCTCTCTCTCTCTCTCTTGCTGCCTCTCTCTCTCGATATCAAGAATTTTAGAGTGAGGATGGCTGGGTGAGGATGACCTTATCGCCACAACCACGCGTGTCGAGGAAAACAGTCATTCCTCCAGAGGTGTCCAGATTCATCGACACGACTGTTCAAAAACCTTGCGTTCTGTTGTATGCCATCTTCGTGCTTTGCCCCGCCCTTCTTCGAGGTGCACGTGAAGACGTTCAATATCGCGGTCACCAGTTTCCGCGCACTGTAAGGCCGTGCTGCCGAGCATCAACACATGGCCTACAAAAAACCACGGCGGATACCACCGCCTGCACAGTCAGTCTGACATCTGCGTTCTTCCCAGAGAAACAGCGAACATGCAGTCTTCAAGAAAGGAAACGAAAAGAAGTCAGCGTGATGACGATTGGAATCGGCTCAGTCAAAGACGCCCCAAACACGCTTTCTTTTAGAGTACAAGATATCGCACAGACTTGGAGCTGCCTTTATTCTGGGTGTAGTTTCGGAAGGCTTAAGCCGTGCGTGAGCTGGTGGCTAAGTCCGAATGAGGTGTTCTTTATAGTGGACGACAGGGGGACGACAAGACAAGGAACAGCGATGTGACTGCGCTGTCGTTCGCATGCATCTCGACACGAAGCACACTACATTGTGTGCTATAGCGGTTTAATTCGTTTTTTACGTACCAGCGAGAGAGCGGGAGAGAGACAGGAGGAGGAGGCAGCAGGTCAACCACACGCGCGCCCAGTTTGTCCTACACTGGGGGAAAGGGACAAAGGGATAAAAAGAAAGAAATGAGAGCGAAAAAAGCGTGCAGCGTCACGGCACACGTGCGCCTGTGGCCTGTTCATGTCACGCCCACAAACAATCGCCTAACCCGGTCCAATTTATATTTCACACACAGTGACGAAAAATAAAAGCAGTGTGTGCATTTTCTTCCTTCCCATTTTCAGATTTATCTATTTGTGTGCAATATTTGCAATCCTATTTTCCAAACCTCTGTGGAGGAAAGCAAACCTGTTTTCGTGCCAAAACAGCGTTACTATTACGATGCATGTCGTAGTGGGACACCCTCGATTAATTTTTACTACCAGGGATTTTCCACAGAGCTATAAATTTAGGCATATGCATGTACTTCCATTTGGCCTCCTTCTAAATGCGGCCACTGTGATCGAGTATCGAGCCCACGTCCTCATGTTTGGCAGCATAACACGTTACCCTCTGTGTTTTTGTGGCGGCTGTAGTGCATACCAAGGAACCGAGAAATCCGTTTGCCTTACGCGGGGCCTCAAGGTCGTGTCAGCACGCCTTTAAAAGTTCACTGGCGTGACCAGTACGCTGGCATACGCTCTCAATGGCTCGCAGAAAGCAGCGATTAGCAATTTTAAAAGTGCTTTTTGCATTTTGAAAACACTAGCGTGGTCACGGTAACGATCATAACGAGCATGCGCCGTCTACGCAACACGGTGTTAGCGTGTTTCCCTGACCAACATCGCAGCCAAGTGTCCGGTGCCATTAAAGAGATGTAAGTACACTTATTACGGGGCTCTTCCTCTCGAAGCAGCGTCGAGCGCCCCGCGAGGTCAAGTGGTGCCTGTTTCCCCCCGTGCCACGCTCCGGAACTCGTATCGTTTTCCTCGCGGGATTTCTGTTGGCGAACTGTCCTTCGCTACGGCGCCGTGCGTAGTGGTTCTTCTGCCACTGTGGTCCAGCGTATCGTTATCGCTGCCATTCGATTTTGCCCTCGCTAGCTTGCCCTCGCTCGAAAGAAAGAAAGAAAGAAAGAAAGAAAGAAAGAAAGAAAGAAAGAAAGAAAGAAAGAAAGAAAGAAAGAAAGAAAGAAAGAAAGAAAGAAAGAAAGAAAGAAAGAAAGAATTTCTGTACTGTGGGCACTATAATATATGTAGTCTATGTGCTTGACTTTTTTACAGTTTTCATTGTCTTCGGTTCTTATTCCAACACAGGCTGACATCTGTTGTGTTTCACTAAAATATTTATTTCTTTCGTTTATTCTCAGCCATCACATCTGAAGCACTGCTGAAGTAAGGCAGGCTGCGTTGCGTTCCATTTTGTTCTCAATACGAAGAAAGTCATCTAACATTACGCAGCTTCACGGTACGCGCTCATCTTTTCGAATTCACTGCGCCGAAGAGTCTCGGTTTCCTTCAAAATCAAAAATCCTTGCCACGGCCGCCACTGCCAGCGCAAAACACACCGATGGGAACGCGCAAGCCATCTTCTTTGGCATCCTTGCAGGCATGTCCTTTAATCGTCCAAGCCATGCTCACAGCTTATCGCGCAGAGCAGAGTGTACGTGTAGGATCCTTCCCCGAGCCATTCCTCAAGCGACACACCGACCCGCCTAATTAAAGCGACCTGACGGATCTGCACTGCTGCGCTGCGCCGATGCTGCAAAACAGGTTATGCAGCGGCGTCGACGGCTGCACCGGAGGAGAATCACGGTGCAGATGTTTGCGCGAGCAGCATCGATGATCAACGGTGCATGGCGCTCTCGCTGCGCTGCGTGAGGTGCGAGCAATCAGCAGGTATACGGGGAATCTAAATGTAACCGCTGCAGCCGCTTAAATGGTGGGCTCTGGCGGTCGCGCAAGCGGCCCTGATCTTGACCGGGTCAGCAGTGATGCCTCGTTGCGAATGCAAAGGCTGGATATACTGGATGGACCACCGCGAAAACCTTACAGTGCAAAAAAAAATGTCGTACACAAAGAACACAGTGAATAAATGAACGTGGTTTTATCGGCAAAAATCAGACAGTTTCTTTGAGTATTATTGTGCACAGGTAATTGAAAATCATGCCGTGTTATTGCTGGTCTTTCATTATGGTGATACGATGTATCCAGCTTTCGTCATGAATTTTTGTATGTATAAGACTGTTGTATCAGCAGTATGTCACGTGTCTCATGTGTTGCTTGTTTCCGATTGCAGTATTTCTTTGCTAGAGCGCATTTGATGCGTGATTGTGCACCACATGCATTTTGGGCCACAATTTTTTTTTTTGCTCCCCAAACTTTTTGACATATTATTTTGTCAAAACGTTTTGTTGTTTATACGTATGTTGAAGAGATGAGTAATTCTGGCGAATTTCAGGAACAGATGCCTTTGTGAGGCGTGCGAAAGACCTTTTTCCCCTGTTCCTTTTTCTTGTATTGCAAGAAACGAAATAAAGATACTGCCACCGCCACCACCTACAAAGTTTACTATAGAGTTTCTTACAATAATTATTAGATTTAAATCTGGTGCTTCGACCATTCAGCCACCAAGGGAATGATAGGTAGTACACGAATTTGCCTAATCTTCATTCTTGTGGGTTCGAACACGCTCATGGCTTTGTTGAATGCTGTGTTCTTAGGAATAAAACAATGGACCGTTCTGAACTTAGTAACCAGATTAGACTTAGTGAGCCTATTTCTGAAAAAGCAGCGTCTTCACGCTGGTGTAGACGAGGTCAACAGGGAAGATACATGGTAGAGTTACTGTATATGCTACCATTAGGTCTTGAAGGAGTCGCTCTAAGACATTGGACAAACAAGCGCCGACGTGTCAATTGTATCTTGTAGTCCTCATTTTCGCCAGCACTAAGAAACTGCCTTTACAAAAATGCAAGCAAGCCCACATCACAACACTTAGCGAGCTTAAAAAGGTCAAGGTGGTGAAGTAGAATTGCCGAACGTTTGCTCAACTACACCTTGAAGCGAAGCGGAGGCAGGCCACGCGGAGCAAGGCAGAGCCGCTAGAACGAAACTTAGACGATTCCGTGGACTATACCCAGCGTTCCTACGTTGGCTGAAGCACCACGCGTTGTAAATCCGTATACTGTAGGGCTAGAGTTCACTCTAATGTACTTATATGAAACTGTATGCCTTTCAGTGGAATAGCATACTAACTATGGCCCCATTCATACACAGCGGTGATCCCGTATTTGCTCGATCGCTGTTGTAAAGGACGGGAGGTTCCAGCCAGCTTTTCGCAGACAAACAAAGGCTGGGAAAGCTAGCAGTGAAGGTCGCTTTCGTGACGTCATTGCATTCGGTCAACATGATGCCTCCGATTGTCTCGCACGGCATCATCGAACACTGGGCGTTTCCTGCCCACCTTAGTTAGCTGAGTGTTCTTTCTTTCTTTCTTTCTTTCTTTCTTTCTTTCTTCCTCACATCGAAATCAACAGATATGTGAGTACTCTGCAGTATTATCTTTGCGAACATGGTGAAAACGCTTGAAACTGTAGCACAGTGTGACTTTTTTTCATATTTCTGCCGCAGGCGTGCAGACTTGAAAGGTATGAAACGAACTTCTGAATTACTTACAAAGCGTCAAGGTCGCTAAGCGCAGTCGGCAAACGTATTAGTGCCTATATAACGACAAGTATTCAATCAGTCAGGTATTTCTTCCAAATTGTCACGCCGCATTCGTGTCCGTACATCAGAAGTAATGAGTGCTTAAACACGAATTCGGTGCTCCATTTCATATAGCTGGTGACCGTATTTTTTGCTTGCTTACTTGACCCTTTACATGTGGATCGTACCCACTACGGGTGATTGGCCACTTAAACAGGCGGTTATTCTGTTAGCAAAGTATAATGTTTAGATGAAGAAAATGAATGAGTCGGTGGTCTAAGGACTATATAAATATAAATCATATGAATGTGTGCCCTTGATAGTTATTTATATATTTATTCATTTACTCCTTTATTTCTGTTAACGTTCACGCATGTTTGGTGTTACATCAATGAACGTGCGATTGTGGTTATTTGCAACACGTATTTCGTCCTCCGTCTTTGCGGCATATCACACGGTCTGCGCTAGCACCACACAGTTGCCGACTGCAGCGACGGTCATACTGCGTTGCAGATTTGCGGTGAAGATCAGCTATCTGGATCTCCTAACTTCATTTGTTGTGCACACAAATGCGTATCAGTAGTCTTTTCTGCACCGGTATTTAAAATGCACGGAAGAACTAGCTGCATGCAGTATCCATGCTCTTGCAGTTGATTCCGTGACGGACGTGGTATCATTCTGTACGGTGTTAGGAATTTGCTCTGTCGCGATGGTAGTGGTGACGAAGAGCGGCGAGCCGTCGAGCGGACTTCGCTGAAGCCTTAGCCCGAAGGCGAAACAGGGAGGAAATCCGTTTTGAAAACAGCAACAAGAAGAAGCGTTTACTGTAGCAGGTTGTCGTTTGTACAGAGCCGGCCAGCACGACAACGTCGGCTGGGGCAAAAATCCGCTAACATGGGGCCGGCATGGCCTTCAATAGCGTTTTGGGACTCTTCTACGAGACCAGTTCCCCGGAACGGCACAGTGGCTCGGCTGAGGAGACGCAGCCCTACCCGGAACTGCAAGGTGGTTCGGCGGAGGAAGCGACGTTATCCCCGGAACTGCTCGGTTCTTCTGCACGGAAGGCGGAGCTGGGAGGGGGGGGGGGAGTCAGTTCGTCGGAACAGCGCTCGATCTCGTGAGACGTGCTCCCGAACGAGGAACATGTCTGTGGCACAACAGCACCCCCGCCGCCAGACAATGCATCCGGAGTTTTGAGCCGTCAGCGCGGCTCGGAAGGAGGGATGCTGGTTGACCGTCGGTAGCCGTTCCGCTCTCTACGCCCGTTGAGACTTCCATAGGCCTGCAGAGGTTAACTGGAATGACGGAGTCGAACACAAAGCCGAACCACTCTGGCCAAAGCAAGCACCCTCCAAATGCTGATCAAATCGCCAGACCAGCAGAAACCAAATGTTTCCTCGAGATTACGCTGGGCTAACAAATAGCATCACGAGCAACGAATCGCGGGAGGAATACACAATGCGGACACACCTTTAGCTAAGTGTCAGTGCATGACACCGCTAAACCAAACAGAATTTTTGTTTTCGTGAGCGATTCTCGATTGTGACCCGGGCAGATTGGGGACGATCGAAGCTGCTGAGGTTAACTCAATTTGGCCCCGAATCTGCAATTTAGAATACCAAGAACACCCGAATCACGCACATTGGCGTCTCTTGCAAGCTTCAGACCACTAAACAAAACAAAGTCATTCGATAAGCCCTAACTCAAGGTGCTCAGCCAATGAGCATCCCAACAAAATAAAACACGCTTGAAAAGTAAGAAAATAACAATGAAAATCAAACTTGCGCACGTTAAACAAAATAAATGGCAAAGTTGACCTACACTGACACGCATAATAACATGTAATGTCAAACACAGAAGGCATCTTAAACAGGGGCTTTTGCTATGCCCTCTCTGTTAAAATAAAAACACACTAACTGTTACTTTTGAAATATTATGAAAACAAAATTAATCAAACAAACATGAATATCTGCTTCTCCGATGACAAGGAAAGTAAAACTTACAAAAATTTAGACTCATTCCTTGCTCATTGGCAGACGACAAAACTAGAAAAAGTTATTCTCAAAACTAAACACAAGGTACACTCTTGGTATTGGCAAGGCAGCCCTCCCTCAGACGAACTCTGGGGAGTCGCGCACTCCACAGCTTTCGAGGGTTACGGTCTGGACAATGGGACGACGAACCAACTTGTTCGCCGAACTTAGTAGCACCGACTTTTGACGTAGTACACCCACTTAACTCGAAGAAAGGGGCATCTGCACTGCGTCGTTTACCCCTCCGGTTCGACCAGTGACCCTCTCGCCACAGGGGGGAATGACAGCCTTTGTTACAGCTCAGGCGTACGCGATGCTCCTCCACGTGATTGACTCTACGCGCCATCGAAAAAGATGAGACCAGGCGATGATCTCGGCATCTGAATTTCCCTGAAACTCGGTTTTTCTTGACAGACTTCCCGCCTGATCTCAATCTCAGTGATGGTCTGAGATGCAAACATTTCGCTGAGGACCCTTTCGCGATCCTACGCCTAGCCTTAAGCCTGGCGCCTCGACTGATAACGCCACGGCACTTAACAGCGGCTTTTACGCGCTTGTCATCAGTCGTCTTCACCGCGTTACGCATACGCCGACGCCTCTTTCTGTGCGAACTTCTCGCAATACTGGCAGTCTCGACACACTTACCCACAAGTGTGCTGCCTTCTTCGTGTTGAGTCGAAGCTCCCGATTTGCTAGCTAGCGTTCCCTCGGGCCCGTTGCTAGCTGTCTCTGCCTGTGACAGAACGGGAATCCCGATGACTTTGAAGCTAACCAGCACGCTTACAGAGCTTTCTATCGGTGGGGGTCTATCGCTGTCGTGGATAGCCCTTTTTCTCTGGCCTTCGAAGTCGGCCTTTTGCGCTCTTTCACGAGCTTTATTCTGTAGCGCTTTATGTCGCGCATCCTGAGGTTTCCGATGGGCCTCCGCCCCTAACTCCTCGTGAGGCTCCTCAGTGTCCGGCTCTCTCTGACGCCCTTCAGCGGCTTGCACTTCGCGACGGGCCTCAGTTTCTATAGCTTTTCGGCATGCCTTTTCTTTACGCGCTTTTCGACGCGCTTCTACTTCTAGCGCTCTTCGGCGAGCCTCATTTTTACGCGCTTCCACCTCGATCACCTTACGCCGCGCCTCATCTCGCTCTCTCTAACGCACATCGGCGTCCTGCGCTTTGCGATGGGCCTCAATTTCTAGCGCTTTGCTGCGCGCTTCAGTGCTGTACTTGTATGCTCGACTTTCGCAGTCAGCAGCACTCAGAGCAGCAAAGTGGCGGAACAGAGCGTATTTAGCCCTATCAAAGTCATGTGCTTCCTCGGCAGATAAGCGCTCCAAAACGCTTGCGACTTTGCACGGAAGCAACGTGGCAAGCTTCTCCGACCATAAGTCTCGCCCAACACCAACATCGTCACAGACCTCTTCAAAATTAAGGAGAAAAGACACGATGTTCTCGTCCATTCTGAAGAGTCCGAGTCGGTATTGTGCTCGTTGCCACTTAATCGCTTCAATTTGACGATCAAGCTCTTTCATTCTGAGAGCATGCTCTCTCATTTTGCGACTCTCCTCAGCCTTCCATTGTTCATGCCTTTGAGCTTCGAGCTCTTCGCGGCTTTTCTCGCAAATGAGCTCCCAAAACTCGTCAGCTTCCTCGGCCGTCACATTCTCTGCCCGCATCACCTCGAGAATCGCTTCCCTTGTTTTAGCGGACCCGACGGAAATCCCCATGGCTCCACAAATTTCGAGGAGGTCCTCCACAAGGTACTTCTCCGTCGCGATCTCGTCCCTCGTGATGCTCTACTACTGATATTCACCGTACTCTAAAGCTAATCTCATGGTTTAAAGTACGTGAATATTAAATTATAACCACCCAAACAAAACAAAACAAATCAAAACACTCTCCTAACATCTGCCTGTGCTAGAGAGGTCTGGCGAAATGAACAGTAAACGTTGGGCACTCACCCAACCAAAGTAGCCGACAATGATCCAACTCGTGGCTGCCGTCGAACACTGTCAGGCAGTGGCGTAACTAGATAGGACGGCGCCCAGGGCAAATATATTTCCGCGCCCCTCATTATGCCCGTGATAATGTTTGTTATTATTATTATTATTATTATTATTATTATTATTATTATATAATAATAATAATAATATTAATTATAATAATAATAATAATATTAATAATATTAATAATAATAATAATAATAATATTAAATAATATTATTATTATTATTATATTATTATTATTATTAGCGCTAATGTAGGCTTCCGCGATTGCCTACTGGCGCGCGGCGGGCCATTTCGGAGGCCAAGGGCCACCAGTTCTGATTTCGATGAGCTACGCCCGCGTTTTTGTATAGTATTTTTCTTTTTTTATTCAAACTTCCGGAAGTCCCTTACCCGTCATTGTTCTCTTCCAGTCCACACTGCAAAAATCTTGACGGCACGGGCGCTTCCCAGGCCCAAGTTTCTCGTACCTAAGCTTTCGCGCTATTTGTGCATCCCAAGGAATGCAGGGTGAGTACAAAACAAAGCAACCAGCTAGACACCGCGCCCTCGGGTCTGGTATGGGGGTTAAACTGGTCGGAGTGTTCTGCCGTTTCGCTCCGTTCGCTGTTCCATTGATGGAGGTCATCCTTGTGCGGCCGCATTCTTTCAGGGAAGTTCTTGGTTTCTCCAACGTACGAAGCGGGGCAGTCGGCACATGCTGTCGGGTACACTACGCTCTGCGCTTTTTTCGCAGGTGCGTGTTCTTTGGGCCAAAGGATGAACCTGCCCATGGCGGTGGATGGCATGTGGGAAACGTTGACCCCCGCCCTTCTATTGCTTTGCTGGCGCCCGCGATGCAGGGAATCAACAAACGTCGCCGTCGTGTCACGCTTTCTCCGTCTTTCCTCCAGAGAACTCTGCGAATAAACGCCTTTGTTTAGCCTTTGGTGCCGAGGTCACGGATTATATTCGCCCTTCCTTCCGCCGCTGCGTGGACGATTAGTCGTTGGACGATCGGCTATTTCGTTGGAGTTTTCTGTTCTTACTCAAAAAAGGTGCATTCGAACTTTTTTATTTTATTTTGTTTACGTACGTGGTTGGTTTCAGGGAAGCTTTCAGTAAGTGGTTTGGGAGGCTGGTGGGGTTCGCTGAAACTCATCTAACCCAGTGCTGCGGAGCACAAAACAAAGCTTAGCCGAGGGTCATGGGAAGGCACGGAGGTAGCGCAGCAAAATGAAAATAGAGGATCCTTTTCCCGATGCAAAAGCCATTGCGGCAACCCTTTCCTTCACCACCATCCCCACTTCCAGTCGTACATTACAACCTCGCCCCTCCCCCCTTCCAGGCGGTTTTACGGAAAAAAACATTGACAACCTTTCCAGGGGGCGCCAACCCGAGGACTCGGCTTGGCGCCCCCTCCCTAGTGGCGCCCGGGGCACTTGTACCCCCTTGCCCCCCCCTAGTTACGCCACTGCTGTCAGGCCTTCAGGAATCCGGTCCAACTTGCCAATGTTGAGATTCGGGTTTGCTTTTCCCAGCTTGCCGAACGATGAGAACAGGGTAGCGTATACCAGCGTATCCAAACGCTGATATCAGGTCAGTCGTGCTCGAGCTTCCAGGGGTCTGATCAGGCGTGCCAAACGTAGGATATCGTATCCCGAAGCTGCCAACCACTGTTATGAATTTGCTCTGTCGCGATGGTAGTGGTGACGAAGAGCGGCGAGCCGTCGAGCGGACTTCGCTGAAGTCTTAGCCCGAAGGCGAAACAGGGAGGCAATCCGTTTTGAAAACAGCAACAAGAAGAAGCGTTTACTGTAGCAGGTTGTCGTTTTTACAGAGCCGGCCAGCACGACAACGTCAGCTGGGGCAAAAATCCGCTAACATGGGGCTGGCATGGCCTTAAATAGCGTTTTGGGACTCTTCTGCGAGACCAGTTCCCCGGAACGGCACAGTGGCTCGGCTGAGGAGACGCAGCCCTACCCGGAACTGCAAGGTGGTTCGGCGGAGGAAGCGACGTTATCCCCGGAACTGCTAGGTTCTTCTGCACGGAAGGCGGAGCTGGGAGGGGGGGGGAGTCAGTTCGTCGGAACAGCGCTCAATCTCGTGAGACGTGCTCCCGAACGAGGAACATGTCTGTGGCACAACAACGGTCAAATGTGACTACGGCGAACTCGAGTAAATCGAATTTTTTTTTTCTGATGAAAAAGTTTCGAACACGACAACGCTTTATCGTCATTGCATTGGAAAATATGCGGCTATATCATCGAACTGAAAATCTCTAAACTCGGAACTTAGGCGTCTGCAAAATATTATTATTATTATTATTATTATTATTATTATTATTATTATTATTATTATTATTATTATTATTATTATTATTATTATTATTATTATTATTATTATTATTATTATTATTATTATTATTATTATTATTATTATTATTATTATATTTGCATACACTACCAGCCATGGTAATTTAGTGGCTAAGGCAAAGGGAAAAAAAGAGAATTCTATCCTGCAAGTCGCGGGATGGAATCCCGGCCATGGCGGTGGCATTTTCAATGGAGGCGAAAATGCTGTAGGCCCGTGTGCTTAGATTTGGGTGCACGTTAAAGAACCCCAGGTGGTCGAAATTTCTGGAGCCTTCCACTACGGCGTCTCTAATCATCTTATGGTGGTTTAAGACGTTGACCCCCCCCCCCCTCCCCATAAAAAAAAAATACACGAGGACACAGAGGCTAAAGATGCAGATAGCAAGCTCACACCTTCAACCTGGGGGGACACAATGCCTGCCTTATATTTCGGTAGAAAGAAGAGACAGAGCCAGGAAAGTAAATATATAATAAATTCATGCAGACTTGAACTTGAGTACAAAAAGTACCCAGCAGTTGGCTTTTTCTTTCGGAAGAAGGCTTTCCCGCACGCATTTGTGAGCGCGAATGGTGAGAATTGGCGGCGCACGGTGTGTTCTAACACCGCGAAAGAAGGGCACTGCGTGGAGCGAGTAGAAACCACCACTTGCCATCACGTGCTACCCTCCCCGATTGTTCACCATCGTAGACGTGTCTGTCGGCCCACCGTGAGCGGCTGTCTTAATATTCACGAAAAAAGAAAAAAAAAGGTGTGAGGGAATATTTTCTGCACATGCGGTGCGCTTATTCAGAAAGCGAAAGCGAGTCTTGTGTGAAACCCGCTGTTTATATCGACGCCGTATCTTCTCATGAATAGCCTGCCCCTGCATATGATTTTCCGCCTTTTTTTCACAAATCACGGGAGAGAGGTGAAAAAAAAAAAAGAACAGCTTGTGTGTGTGCCACAAATTCTAGGTTCTACCACCACTTGAAGGCGCCTTTTTTACATTGTTAGAACGCTATGGGATGAAGCCAACTTGCGCACCAAAAATATGATAAGTTTCTATATAAGTTCATGACATAAAATAACATTTTATGTGATGGTCAGCATGGCTTTCGACGTGGTCACAGCACCCTAACCCAAATCAGTGAATTCACTCATGATATCATCGCAGCTCTCGATGTAGGCGACCAAATAGACGCGATCTTGATTGATTTTTCAAAAGCATTCCATACTGTATCGCACTGTACACTATTAAAAAAGCTTTCTGTCATCCTGAACATTCAAGCATTAGTTGATTGTACTTTTCTTTCGAATTGGTTTCAATACGCACGATTTAAGTCTTTTCAATAATCTGTTTCCAGTGTAACTTCTGGCGTGCCTCAAGGCTCCATACTAGGCCCTCTACTTTTTCTGATTTACATAAATGATTTACCACATAACATTTCCGTTAAAATTCGCGTGTACGCTGACGACTGCGTCTTGAACCACACAATTGAATCCTCCAATGATCACATCATTCTTAATGATTCATTTGCATCAATCCAATCATGATGGAACTTTGGCAGATGCAAATGAACTTCCGTAAAACTGTCTCCATGTCATTTCCTGAACGCTTGTTTTTCTCTTCTTTTGTTTATTCGTTTTGTGGTGCACATCTGAAAAATGTGTCTGAATACAAATATTTAGGCCTTTTATTCACTGAGGATCTGTCTTGGTCACATCACAATGAAGTAATGTGTAACCGTACCCTTAGAAGACTGGGGTACCTACAACGTACTCTACGTGCAACTTACCCAACTAACATAAGGCTCCTGACTTACCAAAGCTTAGTTCGCCCAATACTCCAGTACGCCTCTGTCATATTGAATCCTCACAAAATATCTGACATCAAAAAAATTGAATCCGTCCAAAAGAAAGAACATGTCGTCACTACACGACAAGTATTTTTCACCTAGTTCTCACCTTGATAACCTTCAGCGTACTACTCCCTCTTTTCGTCGTCGCGTCAAATCATTAAGGTTCTTTTACACTCTCATTCACAGGCCACGATTTCTTTCGCTCAGCGACTACATCACACCTGCCAAGCCCACTTCCATCAGACATCATCATAATTTGAACATGACTCTTTTTAATCACCGCCGCTTCGCCACAAGCGTCAAGTGATTTTTAGACATCGAGACGCATGGTAGCGACCACATCCCCAGTTATCTCAACGTCAAAGGCTTCGCCAGTGGTCAACCACCGAAAACCATCCGGAGGATCGATTTGCCTGCATTCACAACCAACGTAGAAGACGCATTTGCAAAAGGCTTATCCTCTGGCATTGAGCAAGCGATCAAAGAAGCAGCGCAAAGCGCGATTTGCACGATGACGTGCTCTTCAAGGCCCTCGGAAATGGACGTGGAGTTAGAGCGACTTCGCGCGATTCGTCGGCGTGCAGAGCACAGATATCGTCGCACGAAATACATTGAAGATCTACGCTTAGCAAGGCGCATGCAAAAGAAGATCCAGCACTGTATGGATAAACTGGAGTTCCAATGGTGGGCGATATTTTGCTATTCTCTAAACCCTCGCAGACCACTCTCTCAAATATGAGGAACCGTGCGAGGCCTACACGCACGTTTCCCGAACAACGTTTTCCGTTTAAAGCCCTGGTGCTTTTACAACGTAGAAAGGACATCGAGATGGCGGAAGATTTTTGTAGGAAGCTTGCAGGCCCATCACATTGCACAGGGGTCTTTACTGCTGCTTCCACACCACACACTTTTGATCCATGCATGGACCTGCCTTTTTTGATGGAAGAGCTGAACGCAACTATTGCTTCTTGTAATCGATCGTCGTGGCCCGGGCCAGATGGTATATCATACCGCCAATCGTGAAACCTCGGTGATTGCGCACGTAGTGCTTTACTGGACGATTTTAATGAGTCGTGGCGAGCTGGAGCTCTTCCCAGAGATTGAAAAACAATCCGTTTGGTTCCAATTCTCAAACCTGGAAAATCACCTCTAGAGCTGACTTCATCCGACCATTAGCGCTGACTAGTTGCGTGGGCAAGATGATGGACCGAATGATTTTTGCCAGGCTCGAGTGGTTCTTAGAACGGTACATAGTCTATCCAGGCGCCATGGCCGGCTTTCGTCGTCTTCGTAGCTCCATTGATAACGTAATTGATCTCGTGACAACACCAGAAAATTAACCGACGGCTATCTGTAGCATTATTTTTGGATGTGAAAGGAGCTTATGACAATGTCTCCCATGAAGCCATACTTGATGCCCTCGAGTCCATTGGCTTGGGTTGGCAATGTGCCGCTGGATCTGCTGCTCCCTTCATATGAGATCATTGTTTATGAAAACTGATGATGGGCTGGCATCTGAGCATTGCATACACCGTTGTGTTCCCCAAGGCGGTGTATTGAGCCCCACACGATTCAGTCTTGTCATGATCGGCCTCGTGGAACCTATACCAGAGTCTGTGCATATATCTATCTATGCAGACGATATTGGTGTTTGGACATCTGGTGTAACACGTCCGCAGATACGTGCGAAACTTCAGAAAGCTGAGAACTCTATTTCGGCGTATACCTTTAGAGAGAAAAGCTTCGAGATTTCTCCAGACAAAATGGCGCTCGTTGCGTTCACGCGGAAGGCAATGACTTCATATCCCATCACCATCAATGGACAAATTGTCTGCTACACCCACACACACAGCTTCTTGGGAGTCACCATTGATCGAAATATCTGCTGCAGACCCCATGTGGCCACTCTGAAAAAGCGATTAACAGCCATCTTCCAACTTTTTAACTTCCTCTGTGGAAAAAAGCGGGGCACGTCAGTACACGCAATGTTGCAGCTATACAGGACGTTGTTCCTGTGGTACCTGCGGTACACCTTGCATGTTTTGACGAACACCTGCAAAAGTAGCATACGTACAATCGAAAGCGCCCAGGATCAGGCACACAGAGTTTGTCTTGGATCACAACACTGCACATCCATAGCGGAGACCATCGCATTCACCAAAGATCATCCGTCCTCAGTGCACATTACTCAAGAAGTGCTTCGAGCGCATATTAGGCACATTACTCGCGCCCCTGCCCACCACCTTGCTTCGCTTCCAGAAAACCGACCGAGTACCTCTTTGTCTAAGAGAGTATTCAGTTACCGTGAGTGCCTTGCAGCAGGCCACAAACCTCCGGAACGTATCCTGACACCCCCTTGGTGTTTATACCGTCATAACCTACGCTTGACAGTGCCAGGAATTCGCAAAATGGCGGATCTCTCGACCCCAGCTTTGAAGCAGCTGACTCTATAGATATGCTGCAAGAAGGATACTAACACCCCATTAAACTTTATACGAATGGTTCGACAAATGTAAGGGGATCTGCAGGAGCTGGGATTTTCCCAGCCGAAGCCCAAACCATCCAATTTCGAACGTCTCACAAAACAACATCGACAACCACAGAGCTCACAGCACTGCGCTGTGCACTCCACAAGATTGATCAAAAAGCACCCCTAAAATGGTGCATTTTCACCGATTCGAAAGCAGTTCTGTATTATATTCGAACTGCGCTACATCTCGGACCTCAAGACCAATTGGTGCTGGAAGAAAGACA
The DNA here is from genome assembly GCF_043290135.1 of Rhipicephalus microplus. NCBI lineage: Eukaryota > Metazoa > Arthropoda > Arachnida > Ixodida > Ixodidae > Rhipicephalus > Rhipicephalus microplus. The sequence goes on from NC_134704.1 coordinate 128,692,533, forward strand.
ATTGTATCGGGAAGTATTACAGAAAGGACATGATGTAACTTTTCAATGGTTACCAGGACACTGCGGAATCATCGATAACGAGCATGCCAACGCTGCAGCAAAAAACGCTCACGAAAATGGCATGATGGGTCCCGTTCCACTGTCAAGAAGCGATGCAGCAGCAAGGATTAATACGGTCGCGCACGATGTCACCAGGTCTCTATGGAACACGCCCGGATTTCTACACACCCTTCTTGAACATCTGGACCCATACCTACGACTTTCCATTCCATCTGGGTTATCCAGATCTGAGACAACCGTTCTTTGTCACATGTGGCTTGGGGTGTCTTTTACGAACGCCTTTGCTTGCCGCATCGAATGGGCAGACAGTGCTGCGTGTGATCATTGCGGCTCTGACGAAACCATCGAACATAATTTGTGTCAGTTCCCTCAGTACAACTGTCAGCGACAGTCCCTGTCAGCAGTGTTTGCATGCCTCGACAACCAGCCGCTTTCCGAAAAATATAATTTTGGAACATCGGAAAGATCGAGCTTCAGGCCAAAAAAGCGACGAAGGCCTTCTCGAAGTTTCTGCGATCGACCTGCCTCGTCGAACGTTTGTGACGTTTTAGCGTGTTTTTGTGCTTTCGCATCCGTCCCATTCTCTTTCTCTTATTCCTTCTTCCTTACTCTTTTGTCTCCCATTTCCCCTTCCCCAGTGCAGGGTAACAAACCAGACACTTGCTTTCTGGTTAAACTCTCTGCCTTTCTTCATACAGCATCTCTCTCTCTTTCTTTACCTCTTGTGTAAATACATTTTTTTTTGTCTGCACCATTGAATTATGGAATGCACTGCCCGGTGATGTTAAATCTTCATCACGCGATGAATTCATTTTGTACATCACTAATCACTGATTATCATGCTCTGTACCTCTTTCCTTGTATTGCAAGTTGTTTTGTATTCTGTATCCACACCTGCAATAGCCTATCACTGCTGCAGTATGTTAATAAATAAATAAATAAATAAAGCTTTATATCAAAATATACGATATAACGATAATATAATTTTTTCAGTTCAATATATGTGGATATGATGGTAGGCCTTGGCGTCCATATATATGGCTTAAATTACATCGCTATCATTTAAATATATACCGCCCCAGTAGGTTCAGTCCTTGCCGGCGGAAGGTTGTCTTTTCGTCCACTATAATTCCTTTACGTTCCCTATATATTGATAACAAGAAATAAACCCCTTGCAACTCCCATGGCTGGGTTGTCCTTGGTTGTAATTAGTGTTCAGTGTAGCAAAAAAAAAAAACGAGCCTTTGAATTCCTCTACTTTCGCTAACCCTGCGAAACAGTGAATATATGCTGTAAAAAGTATTTTTTTAACACGAAAGTGCTTTATCGGGGTAAAGCACGGTCCACCAAAACTTCAGTGACGTATTTCCGCCATGGAGATGACATTGAAAAAACGGATGCTAACGAATACGAAAGAAAGAACGTTACAAAAATTGTTCCGCCGCAGGGCATGGAACCCACGACTGCTTGGTCCATGACGATAAGCACCCGGCGCTCCACTGGCCAAGCTACCGAGCAACATGTAGGCTACTCCATGATAGCATGGAGGGGAAGAGGGGAAGTCTTGTTAGGAACAGCCATGTGTACGCGGCGAAGATAAGTAATGCGTAATAAGATTTACTAGCGGCGAGAGGGAATGATCCGACGACGACACAGTTAAAGTATAGTCTCCGAGATTGCGTAATCCCGGATGCTATGGTTAAGGCGTCTGTCTCAATACCAGCGAGGAACAGTGTCTGCGTTGGTATTGGGGAGTCACCCTAGACCACCTTACACCGTTCCCAGGCGCAGTTGCTGGGACAAGCCAAGTTTTGTCATCCCTCTGGTCGTCTCTAAATATTTGACGCTGACTGTAACATCGGCGACGACGTGGGCTGAATTCAGCGAACCATAGACGGACCAGCTTGTTCGTCAGACCACTGACCGGCGACAATGCCACTGGTGGCGGAAGCCGTCGAAAAGTGGCATGCTTTCACATAGACCGAGGCTACAGAAGCAGTCCCATCACGCCGTGTGCACGGAAATGGTGGCACGCAATATCCCCACTCTGCACTTATGCTTGCGTGACTCTATGGCAGCAGCGCTGTGCTGCACATCAGCACGACTGCGAAGGAAGGCTACGTATGATAATATATTGAAATGGCCGTCAGGTGTTTCATATACAGCGTATAGGCCCAGAAAGTCTCTTAGGCAAGGGCATTTTTTTTGTTCACTGATGCACCGTCAACCGACAACGCGATTGAGGACTTTGAAAGGAGACAATCTAATGCCAAACACGAGACCCGTGGACCGCACATGACTCTGTTTGGACCATTTTTTAATAAATTTAAAAATAAGTATCCTCATGAGCCCCACAGGGGTGACTAGTCTCAATCATTTCTGTCGTGAAGCATGCCCTGCGGTTACCATGTGTTGATACATACGATGAAAAAAAACACGCTATTGGAGCATCAGCCTCCACAATTTAATTGTTTTCGAGACAGTTACTGATATATTGCGGGAATAACAGCGCCAAATGCTATTTATTATTGAAGGTATAGACAAAATCTTAAAAATGGCATTGTCAGCTCACATTTTGTACAATCTACGCGACCTTCCACCTTTGTCATTTTTTCTGGCCCCTGAGTGAGTAAAGTTTCATGCTGCTGCCCGCTAGCTCATGTGAGACCCGGGATCTACCTGTTAGCCAATATTGCCTAGTGTTCCAGTAAAAATAGTTCTGCCAAAACTAACTCAGCATTAGCAGGAAAACGTTTCCTGTGGTAATATAGAATAAGCATTCGCTAATACCACATGGACCTCAGTCATACGACCCCATGCCACCACATAAGTTTCAGTTTATAATCTCGCTCTTCCTCTGAGCCTGCACTGAAAATTCACTCATCTTAAAATCGGGGATATATATATGTTTTTTTTATATTAACGTTAAAGATAAATGGTGTTGTAAGAACTCGTGCAAAGTGAAATAGTTCGTTATATGAAAAAATTTCGTTATACAGAAGTTTGTTATACCGATGTTGATCTGTGTAGCGTTTCCCTTGAACGACACCCGAGTGGCTGTTCTTGCACGTAGGTTCGATGAACAGGAATCGCAATCGTGGCCTCGGATTAAGCGCACAGCGGAACGCCGCAGAATGCCACCGGCACGCGAAGACCGAAATTTCGATGCAGCGCTTTTGACCACCGAGGTGTTTGATGTGACATATATGTGACAAATACGTGACACTCGCTGAAGTCCCAGACAGCACAATTCAGCCTTGGGCCATTACGTTGTCGCGTCCACACGTCATTCAGTGAGACGAACCTTCGCGTCGACAGAAGGGAGATGCGTACTGCGCGCACGCCGGACACTGCAGCAACGCTTCACAAGCGAAATGAATCCGCGATTGTCAAGCCCTGCTTCGGCTGCGCACGCTCGATCCGTACGAACGGGAAGTGACAGCGGTCGATCATGCATGAAGTCGTCGCTGAGCTTTCATTGTTGCGCGACGCCCGAAGAAGTCCATTTGCGTGCGCCGCAAGGCCGCGGGCGCGCTCCCATCGCGCCGAGTCTCCATTGGGAGAGGAGGCATCCGAAGGACGCGCGCTGAAGGCGTTGACTCGTGAGCAGGAAGGCCCGCGCCAGTCGTGCATGCACCGTCAGTCAGTCACTCGGCGGCAGGACAATCGGCGTGCGGTCGGGAACACAGGGGAATTGAAGAAAGCGAAGCCACTGTGCACCGCCATTACTCGTATAGCATTTCCGAAAAGCGTTGGAATTCGGATGACGAGCTCCGTCCTTCCGTGAAGACAACTCCGCCTCACGACATACTTGACCATTGTTAAGCGCCAAAGGTTTAGATGAAAGGACGACAAGTCATGTACAGGTTCGTGTGACCTCGCACGTTAACACCTTCGGCCATGGCGGTGTCAACGGACGCCACCACACAACATTCCCTCTAGTACCTCGCAAATGAAATCAAATCTCTTTATTCTAGGGAGAATACTTCTGCAATGATCCCCACTGTGATTAACATCGAATTCGAGGCACGTTTACAAAGCTGGGGGCCCCAAAGAAGAAGAACTTGACCAAAGTCTTGTGTGAAGGCGAGGCGCGTAAGCTGAGGTGGGTTATCACCCTTTTCGGGACGATGTAACTAAGCTGTTTCGATGAATATCACATTGACAAGCAAGATGTTGGTTCACATTTTGTGTACTCTAGTGAGTAACAGCAATAAAGAAGCCATATTTCTCCTTTCACGACCACTGAGCCCTGATGAACTAATTTGACGTCATGCTCATTACTCCACAACTATTTGCACCACTGGTTCAGTTTTTCGTTTGTGTTCTTCTGAGGTCCTAACTGTTTAGGAAAACACGCACAAAAAAGTCTCTGACCAAAATAAAAAATCCAGGGCTGAAAGGGTAAATTTTCTGGTAACGAAATCACGGCGGGGAGCAACTCTGATTGCCGCCGGTAACAGGACCAGTCGACATGGTTCACTTACCGCGCAATGGCAACCGTATTCTACAAGAACGGCATGATCGCGACGACCGCCTACACACGTGTTGAGGTAGAGGGTCCGAAATGGAACTTGTTGAATGAATCTGTCTCCCGTCGAAACGTCGACTGATAAACAGTTTTAATTAGAAGCGTACACATTCTCATTATCGCGTGTTGTTAGTGCTCTGTCACTAGGTCATCACTTTCTCGCGAAAAAAAAAAGAGATGCAGATCTACCACACTCTCTTTTCGGTCCACAGAAATTTCTGCCTGCTTTTCTTGTGCACCACAACTTTAAGCAACATAAAAACAATTCACTTACTGCAATAAAGAGCACTGCATTATATTGCAAATGTCCCACGCAGTACTTCTACAGGTGTTTTGCTTTACCAATATGTAACACGTGTTTCGATATTTGACTACCTATAACTACTTTTTTGCAAAGAAAGAATGCCGTTTGTTTAATAAACATTTATCAAACACAAGTATACAACACACGGATTCGTGAACCCGAAGCGCCGAAAGGTGGCTCGTTCCTCGTTCTCGCACAAACTATGTCCTACAATCCTTCAGAGACACATTACCATCCCGTACTTAACAAATATGTAGATGATGACGTTCGTTTCTTTATATTTATAAAAAGTAAGATGCGCGTATTTTTTCATGGTTGCTTAGTGTCGTTTTATAGCATGTTGTATAAACGCCACCAGAATGAAGTCATTGTACCAGGTTCTTCGTTTTTATTACATTTATTTTATTACTGTTTATTGTATTCTTGTTCATTCTGTTTAATATAGTGTTCATTGTGCACTCATGAATGTTCATGAGCGCATATACGTGGCTATTTTGTTTTTTCTGCGTCTATTTGTTCTACTTCTCTATTAGGACGATAACCCTCTAATTGTTTTAGATACGAAGCAGTTCTTTGACTAGCCTGTTAACACTGTCCCTCCGTACGAACGCCCCACGCACCGCAGGTGTTGACGCGGTGCCAAGTAGGTCACGTCGCTGCTGCGCGTTGACGTCATGCTCCCTTCGCACTGCACACTGACGTCACTCTCCTCCGTGACCGCCGCTCGCTAGCTGCCGACTCGTCGGTTCACGCGCAATAAACCTAACACGCACATAATGTGCGCGTTGAAACATGTCTGTACGTGTCACTGACAAGACCTATACGCCATCCATCGCTTACAACGAATCTTCCAGCGCTCACCGCAGCTGAAAGAAATTTTTGTAGCGCGAGGCGAAAAAACGAACACAGGAAAGAAGGAGCGCTCTGTCTTCTCAGTCTATTCTTTCCTGTGTTCTTTCAAAAATTTCTTTCAAATGTTTCACCAACAAGCCCACATTACCACTCTTGTCGGCTCACCGCGGCACCCGCGTTAGCGCCGTTCAACCCGTGACGCCACCAGTGCGCAACGCTGCTGCATCGCATCTCATCAGGGTTCCCTTCGGGGAGATGGTCCAAGCTCTTTTAGGGTCGAAACTCCTTAGGGCAAGGGTCTGTCCACCCTCCGTCGTTGTCGTACGTAGCCACTGGGATGCGAGAAGGGAGATGGCGGTACTTGGAGTGTTCACTAGACGGACGCACGGACGGACGGACCAACGGATGGACGGACAGACTAGCAGACAGACGGACAGATGGATGGAAATGCGGAGCGGGTATGTGCAACAGGGGATGCGAGATGGCGGTACTTGAAGGGTTCACTAGATGGACGCACGGACGAACGGACAGATGTATGGACGCGTGGACGTACGGACGAATGGACGTACGTGGACGTACGGACGGATGGACGCACGGATGGTCGCGCGGACGTACGGAAGCCCGGACGGTCTGACGGACGCTTCGCCCCACCCATCATCATTCACCCCATGGATATGCAGTGATCTTTTTCTTCCTTTTTTCTGCTCTCATTATACTTTATTTGTTAGAGCTTAGGTTTCGATACTGCTGCCACGTGCGTGGTGGCCCTCATGCACACTCGTAGTTCTGAAACCGATTATTCTAAAGCCAGATTCTAAAGCCTAGTGTGCCACTACCTGACCACGCCACTACACCGAATCTATTACATTACATCGTCAACACCGGGAGTCTCCTGCTTTTCCTGGTCTCTGTATCCAAGGAATTCACCCTTGTGCAGTCACGTCCACTTGATGGACGATGGTGGCATAAGCGAGTCGCCCTAACGATGGCCTGTGTTCGAAGGACGGCGTTGCGACAGCACGACAGTTACTACTCGTAACCCACCACGGCCAGACGGATGCGAGAGAGATTACAGGGCACAATATACGACGCGCACAAGAAGGCTTCGCAATAGTGACGGCACGAACGCGCTGACCCACCGGAAACCAGATTGGTATAAGTGCGAAGAATAGTCAAGAAGGAACGTGAAGCTGTGGGTTTTTCCCGTCAAGTAGTAACGATGACTACGTCCGCAAAGGTGCGAGTTGAACAAAAATTTAAGAGCTTAAGGCTATGGATTTCCCCTGTCAACTAGTAAGGACGACGGGTGTGTGAGCTGCGCCATTGCACTTCTGCCAATTCTTTTTTGTCGTAGTGACAACCTTATATGCCACGTCAAAATGGAGAAAACTGACTTGACTGAATAATCGTCATCGTCATGACGAATGATAACAAAACCATCGTCATCTATACGATAATTGTGAGTGATGATTTTATGATAATGATGAAGAATATAATTGATGAATAAACAATAGTAATACTGGATAATTATTTCACTAAACAAATAATTTCATAATGACCAGATAGCCACGTTGGGTGGCTTTCACCTTCTAGTCGTCGAAGACGAATGCACGAGGACCCTGTGAGTTGTTGTTGTTGTTGTTGTTGTTGTTGTTGTTGTTGTTGTTGTTGTTGTTGTTGTTGTTGTTGTTGTTGTTGTTGTTGTTGTTGTTGTTGTTGTTGTTGTTGTTACTTTGCCCTTTGTTTTTTCTCTCTGTCCCTGAGAAAATGTGGCGTGGTTTGGAATCCACAGCCAACCTAAGGAGCTGACATGAAACGTTTGTGACTAATGCTAAACCATTGCGATGAATGTTCTCTTTGATGCGCTATTGAGCTTCCCGGTTGTCTAACTGCGACTGAGCCGTGAGCAATTTTCGGCGTACATGGTTATTCCCAAAACGGGCTGCCATTCAAAGTCATCGGCCTGTGTCCAACCTGCAAAGTGTTCGCTTGTATACGTGCAGCTGAAGTAATGGTGAGAAGTCAGTGTCACTTGCGTCGCTGTATGTCACAGAAACAATGTTTACAATAAGAACAATCAAGTGCCAGTTAGAATGGAAGGATAAGGGGTATGCATTAAGTTATTCAACGTTTCCACATTGAAGGCTTCCCCCGCCTATGTGAATGAAGATGCCTGAAACATCAATGGGATGCATCTGTTTTCAGCGTCCTCAGCTGAATATTACAGCATGCCTGTTCAACACTATGAAGACACTATGAGTACCGTTTGCTATAAAAAGCTAAGCCATTTCTATGGCGTCCAAACCACCACGCCGCGAAATTTTAAGTACGCGAAATCATCAACAGCAGTATAATATGGAACATCCCCGTGATCATTCTGCTGATTATACTAGTTTAACACCATCGCGTTCCGAATACCCATAATAATCTTTTCCCGTCCAATCGTTTAACTCGAGCATCATCAACGTAATTATTAACATCATCATTTCCAGTATATATTCGTCAATACGTTTTATTTAGTTCTTTATTTCCTCCCTCTTCTATCCACGTGATAATCTTGACACCTGACAGACAGACAGCCGGCGCAGGCTCATATAGAACAGCTTCACGTATTATTTTTTTTCTATTTGTTGGCAGCGCAAGTGATGGATTGCGTATAATGAATATTCATACAGAAGCAGCTAGGTCTCAAAGTTGTCAGACTTTCAGCGAGACCTCGTATAAAATCACACATCAGAGATGTAACGCAACAGTAGACAGTGGCAAAGATGAAAAATATTACTAATATACAGAGTCGTTCCTAGTGTAATGATAATAAGTACTCTCTAATACAAGTAATCCCTGATGATGCGATGTCCCACCAGTTACATTTTAAAAGAGAATTCCTCTTTGGAAGCGCTTCCCAGTCAGGCAGCATAGCATGCCAAGGTGTCTGGATCGAGCCATTCAGGCGCTTCCATCTGCGTCTCTAAGAAAAGGAGAGGCTGAGTTCTCGAATTTTATTACCCATAAAGTCAGCTTACCTACCTCAAGCATCTATACCGCATTAGGTTGATTGCGCCTAGACGTGCATTACAGTGTTCGTATTCGTGCGATTGAAACTAATGCCGACAGAGCAACAGAAATTGTAGCGAAATAAGCTTTGTCAATTGCGACGACGTCTTCGACGTGCCTAGAAATCAAGCTTCACAGTAGGTACATTATAAAATAACGCGTTAAATCTGCTGTCATTTCTTGATCTTAGAAACTAGTGTCATAAGTAGGACTGCACGCCAATAGAATTGGACGTTTATTGGCCATCTACCAAGATTACCTAACTTCGTCGACCTGTGCACAAGAAGCACATGAAGGCAGTGGTGCGCAGGTGCACAAAAAGGAGCGTATACAAGAAGAGAGATTGATGTCAGCAGCTATCATTTATTGACATTAGGAGGTGTTTTGCAAGTGTAACCTTACAAATGCCAGCCGAATGCCTGGTAAAAGAGGCATGGCCATGATTTTTTTTCTGAAGAAGGCAGGTGGAGGCTGATCTATCAATGTACACCTCGTTACGCCACAGATCTTGACCCCCCCCCCCCCTACCGTAAAAAAAGAAAAAAAAAGAAGTATTGCCCATCTACCCATTCTGCTCCTTCCTTACAAGAAAGTCATCATCTCTTACCAGCTCTTTGTCCTAGTTACATCGCGCCCTAACTTCTGTATAAACAATCGAAAGGAGGGAATAGATGCATTACATCAGCTCTCATTTAACACAATATGCAATGGCGATGATTGAAACATCAAGCTAAGAAAAGTCGCAGATCCCACGTACAGTGGGAATCGAAGATATGCGAAGCACAAATGAGAAATTTTGATATGTCACTTTAAAATCAGGAAAACGTTACGAAGTGGAGGTAAATGACGCTGTACATGACTTGCGTGTCATGATTATCATGCTTCGATGTGTCGTTTACCTTCCTCATCTATTAAAGTCACGTGATGCCAAATTTAGCATACGTAGAGCTAGCAAAAGGGCTGCGAGCACGCTATTCGCGTGGTATGTCGTCCTGTTCTTACATGATATGCGTGTCAGGATTATCATGTTTGCACCAGTCATATATATTTTGTGATCCATTGACGTCACGTAACACTAAATTTGGTATACGTGGAGCAAGAAAATGGCCACGAGCGCATTATGAAGGGCCCAATATACTCCAATATAGCGTTGACGCGCACGCACGCTGGGTACAGAGACGCTACGTTAGCAAAACGCGAGCACTCTATAGTCATACGCCAGGTGCGACCAGCGTCCGTCGGCGCGAAATGCGACATGCTGCATTTCGCACCGATGCGTTACCCAGACAACACTGCGTCTCCATCTTTTCCCGACGGAGGGACGTCGGACGCGCTGAAACGCGCATGCGTCAAAGCAACGTAGTGAGGCGTGTGCCTGTGGGTATATGGCAGGACAGGCGCCTGGCATGGCAGCGCTGGCGTGACGCGACGAAATGAACGCCAGCGAGCACGCGCACCACGTCACGTTGAAATGTATTGGCGCCTTGTCTGTGGCATGTAGTCATGTTGTTACATGACACGCATCTGATGTTTATCATGTTTGCACCAATATCATACCTTCAACATCTATTCTTGTCCCGTGTCACAGAACGAGCGCTAAAAATGGGCGCGCCGCCAAATTCTTGCGATAACGCGCGGGAGAGACGCCGGAAGGTCAAAAGAAAAACAAAGAAAACAAACATCCAAGGCTCCCCGGCGCGCGCTCTCCCCTCGGAAGCGTGGCTTCGCCTACGAACCTCCTCACCCCACATCGGCAGCCGAGCAAGCCCGCGAAATTTCTAGAACGAAAGAGGCGTGGTCATGCCGAGTTGAGTCATCCGACGCGGAGGGCATTCGAACCGTCTGGCCCTCTCCCCAGGTTTCGCTGCGTATCACGCCGACGAAATGACGAGAACCTTCTGGAATCCCGCGCAGAAGGTATTTAATCGAGCAGCCGAGACGAGAGATCAGGAGAAGACGGAAGTTAGCGCCCGAGCGTGTAGGGATTCCGCCGGGTGGTCGGCGAAGGTTTTGTCCGTAGCGACAAAGCGGGAGAAGAAGAAGAGGATTTCCACCTGAGGGGTGAAGGCTCCAGCTACAGGCAAGAGCGTGTGTCTACCGCTATCGAGCGAAGACGCGTGGCAACAGCTGCGTGTGTGAAGCCGACATGTTTCCGGCGAAGAAGTTTGAAGCTTGGAGAGTGGCCGATTGAAGACGCGAGGTTTCCTGGAAGAGAAACTTCGGCGAGGTTTCCTGGACGAGAAACTTTAAGGGGCGACGGACGACAACCACGCTGGACTTTGAGTGAGTGATTCTCGGAAGAGTATCATCCAAACATTTGTTCCAAGAACTTTGGACTGGATAGGTTTTCTATCTCTTTAGTCTTTAAGTGTCTTGGTTGTTCAATGCATGCGACTGCATTGTAGTGCGTATTGTTGTCAGTGTCCATTGTTTCGAATGTGGCTGATTGTACTGTGTAGTATTTCTTTGGTTGGTGACATATTGTATGCAACTATTGTGGAGTGTGCATTCTGGTGTATTGTTTCCGATCAGCCATTATTGAGAATATAATTTTGTTTGTTATCAACTCTCGGCTCTGACTTGTTCTTTGGGCCACAGCCGGCGTCCGCTGGCGCGCCAAAAAGGACCACTTCTAAATTGTCCATGCTTTCGTGGTGCGGTTCGGGGGGCTGATACTTCGGCCCTTGGAATTAGCCCGGCGATCGCCTCCCTAATTAACGGGACCTGTGTGACAATTAATCTGGCGTCCGCGACAGGACCTTTTGGTGCACAGTGTGTCCAAAGTAGTGAGAAAGAGCCTCGAGTTGTTGATAGTGCTATCGGAACGATTTTGTGTGTTGCTCAGTGTTCTCGTTAACGAGTTCAGGAGAGTGTTCCGATATACTGAGTTAGGCAGATAATTTTTGCACGCGGCAAGGTTTCAATTGCGAGACACATGGATCTCGAAAAGTTAGTCGCTCTTGGTGAGAACATGAGTCTTTCTGGCGCCGACCTACGGAAATGGGTAAGCCAGAAGGAGAAATAGGCGGTGGAGAGAGAGAGGTTGGCAGCTGAGAGAGTTAAAGAAGAAAAAGCAGCTGAGTTGGAACGAGAGAGGTTGGCAGCTGAGAGGGCCAAGGAAGAAAAAGCAGCTGAGTTGGAGAGAGAAAGACTGGCCGCTGAAATGGCGAAGGAAGAAAGAGAGCAGCAATTGAAGTTGGAGCTGGAGAGAGAAAAGATGGCAGCCGAAAGGGCTAGAGAAGAAAGAGAGGCAAAGGAGCGACAGCTGAAGAAAGAAAGAGAGCAACAATTGAAGTGGGAGCTGGAGAGAGAAAAACTGGCAGCTGAGAGGGCGAAAGAAGAAAGAGAAGCGGAGATGGCTGAAAGGGAACGGCAGCGGCAGCACGAGATGGAACTCGAGCGGCTCCGTTTGCAACAGCGAAGTGAAACTCCCGTCCAAGCTAGAGTTGAAAGCAGCGAACGGGAAGATCATGGCTTTCGCTTGAACCCGAGCAAGCTGCTCGTAGCGTTTCATGAAAGGAAGGACGACCTTGACGCGTACCTTCACCGATTTGAGACGATTGCAAGGAGCCAGAATTGGCCGGAACATCAATGGGCAACTGCTTTGAGCACTTGCTTGAGTGGTGAAGCGCTCAGTGTGTACGGTAGGCTGACGCCGACCGATGCAGCCAACTATGCAAAGGTGAAAACTGCTTTGCTGAAGCGATTTAGATTTACTGTGGAAGGTTTCCGGGACAGATTTCGGACAGGAAGGCCAGCTGATGGTGAGACGGCTACACAGTACGCCGCCCGGCTTAGCCATTATTTCGACAGATGGATTGAACTTTCAGGGACAGCGCAGGAGTACGATGAACTTAGAGAGCTCCTAATTAGAGAACAATTTCTTACTAGTTGCCACCCAAGCTTGTCGCTGTACTTGAAAGAGAGGAGAGCTAAGTCACTTGAAGACAGGCTTGAATTAGCTGATCAATTCTTGGAAGCGCAAGGTGGCACTAATTTGGCCAAAGTCAAGAAGGAGTGTCCCGAAGATTCGAAGAAATCGGCTCCCGAGGAAAAGAAGCGTGCACCGGAGAGCATTCCGCGATGTTTTCTGTGTAACCGAGTGGGTCACCGTGCTAACCACTGCCGAACTAACTTCACGAGCCCCACGGTTGTAAAATGTTTCAAATGTGGTCAGACTGGGCACAAGGCAGACGCATGTCGTAACGGAGCGAGTCAAACTCACCAGGTATCCTGTGCACAAGTGGCACCAAAAACCGTTGATGACGTCACCGATGGATTCGTAGAGTTGAAAATGGGGAGAAAATTCCTATTGTGCGTGCGGTATTGACAAAACAACAGACAGGTGCTACGAAGGGAATGCCTGTGATGGCTGGAAAAGTGGTGGGAAGGCGTGTAGACGTCTTAAGAGACACTGGGTGCTTCACTGTAATAGTACGAAGAGACCTAGTCCGCGACGACGAACTCACGGGCCAGACCAACCTGATTTACACCGTCGACCGTTCGGTCATGAGGCTGCCTGAGGCCAAGGTCAAGATCGAGACGCCCTTCTACAGTGGAATTGTTTCTGCCTTCTGCATGGATGATCCATTGTATGACGTCATCGAGGGCGCCCGTTCGCCGGACCAACCCGAACCACTGAAAGAGGACCCAGAAATCGATCCACCATCGATTGCAAACCCTCACGACCAACCAGCCACGGCCGATGAGGACGTAGTCGCAGTTGCGGCCCGAGCACAGACCAAAGCTCAGTCGAAGCCATTCCAGCCCCTCCCTGCACCCGATTCCGAGGAGGACCCGAGCTTCAGCTATGCCGAGGAACAAATACAGGACGACTCGTTAAAACCCTGCTTTGCGCAAATCGACAAGGACCTCAGATGCCGTAATAGTAAATGCGCGATAATGTTCAAGCAGGAAGATGGACTGCTCTACAGGTACTATACGGAGAGGAGTGGTCGGCGGATACGACAGCTGTTGGTGCCGAAGAACCGCCGAGAGGCTGTTATGAAGCTAGCCCACGATGGGATAATGGCTGGGCACCTGGGAGCCGAGAAAACCAAGGACAGAATTCAGGAAGAATTCTTCTGGCCCGGTGTAACAGCCGACGTGAAACGGTTCGTGGCGTCTTGCGATATCTGCCAGCGAACTGTGCCAAAAGGAAGGGTGCCACGCGTGTCACTCGGCCAGTCCCCCGTCATAGACATCCCCTTTAAAAGGGTAGCTATTGATATAGTAGGCCCTATCCGACCCCCATCTGGTCAAAGAAACCGCTATATCCTGACTCTCGTCGATTGCGCCACGCGCTATCCGGAGGCAGTTGCACTACCTGGCATAGAGACCGAACGAGTCGCAGAAGCCCTCGTTGAGATGTTCTCCCGTTTTGGTGTACCGAGGGAAATCCTAAGTGATCGGGGCTCGAATTTCACGTCGGAGTTAATGAAGGAAGTGGCACGACTTCTATCGGTGCGCCAACTCCATACCATCTCTTACCACCCGATGGCCAACGCGATGGTGGAAAAATTTAATGGCACCCTGAAGACTATGCTCAAAAGAATGTGTGCGGAGAAACCAAAAAACTGGGACAGATTCCTCGATCCGTTGCTGTTCGCGTACAGAGAGGTTCCCCAGGCAAGTCTCGGCTTTTCACCGTTCGAGCTACTGTACGGCCGACATGTCCGGGGACCCCTGGCGATCTTAAAGGAAGTCTGGACGAACCAAGAGCTGGATGATGAGCTGAAGACAACCTACCAGTACGTATTGGATCTCCGAAATCGTCTAGAAGAGACGTGCCGCCTAGCTCACGAAGAACTCCGAAGGGCGGGAGCACGCTACGCTAAGCACTACAATCGAAAATCAAGGGATAGAGTATTCCAACCAGGAGAAAAGGTTCTCATCCTGCTCCCAACTGACAAAAATAAACTCTTGCTGCATTGGAAAGGGCCCTTCGAAGTGCAGGCGACAATTGGGGACTTCGATTACTCCATAAAGACGCCGAGCGGGCCGAAAATTTTCCATGCCAATTTGCTGAAGAAGTATGCGGAGCGGGAAACGAACCAAGATGCCAAGTCATCGTAGGGGTTATTGACAATGGAGATGAACAGGAACTACCGGTGCCAGAGTTCGTGCAGACAGAAGGGATTACTGACGTCAAGATCTGCCCAAGTTTGACGGACCAACAAAAGGAGGGTTTGGAGAAAACCATGACAGCGCACTCTAAAATATTTTCGAATGTCCCGGGCAAGACAGATTGGGTGGAGTGCCACCTCGAGACAGTGACGGAGTCCCCAGTCCACGTCAAACAGTACCCGTTACCTTTTGCTACGACTAAAGACATCGAGGCCGAGGTACAGCAAATGAAAACACTGGGCATAATTGAAGTCTCGAAATCGCCCTATAATTCCCCCGTGTTGCTTGTGGACAAACCGGACAAAACCAAGCGGTTTGTAGTCGATTTCCGGCGCCTGAACAACCTCATAATAGCAGATGCAGAGCCCATGCCCAGAGCAGATGCCGTTTTTGCCAGTGCCACAAACAAAAGATACTTCTCTAAGTTAGATTTTGTTAAGGGCTACTGGCAAATCCCACTCTCCCAGCAGTCGAAACCTAAGACTGCGTTTTCGACAAAATCCGGTCTCTACCAGTTCTGCTACATGCCTTTCGGGATCAAAACGGCACCCGCCGTGTTCGCCCGGCTGATGCGACTAGTCACTGAGGGAATCCCGGGCGTTGAACATTACTACGTTGACGTACTCATAACAACCACGACCTGGGAGGAACACCTATCCACTCTCAGACAACTCTTCGCTCGAATTCAGGCTGCCGGGTTGACCGTGAGACCGAGCAAGTGTGAGTTGGGAATGAATGAGATTGATTTCCTTGGTCATCACATTGGACAAAACATGCTTGCTCCACTGGGAAAGACTCTCGACAAAATCCAAGCTGCACCCGCCCCAAAGACGAAGCGACAGGTACGCGCTTTTCTCGGGTTGACCAGCTATTACCGGGAGTTCATTCCAAATTACGCCGAGATCAGCGCCCCTCTCACAGAACTGATCAAGAAGGGTGAAAGCAACTTAGTAAAATGGACGACGACACACGAGAAAGCTTTCGCGAAACTCAAGGAATGCATCTCGGACCCTCCCGTGCTCCGCCTCCCAGAATTAACCAAGGAATTCATCCTCCGCACCGACGCTTCCGACACCAGCCTCGGGGCTGTGCTCTTGCAGTCACACGAAGGGACCCTCCATCCTATAGCATACGCCAGTCGCAAACTACTTCCCCGGGAATCATCCTACAGCACCATCGAAAGAGAATGTCTAGCCCTGGTGTGGGGGATACAGAAGTTTAATATTTATCTCTACGGAGTGCCTTTCTTGGTCCAAACTGACCACCAGCCTCTCCAATACATAAAACAGGCTAAACAGCTCAACAGCAGAGTGTTGAGGTGGAGCTTGCTTCTGCAAGAGTATCAGTTCCGAGTCGAGCACATCAAGGGAAGCGAGAACGTTGGTGCCGACTACCTTAGCCGAGTTTGAATGTTTTGGAAGTGTCTGACAGCAGTGAATGCAATAGGCTGTGTTGTTATTGTGTTATCCGGTGTCGAGCGAATCAAAATGTTTGTTACGGTGATGTGATGTGATGTATTGTACAATTGTTGTAATGAATGAGCTTTGTACATTTGTATGGTTTGGAATATGGGATGGAGTGTTGCATTCATGTACCTGTGGCTATATTTCATGTGTTGTGGAATTGAACTAAAATGTACAATTGTATTGAACGATCTATTGTGAATGTGAAGTGTCATGAGCGACGGTTTGTGTTACAGTCTTTCAGAGTGTGTGGTGACTGTTCGCGCTCGTTTGTGTGGTTTTGAATATTATGAGATAATATTCTGAAAGTGGGGGGCAGTGTCACAGAACGAGCGCTAAAAATGGGCGCGCCGCCAAATTCTTGCGATAACCCGCGGGAGAGACGCCGGGAGGTCAAAAGAAAAAAAAAGAAAACAAACATCCAAGGCTCCCCGGGCGCGCGCTCTCCCCTCGGAAGCGTGGCTTCGCCGACGAATCTCCTCACCCCACATCGGCGGCCGAGCAAGCTCGCGAAATTTCTAGAACGAAAGAGGCGTGGTCATGCCGAGTTGAGTCATCCGACGCGGAGGGCATTCGAACCGTCTCGCCCTCTCCCCAGGCTTCGCTGCGTATCGCGCCGACGAAATGACGAGAACCTTCTGGAATCTCGCGCGGAAGGTATTTAATCGAGCAGCCAAGACGAGAGATCAGGAGAAGACGGAAGTTAGCGCCCGAGCGCGTAGGGATTCCGCCGGGTGGTCGGCGAAGGTTTTGTCCGTAGCGACAAAGCGGGAGAAGAAGAAGAGGATTTCCACCTGAGGAGGTGAAGGCTCGAGCTACAGGCAAGAGCGTGTGTCTACCGCTATCGAGCGAAGACGCGTGGCAACAGCTGCGTGTGTGAAGCCGACGTGTTTCCGGCGAAGAAGTTTGAAGCTTGGAGAGTGGCCGATTGAAGACGCGAGGTTTCCTGGAAGAGAAACTTCGGCGAGGTTTCCTGGACGAGAAACTTTAAGGGGCGACGGACGACAACCACGCTGGACTTTGAGTGAGTGATTCTCGGAAGAGTATCATCCAAACATTTGTTCCAAGAACTTTGGACTGGATAGGTTTTCTATCTCTTTAGTCTTTAAGTGTCTTGGTTGTTCAATGCATGCGACTGCATTGTAGTGCGTATTGTTGTCAGTGTCCATTGTTTCGAGTATGGCTGATTGTACTGTGTAGTATTTCTTTGGTTGGTGACATATTGTATGCAACTATTGTGGAGTGTGCATTCTGGTGTATTGTTTTCGATCTGCCATTATTGAGAATATAATTTTGTTTGTTATCAACTCTCGGCTCTGACTTGTTCTTTGGGCCACAGCCGGCGTCCGCTGGCGCGCCAAAAAGGACCACTTCTAAATTGTCCACGCTTTCGTGGTGCGGTTCGGGGGGCTGATACTTCGGCCCTTGGAATTAGCCCGGCGATCGCCTCCCTAATTAACGGTACCTGTGTGACATCCCGTAATACCAAATTTGGTTTAAATGAAGCCAACGAAACGGCCGCCAGCACAACATGAGCGTGGCATGTAGTCACGTTGTTACATTAGACGCATCTCATGATTATCATGTTTGCACCAGTCACATACCTTCGTCATCCATTCACGCTCCGTAATACCAAGTTTGGTATATGTGACGCTAGCAAAATGGCCGCGAACGTATCATGAGCGTAGCTTGTAGTCATGTTGTTACATGGCATGCATCTCATGTTTATCATGTTAGCACCAGTGCCATACCTTCGTTATCCTTTCACGTCCCGTAATACCAAATTTGGTATAAGTGAAGCTAGCGAAACGGCCGCAAGCACATCTTGAGCGTCGCATGTAGTCATGTTGTTACACGATCCTCATGTCATGATTATCATGTTTGCACCTGTATCATACCTCTATCATCCCTTCACGTCCTGTAATACCAAATTTGGTATATATCACGCTTGTGAAACGACCGCGAGCGCATCATGAGCGTGGCATGTGGTCATGTTGTTCCATGACACGCGTGTCATGATTTTCATGTTAGCGTCAGCCGCTTTCGTACGGCATGCAATCATGTCATACCATGCCAGTTTTTCAACGTGCCATGTGAACGAAATCACCGCAAGAGCTGCAGGATCATGAAATGTAAATCATGACATTCATGACATACATGTCATGATTTTCATGTTATGACTAGTCAAATATGTTCCTCATACAGTCATGTTATGCCATACCGAGTTTGGTATCGATACCATCATTGAAACGGCCAGGAGAGCTAAATGTCGTAGGCGGCTAGATAGATAGATAGATAGATAGATAGATAGATAGATAGATAGATAGATAGATAGATAGATAGATAGATAGATAGATAGATAGATAGATAGATAGATAGATAGATAGATAGATAGATAGATAGATAGATAGATAGATAGATAGATAGATAGATAGATAGATAGATAGATAGATAGATAGATAGATAGATAGATAGATAGATAGCCCCGCCGCGGTGGTCTAGTGGCTAAGGTACTCGGCTGCTGACCCGCAGGTCGCGGGTTCAAATCTCGTCTGCGGCGGCTGCATTTCGGAGCGGAAATGTTGTAGGCCCGTGTGCTCAGATTTGGGTGCAGCATAGAGAAAGAAGAAGACAAGAGAGGACACTCCGCGAAACCTGGCCTCAGGAAGTGCGTCACGACTACGTAACGAACTAGTGTACTCACCAAACGTCAGAGGACGCAAGCGCAAAAAAAAAAACAGTTATAATCAATGCAACAGAAGTTATAATCAATGCAACAGAATTGTTTTCACAAAATAATAATTATACGCCCAAATTTGGTATGTTCTTTATACATAAAAACAATTTATCCAATGCACCTTACGCGATTATTTTTTTTTCAGCCGTACTGTCATAAACACCATCCACCCAGCGACAAGCCCATGCATGAAGCTTTCGTCAACGTCGGCTGCTTCGGCGTTTTCGTGCGTGAGATAACAGGTGAGGCACGTTTTCAAGCGAAGCTTGTTTAATGACATGTTGTTGGTCTTGTTGGGTCATTTTTTCAGAAAACGGTTACACCTGCGCGAATGAGACACCATGCAACAAACATAGAAAGATGCACACACACACGTTGCGCTTCGTGTGTGCGAGTTTGTTTCTTACGTGGCGTCTCGTTCACGCAGTTGTAACCTTTTTCGGAAGCTTGTAAGGACTGGAAGGTTCGCTCAAAAGAAAGTTTGTGGCTCTATGCGGCGGTTAGACGGGAACATTGTGCAACGTATGCAGTATAGCAAAGGCGGCACGGCGTCAAGCCGAGGCGATGCGTGCTGCGTCTGCCACGGACGCGAGCGTCTGTGCGCTGAGCATAGCTGGGCAGCTAGGTCGTAGGCTCGGTGCAAAATATTGAGAAGCGTTTGCTGGGCCTCGCATGCTTCACGACGCATTTCCCGAAGGCTCGGAACACGAATAATTCTTGGTGTGCCGGAGGCAAATCTGGACTAGCCAAGTGGCCATCATCTTCGTTTCTTCGCTAGCCTTGTGCCACTAGTGCAAGCTGCTCGCAAATTTTTTTGACGTTTCTAATATGATTTTACCACACAAATTTCAACTAAGATTTTTCTTCCCAATGTACTGCTGATACTGCGTACGTACGAAGGTATTCTAAAGTTCCCAGGCCGCGATACCATTGCATTACAAGGGATAGCGGCCTGGAAACTTCTGAAGATCTTTGTACGTGGTCTTGACGTATATCTTTGTAAGTCAGAGTTTTATGGGTCAGAGATGTATCACTGGTATTGTATTGTGCATCGATTAGCTAATCATTCAAAGGGGTTTGTTGGTACACTTATGACGTGCACATATCTTTTTCGTAATTTGACAGCGAAGCATCCACTTACTAACATTTTCAGACCGCGCTGATGCCATGCCGTCCGGCGGTCCAAGCTACGGCAGCTACTGCTGTGTATCGTGGTGCTTCAACAATGGCAGAACCCACAAGAAGCCTGGGACGAGCGTCTTCCGCATACCACGGGACGGCAGGTGTGTTAAAGCTTTTGTATGGTTTGCATGTCTTTAGGCTTACTGTTCGTACTTGCTCAGTGAGGGTAACAATAAAAAATCACTATTCAAGCACTTCCCCTTTCTGCTGATAGTTCATTGCCAATGCAGGATAAAAGCATGGATGCAGTATGCTGGACGCGATGATCTCCTGAGTAAGCCGGCCAGCCTATTGTACGCAACGTACAGGGTTTGTATATAGCGACCATTTTACTGCTCAAAGTTTCATGGACCCTGGGCACACAAGGCTTACAAGAATGGCTGTTCCCAGTGTGCAACCAGCTGCACCATGTAAGTGATTGACTGAAACTCAAATATGTGCAATAGCAGCCGCTTGTATTGAATCAGTGGCGACAGTTAACCGCGAAGATCTTTGTAGCCGATGGAGAAACCTCACTATAGAAGTAACACTTGGAAAGTCTTAAATTTTGTGAAATGTGGGCTATTACCTTCCTAACAGCAGCTTTACATTTCTGTCGTTTTTTGATGCTCTTGACCTGCGCAACTTGTTTTGAAAGACTTTAAAAAGGCTATTTCACGTTATCTTCAAGCCTGAGTGCACATGTACATATACCTTTCATCGGTGAAAGCTGGCACTGTTGATAATTCCAAAAATCACAAATTACTTGTTTCCTAGTTGGTGCCTTCTCTTTTCTTCCACGTTCGACCAATTTATGCGTTTGAAAGAGCTGTTTAAGTTTCCCCATGCTACAAGCTTTGTAACTTGTACCAACTGCACATATATGCACGTTCTCCGAGCGTCGCTTCAAATAGTGACTGTGACATGACTGCAGAAACTGCACTGCAAGGTGCGGATGAGCTTCAGTTTGTGTTATTTTAAGCCTCTTCTTGACACATTGTCGTAATTTCATTTCTTCAGGACCTGCGGTAGAGGCTTCAAAAAGCGGCTCCCACACATTGAGGTGCCCCGATGAGCAGGGTGCGTTCAGTGTCGCGATTTCTTTTTTTTACCCAAATTGACTGTTGACCAAACCTCTGCAGGTGGCAGCTCCCTTGTAGCTTGTGAAAGAATTTCTGCTGACTTCGTCTTGCCGGAGAAAACCTTAACCAGTCGTTCAGCTGTCACAAAAGAAACTTGTGTGACCGGTAAGTTGTATGTTCACTTCAACACCAGAGTGGATTGATATAGAGACTTCCGCAGGCCGCTCGCAAGAGTGTTCCGACAGCACTGTCCGAGGCACTGAACAAGCTTCACAAGACCCTCCAGAAGACGTCTCCGCCAACAGCTCCACGCCTGAGTGCCCTAGAGAAAATAGTGACTATGCTTTTATTGCAGCTGTTTTTAATGTGCTATTTTATGTTTAGGACATTTTGAGGAAACTATCCTCAAAAGGACACTACGTGTGCACTTGCAAAATGTGAGGGTGGGCTCTCAGTGGTTTTCGTTTTTTTTTGTGCATTGTCAATATTGTGAATGGTTTGTTTTTAGGTAGTGGAATCGAAAACTTTGCACCACAGAAAGTTGTGCACCTTGGGTCTGAAAGAGCGAGGAAAGTTCTCGTATGGGATTAGTTGTTCTTCGCTTTTACATTCATTTTTGTTTATTGCAGTGCGTTACTGTGTGCCAGCAACAATGTCTCCATCAATGAAGTACAAGCAAACCATTAAACATCTGCAAGCCAAAGTAGCAGCACAGCGAACCCACCAGTATTTCACAATGCTCAAAGCATACCACGTCCCCAGCAAACTTTTTGGGAATCTCACTGTGCCATCAGAAGCAGCTTTTGCACACGTACAACAACTTGAATCTCACTTTCTTGCCATGATTGAGGCCACTGCACATCTCCTGAAAGTGTGCGATGTTTTGTATCACCATCTGTCAAGTGTTGACGATTTTCATTTCTGCTCTGCTGGGTGTCGCGCGAAGTTTCTGAAAATGTTTTGCCGGGTTCGTTTATGTTGGCATGTGCGTTTTGTGAACCGAAACTTAGATAGGGTTAGGTTCCAGTCTTCAATCTTGGGCATACAGCTTGACAAGTTCAAAGGTTAGCAATTAGCGGCGGGTTTACACTAAAGTATTCGAGTTGAGCCGAATCCTGCAATAGCTTTGTTATGTTATTACTTCGTTACAGCAGACTTCATTATGGTCTTATATGCTTATATTCAGTTCAGCTGGACTAACCACTCCTTCGTTGCATACATTGTTTAGGTTACCCGCTATGAGGAGTAGGGACACTGTGTATTCGCTCGAAGTGATTTGCATAACCTTGAAAAGAATGTTGGGTATCCTGTCTGTATTTTTGTAGCAAATGCGGGCGAATTGTACACTTTACTGTGGGTCGCTTGGTTACTGTGTATGCTTTATCTCTCCAGCTCAAGTAATATATCGATAACAAAACCGCTTGTTGAAATGTCTTCGAGCGGTTAAGGAACACAGTATGAAGTGGGCACGGTTCACGTTATCACGCTTTTCGTATTTTAGCTTCTCATCAACCTCCTCATCTCGCCCATCAAAATTTTCAAAAGAATACCCAAACTTGTAGCGTTTGATGGGGCTGCGGACGCTGCCATTTTATTTTTATATAGCTTGTGAGTGATAACGTACGATGTAGAGCCTTTGTGAAAAATAATGAGCCAAAGTGGTTTCCTTCTGCTATTTATTAGCCCTGTAATACCGCTCTCGTAGCACCAATTAAGGTCCACAATTCTGGATAAGTGATGACTACAATCTATTTTAGCTCGCAAGCGTCACAGCAACACCCAGACGCAAATCGCTTAGGATCTAAAGTTTTTGATGAAGGCGACACAGAAGAAGAGACAGGATCTGCCAGTGTTGTAGCATAAAGTTTGTCTTACACGTAGTGAGCAAGCTGCAAAGCCCTACCTTTCTGAGGACAAGCAGGCATCAAGTCTGCTTTTTTTCATTTTGGACTAGCTGTTCTTAAGCACAGCCAGCACACTGCACCTTTGCCTTTCTGCTATATTGTGTCGTGTGGTTTTTGTGCGCTCTTTTTTTCTATGCATTATTTCGGTTAACCCCAGGCGTGATTCGCGACTTCATTGCTGTGTATATGTCACTTCTTCCTTCTTCATCAGCATTGTGCGCTGTGTTTTTGCCATAGATCCTTACTTACCCACTGGCCCGGTGTGTCATACTTCACCAGCTTCTCGGCTTCTGCCAACTCTAGCGATGTGTGCGTTGTCTGTGTTCTCTCTGTATTTGTTACAATTTATTTGTAAGGTGAGATGCATTTGTTGTCTACCTTTGTCATATTGTGTTTTTTATATTCTCAGACTCTACCTTGCCTTTGAATAAAACATTGCGGATACTCTGTCTCTTTGACTTATATATACATTGATCACTTGTTCCAAAAGAAAAACACAAGTGCGATGAATAAAACCGTAGTGAATTATCATTACCTGCATCTCGTTTTATTATAACTTAATCGAAATAAAAATCACGTCACGACCAATTCGCACGAACCACTGAACAAAACAAAACAGGGACTCGCTAAATCAAAACGACCTACAAAAACTATCCATTTGGGCGATGAAAAGTGGTCTGAAATCACAAACTTTCGTCATAGCCAAACGTCGGTTACGCAAAGTAATTCAAAATTTGCGCCAGTGAAACCGAAACAGGAAGCGCACGCCACTTGCTCTCACCAACCACCAGGTGCGCCAGGGTCGATTGGGCCGCTAGGGTCTACGGGAGTGTCCACTCTTAACCTTTTTTTTATTTCTCTATGGGTGCACGTTAAAGAACCCCAGGTGGTCGAAATTTCCGGAGCCCTCCACTACGGCGTCTCTCATAATCATATGGTGGTTTTGGGACGTTAAACCCCACATATCTATCTATCTATCTATCTATCTATCTATCTATCTATCTATCTATCTATCTATCTATCTATCTATCTACCTATCTATCTATCTATCTATCTGTAGATAGATAGATAGATAGATAGATAGATAGATAGATAGATAGATAGATAGATAGATAGATAGATAGATAGATAGATAGATAGATAGATAGATACGCTCAAAGTCGCCGTAGTTCGCTAAGAAATGCTTCGCATTTAACAAGTCACCGTATACTATCAGTTATCAGTGGCAGAAATACAGAAAAGTTCCTAACGGGGACACGCATACTGCCATGGCGGCCATTTTAATTTCATAAATACAGGCTTTATTTTTAATTCCGCAAAAATTAGTCATGCCTTAAAATAAAATGAAGCGAGCATGATCCACGGCGCACGGTCCAGTGAGCTTAGTCGAAGAGCAATGAGTGGTCAATAATAGAAACGTACGCTGGTGAAGTAAGTTTGAATGAGTTGAATTCATCAATAGGCTCTGACATATTTCTAGTAAACTTGTCATTCAGAGTAACTTCAGCTTCACACACAATCGCGTATACTTTTCAGAATAGACTATGCTGTAGTTAATTGAGCTGTATTTAACTATCAGGGAATTGAAACGGGGTAATCGAAAGCTAAATCTCCAGGGGGGACACTTGCAAGAGCCGTCACCCCAGCCCGACTAAAGGGGGGCTTAGACCCCCTGACCCTCTCATAATTAACGCCCTGGTCTATTGTTGCTTTTTGCTATCTGACGAACAAGCTCCTTCGAAACGAGCGGTGTTGCGCCTTGCGCTACCTTCAGAAAAATATTGCGGCTTGGTTCCATGTAGTTCGTCGGCTTTGTGATAGACGGCGCAACTGACCCTCAATTTCTTGGAGAGTTATAAGAAGACGTCACTGTTGCGTCATACTTGTGAGGGTAGCTGCCGCCATCTAACCCAGGAGCGCCGAAGTATCTTTAAAACGCGGTTTTTTCAAAACGTCTCTCGTTCTCACCCACGTTGCCACCTAGCCACGTGTTCGACGCTGCCGCAGCAAATGTAGTTGGCATTTCAAAACGCCTTTTTTTTTTCTTCGTGATTTTTATCGAGTTTTTTGGTACAACGAATTTGCACGCAAACTAAGGAAGTGATAATAATAACTATTAACGAACAAATAGAAAAATAATAAATGATATATGGCTAAAATACGCATTTGCTCGTTTACATATTGTCGCGAGAGCAAGGTTTCGCGGAGAATCTTGTTCTTTTGCGGCTTACAAACGGAGCAGTCAAGGTCGCCCCCGTTCGGGATTAGAAGGGGATAGCTTACTCGGAAAAGCGTCTAGCAAGAGGCAGGTCCGGTGCCACCGTCTGAGTCTAAGCCATTGTTAACAGGCACGCGTGTCATTGAGAATGACATGGGGACGCGACCACTTAGCCTGACCGAGACATAGTGGCGGCAGGTAAACGACCATATTCTCCCGCTCTGTTGTTAGGATGTCGGGGCGCCTCGCTGTCGCATGTACACCTGGTAAGCAATGGTGTACCCATCGCTCTTAAGGACGCTTCTAGGAAGCAACAGTTAATGAAAGAACTGACGGGGCCCGAGCGTGGGAACGGCCACCGACGGTAGTCGGCCGAAGGAGGCAGCACGGCCTGGTATGGGAGAGAGTGTCCCGTGCGGAGAACTTATCCCTTTGCGTGTTTCATTTGGTAAGGAGGTTTTTACAACTGTAGTGCCTTTTATGAAAGTGTTTCTGTGATTGGTTGTGATGCTGCGAGTCCCAACATGTGATTGGTTTTTGTGAAGACTCTTTGTTCGACCAAGGGTTAAAAAGAGGATGTTTGAACTTGAAAAGTGAGCGGAGTCGGGGTCAACAGTGGATCTCACCACCGGAGACCAGCTATGCAGGCCGTGGGGTATGTCACCATTTTCTATGTTTTGTCTTTGTGACCCAGTGCATTTTGTAAATTGAAGTTGTGTTAGCTAAATAAACCCCCAATGAGTGCTCCCCGAAATCATCGTGTTGACGCCTCTTCGATTGCCTCCGCGGAGTTTCACCCACACTTATTCGTCTCCCTGGTCGTCCGATGCGCCTAACTTGAACAACCCCGACGTTTCGCTACAATATAGTAAAGCAATGAATGCATCGGTCAACAGAACACAAGAGTAAGGCAATTATCGGAAATTACCTCTCAACATTTGTCTGTTATTTAAATGCAGCTCGCTGATTGATTGATTTGTGGGGTTTAACGTCCCAAAACAACCATATGATTACGAGAGACGCCGTAATGGAAGGCTCCGGAAATTTATACCACCTGGGGTTCTTTAACGTGCACCCAAATTTGACCACACAGGCCTACAACCTTTCCGCCTCCACCGGAAATGCAGCCGCCGCAGCCGCGGTTCGATCCCGCGACCTGCGGGTGAGCAGCCGAGTACCTTAGCCACTAGACCACCGCAGCGGGGCAAATACAGCTCGCTGCGATATAACTTTAGCGGTAATTCACTTCGCTGACATAGTTGGAGAGATGCGACGATTGATTGATTGAGATAACTTTAGCGGTAATTCACTTCGATGACATGGTTGGAGAGATGCGACGATTGATTGATTGATTGATTCATTCATTGATTGATTGATTGATTGATTGATTGATTGATTGATTGATTGATTGAAATAACTTTAATTAGGTCATGCAGGGCCATTTAGATACTACTCATGACGGCCAGCACAAACAAGACACAAAACGCAAGAAAGCACATGCCCCGGGCGCTGTCTATCAACCAAAAGTTAAATGAAAAAAAAACATGACATACTTGAACAGAAAGAGACCAACGGCAAAACCTTATACCCGTACACCTAGCTTCTAATCACACATGTTGAAGATACAAAGACTCCTCATCAGTATAAGAGCCATTGATGGCTGGCTCGCGCTTCTCCCCTTTCGTTTTTGGGGTTTCCAATGCATCGTGTGATTTTACGCGTGCGCTGTTCTGTGTCTCATCACTACGTTTTCTTAGTGTCTTACTTTTTGTTGAAATATGCCATGCTTTTTTATTACTATTAATAATGTTTCAGTTGGTAAAGAGCGCCTGCGTCGCGTGCTTTCTCGTGTTTCTTGTTTTGTTTGCGCTGGCCGCCATGAGTATATGTTCTAACTAGACCAATTTGCTACGTTACTTCATGTAAGTAACGTATTAGAATGTCACTTCCCGCTTCGAGCTCAACAATTTTCGCCGGCTTGCGGGTCTCAGTAGGGGACCTCGAGCATTGCCTCAAGGTCGTTATGAGTATGCTTGTAGACCTTTTTCTGGTCCGCCCGCTCGCTCCAGTGGCGTGGCCATGGATTGGCACACCTGGTCCGTACACACCCCCTCCTCGCGATCTTTTTTTTCTTTCGCATTGGCATACAGAGCGAAAAACAATTTTAAAAAGTGGCGCCCCCCATAAAAAAAAAATGCCAGTGCCCCAGGCTGCATCAGCGAAACCAACCATCTCACTCTTTTATGACATTTTCAGGCACATGCGATTAAGCGCATGAGCAGAAATTTCTTTCAAGGGAGGGGGGAGGGGGGTGCACCACTTAGACCATGAAGGGGACCGGGCAGGCAGATGCGGTCGAGTGACATTTCGTGCTCTGTGTGCTATGGCGAATAAAAAAAAAATTGGGAGGGGATCGAGAGCGGGCCTGGTATGCCAGAAATGGTTACGACAACGCATGCGATCGTTGGCGCATGTCATTCTTGTATAATATTTTACCTCGTGTTTTATAGCATTACGACGACGGCTCGTGAAAGCATCAACGCTTTTTTTTTCCAATCCCCTCTACAATGCTATAAAGCCGTGATGGTAAAATAAAGTAATAAAATGAAATAAAATAAGCACCCATTAGACATTAGGTATACATACGGGCAGTACTTGATAGTTTGAAAATATATGTGCAAACTATCAAGTATGGCTAAAATGATTGCATTTGGCGTCCCAAATTCAGCATATCATAACGAGAGACATCGTAGTGGAGAGTTCCGGAAATTTCGACCACCTGGGGTTCTATAACGTGTACGTAAATCAAAGTACACAGGCCTGCAGTACTTTGCCTTCGTCTAAATGCGGCCACCGTGGCCGGGGTTTAATCCCGCGACTCTCGGGTTAGCAGACGAGTGGCATAACCACTTGAACAACGTGACGGATCGCACATAACCATGATCAAAGCAGAGTGAACGCTAGAACTTCAGTAGTTTTTCTTTTCTTTTATATGTGTATAGTCAGCGTGAAGAATACCGTGCAATACTCTCCTACAGCAGCATCGGCTTACGTTAGCTGGCGGGGACAAATATTGGCTCATATTTCACTGATGCTCTCCATCTGCCCATTCAACAGTGTAATAAAGCTTGTGTAAAACCACGCCTCTGCCAACCTCACTCCAGAAAATACAGCCCAATCTCGATATAACAAACATCGCTTTTATAAAATGCCCGATATAAATAATTATCTTTATTTCCTTATTTCTAGCGTCATAGTAGACGGACTGATGAGAGTGTAAACTTAAGTGTGCCTGCTGCGGCGTTTAAAGTAAAGCAGTTGTGCGCGTGCTCGCATCGTTGAGATGCGTTGTACTGCCGTGCGTAGTATGGCACAAGGGCTGTCACTTAATTAAAAATAATATATTTGCGAAGAAAAGCTTCCTTGGGAATGCGAAATACAAAGGTAACTAACGGGCATCACGTGAGTGATCGCTAGAGTGCAAAACGTTGCTGCCAATGGTATCATCATCATCATCATCATCAGCCTGACTACGTCCACTGCAGGACAAAGGCCTCTCCCATGTTCCGCCAGTTAATCCGGTCCTGTGCTTGCTGCTGCCAATTTATACCCGCAAACTTCTTAATCTCATCTGCCCACCTAACCTTCTGTCTCCCCCTAACCCGCTTCCCTTCACTGGGAATCCAGTTTGTTATACTTATTGACCAGCGGTTATCCTGTCTACGCGCTACATGCCCGGCCCATGTCCGTTTCCTCTTCTTTATTTCAACTATGATATTCTTAACCCCCGTTTGTTTCCTAATCCACTCTGCTTTGTTTTTGTTTTTTTGTCTTTTAAGGTTACACCTACCATTTTTTTCCATTGCTTGCTGCTTCGTCCTCAATTTAAGCTGGACCCTCTTTGTAAGTCTCCAGGTTTCTGCTCCGTAGCTAAGTACGGGCAAGATACAGCTGTTATATACCTTCTTCTCGAGGGATAGTGGAAATCTACCAGTTATGATTTGAAAGTGCTTGCTGAATGTGCTCCACCCCATTCTTATTCTTCTAGTTACTTCCTTCGAAACACGAATAAGAAAGCGTGATATGTCCCTTTAAAATCAGCACAACGTAACGAATTGGAGGTAAATGATGCCGTACATGACTTCCATGTCATGATTATTATGTTTGGATGTGTCGTTTACCTTCGTCATCTATTCACGTCACGTGATACAAAATTTAGTATATCTTGGGGTAGCGAAACGGCCGCGAGCACGCTATGTGCGTGGTATGTTATCATGTCTTGGCTGTCCTGAAACTTGGCTGTCCGCGGAAATTGAAAATAACGAAATATTTAACTGTTCAAAAAAGTTTAAATTCTACCGCTGTGACCGGGGTACGAGGTGCGGGGGCGGCGTATTGATTGCCATTAGCGACGAGAGTAGCTCGTTCAGCGTGCCTGTTGTTTCACCGCTTGAAATTGTTGTCGCGTGTGTTCGCATTAACCACAAAGATATCGTTGTTTGTGGCTGCTACCGGCCTCCTAGCCTTACTACCGGTTTCGCAAATGAATTACACGATGTACTAAATAAGTTGCAAGTAAGGTTTCCGGCTGCGCCTATGTTTCTCCTAGGTGACTTTAACTTCCCTAATGTTTCGTGGTCTCCCCCTTTCCCAATAATTTCATCAACTTCTGCTGACAGTGCTGCCTTTCTTGATGTGTGTTCAGACTTTAACCTTACCCAGCTGGTTAACGCTCCAACCCGCATTACCTCGTCCACCTCCTCAGTTCTAGACTTGGTGCTGACCACGCATCCCGACCTAATTAAATCCCTATCAGTTATTCCGGGCGTAAGCGACCATCTAGCTATTCATTTTAACATGACTAAAACAACTAAAAGAAATGATAGCTCAAAAGTTTTTAGGGACTACAAAAGAGCCGACATTAATAATGAGCTTCAGCTTTTCCTAAACGATTACCTTTCGCAATTTCTGGAAAGGTCCGTGCAACAAAACTGGAATTTGTTTAAGCAGAAGGCAGCAGAACTTACCAATCGTTTTATTCCGCTCCGCAGAATTAGGCAAAGCGCAAAGTCCCCCTGGTTCACGCTTACACTAAAACGACTACTGAATAAAAGAAACGAATTTTTCGAAGGGCAAAGCTAACTAACAACGCGGAAAGGTGGTCCGCTTATCATCACGCAGCTGACGAGTACACTCGCGCATTATCCGTCGCAAAAGAAAATTATTATCAACAAACGCTTCCCTCCCTGCTTGCAACTAACCCTCAGAAATTTTGGCAGATGATTAGGGGAAATGAAAAAAAGGCGATAGAATTAATCCATGATGATAACAGCCGTGTACCAAAAGAAGAGTGTTGTGTCATTTTAAGCTCTGTGTTTTCAACGTGCTTTGTTAAACCTACAGCGCTTTCCTTTCCCGATACCCCCACCCACAACTTTGTTGCCATGGAACCCCTTTTATTTGACTGTGTCGGCATACAAAAATTGATAGAAAACATGAAATTAGCCAGTGCTCCAGGTGAAGACGGTATCTGTGCAAAGTTTTTGCATAATACCTCTGTTTACTCATCTGTCATTTTATGTAAGCTTTTCACACAGTCTTTGGAAGGTCATTGCCTCCCGGGCGACTGGAAAGCGGGAAAGGTGGTTCCTCTTCACAAATCAGGTGACGTTCATAACCCCCGCAATTACAGGCCCATATCGTTAACAAGTATACCGTGTAAGCTCATGGAACACGTCATCCACTCCCACATAATCACTTTCTTAGAAAACAACTCGTTCCTTAGTGATCACCAGCATGGATTCCGGAAACAGTACTCATGCGAGACCCAACTTCTCTGCCTTACTAATGACCTTTTCCTTGCCATTGACGCTTCTTCCCTTGTTGACTGTATTTTTCTCGACTTTGCTAAAGCTTTTGACACTGTATGCCATAAACTGCTACTGCTAAAACTAAGCAAACTTAATCTTGATGCTAACATGTTAAAATGGATTGAATGCTTTCTAATAGACCGCTCCCAATTTGTAACTGCGAATGAATGCAACTCTCCCCTCTCACCCGTAACCTCTGGCGTCCCCCAAGGATCCGCTCTTGGCCCACTACTCTTCCTGATTTACATTAACGATTTGCCACATAACATCTCTTCTTCTATTAAACTTTTCGCCGATGATTGTGTTATTTACCGAGAAATTAAAACCCCTTCTGACCACCTTGCCCTTCAGTGTGACTTAGACAATGTTTCATCTTGGTGCGATACTTGGCTAATGAACCTTAATGTTACTAAATGCAAAGTAATGAGAGTCTCACGTCGAACATGTAATATTTCTACTAACTATGTACTTAATAATTCTCTCCTTACTAAAGTTAGCTCTTACAAGTACCTTGGCATTACAATTTCTGACAACCTTTCCTGGCAGTCTCACATTGACATTATTAAAAACAATGCTAACCGCACACTTGGTTATTTACGCCGTAACTTCTCCCTTGCCCCGATGCAACTGAAACTTCTGCTCTATAAAACATTAGTCCGACCAAAGCTAGAATATTCATCATCTGTATGGGATCCCCACGTAAACATCCATATCAGTAGCATCGAAGCAATTCAAAATCGCGCCGCTCGTTTCATTTTGTCGAACTATTCCCGTACAGCAAGCGTAACCCATATGAAGTCAACCTTAAATCTACCCAGCCTATCATTTCGCCGCAAAATCTCGCGCTTGTGCCTCTTCCACAAGTTGTATCATACCATGCACTCACTGAGTAACTCGCTTTTTTTGCCGCCATCCTACATTTCATCCCGCAGCGATCACCACTTCAAAGTTGGAATTCCAAGCAGCCGTACAAACCTCCATTTTAATTCATTCGTGCCCAAAACAAGCACGGACTGGAATCACCTTCCCGCTTCCATCGCATCCATCACTGACCCGACCAACTTCAAGAATACCATAAACGCATACCCTTTTTAAACATGCTCCATTTGTTTGTACAGTTTGTTTGTTTTTTTCACCACTCCTCTCTGTAACGCCTTGTGCATTGAGAGAAAATAAATGAAATGAAATGAAATGAAATGAAATGAAAATGTTCTTACATGACACGCGTCTCAGGATTATCATGTTTGCACCAGTCATATATTTCTTCATCTATTGACGTAACGTAACACCAAACTAGGTATATGTGTAGCTAGCAAAACGGCCGCGAGCGCTTCATGAAGAGCCCAATGTACTCCAATATAGCGTTGACGCGCGCGCACGCTGGGCACAGCGACGCTATACGTTAGCAAAACGCGAGCACTCCAGGCACGACCTACGCGACCAGCGTCCGTCGGCACGGCCCGACGGCAACCGGCGCGTCATTCGCGCCGATGTGTTACCCAGAAAACACTGCGTCTCCCTCTTTTCGTGACGGAGGGATACGCGCTGAAACGCGCATGCGTCAAAGCAGCGCAGCGCAGCGCGCGCCTGTGAGTATATGGCAGGACCGGTGCCTGGCGTGGCAACACCGGCGAGCACGCGCACCGCGTCACGTCGAAATGTAATGGAACTTTGACTGTGGCATGCATTCATGTTCTCGCATGACACCCATCTCATGATTATTATGTTTGTACCAGTCGAATGCTTTCATCAGTCATTGACATCACGTAATACCCTGTTTGGCATATGGGAAGCAAGCGAAACGGCCGCGAGCGCATCATGAGTGTGGCATGTAGTCATGTTGTTACATGACATGCATGTCGTTATTACCTGTCCTAAGTAACGTAGTCTTTTACAACTTCAAGTGCACTATTACCAATCTGGAAGTGCTCTTCTCCTCCGAGGTTGTTGTACATTACTTTCGTTTTGTGCAGATTAATTTTAAGACCTACCTTTCTGCTCTCTTTGTCCAATTCAGCAATCATGAGTTGCATTTCAGTAATCTTGAATTTCAGATGGTATAGCAGTAGTCAATACCTGACCGATGAAAGTGCAGCCATTATCAATAAATCAATTATTTTATTTTCCCCGTCAATCGTGGCTTTTTATCATCGAGAAAGTTGGAGAACTGCAAAAGTATAAGATAGAGAGTAGTATCTCTTCCTTCCCACAATTGATGTCACATGCTTTAGCATACACTGCATTCTCAACTGCTGACCTAATTCCTCTTGGTGATGTTAATTAGAATGAACTCTCGCGTGTATACGAACGTCGATTTAACAAACTTTTCAGTATAACAAACTTTTAAAAAAATCCCTGGCGGTTTTCCCTTGCATTCAACGCAAGAAGAATGTTTCGCTTAAACGAATTTCTGAATAGTGAATATTTAATATAAAATAACTTGTTCTGCGGATGCCGGACATCATTGTAAATCAATTCATTGAAGTCTTGTGCTCTTCATCACTGGCTTAGCCGATACGTGTCATCCACAAATCGACCATCCATCGGAGGCGGTGCTATATTGATTGTGCATGCAGCATGGCTACGTGCGTGACAAAAACAAGCCACGCACGCTTCAGTATCTGCACAGAGCTATCATATTTGCAAGTTTGTTTTTCAGTGTTTCGTCCACAACCTAAAGCAGAAGTGTACGACGAAGAAGTTGTAATGGCTGAGGCGGGTTCTTGCATCTATATCCAAGGCTTTCAAATATACTAGAAAGCTGCGAGACTTCATGTCAAAGCAACAAGCTGTGCCAGGGGCAGCGCATAGAAACTTAGACTCTCTGGACAGTTTTGTCTCATCTTGTGCTGTACGAGGGGCCAGTCTAAACGAAAATTACAAATTTATTTTCAGAACAAATTACATTTTTACTTGTAATTTCATATCTGCTTCACCCAATGCCGCTTCATCTGCTTGCAAAGTTTAGCCATCATTTAGCTTGGTGAACTACTTTCTTCGGTCCCTTGAAGTTCATTCGAGTGAGAGCTCGCTGTATAAGCGTTAATAAGTCTGCATAAGTATACCTCCACGGTAATGAACGCGGGGGCAGTAGCCTCCTAAACTAGCAACAAGAGGCATACCAACAGAGGTCGACCTTGCTGCGCGGGGCCTTCTCCCGTACCATGGGCGTGCACAAATAGTGTAATTGGTCGAGCACTTCCTGGAACAAAAGCGGACAACTGAAGAGAAAAAGCGGGAGTGACGGCGGGAGGGACGGCGGCACGCGGTGTTAAACGTCGGGGGCACTTATTCGGCACTGTGGTAATGGATTCAGTGTGGCGGCTTCGAAAACAAAAGAAACGCGCGGAGGTCGAAGCGACGACGATGGTTGATGAGCCCTGTTCCCACGCGTCGGCCTTCTCCGGCGCGCGCCGGTACGGGCCCGAGC
Organism: Rhipicephalus microplus; assembly: GCF_043290135.1. NCBI lineage: Eukaryota > Metazoa > Arthropoda > Arachnida > Ixodida > Ixodidae > Rhipicephalus > Rhipicephalus microplus. The sequence continues at coordinate 128,727,325 of NC_134704.1, forward strand.
CGCGCACACCAACCTTCGAGGAAAGCTGCCGCAACACAAAAGCCTGACGCAGCGGCGTGCGGAAGACAAGGTCAACGACACGGCCACGTTCACGCATTAACGCGCTGGAAGTTCGGTGGTTCGTGCACAGGAAGTCTTGGAGGCGGCCTTGAAAGGGTTTGTCGCGTGCGCGTTTTGTAATTGCCAATAATGAAACTTTTCGTAATAATGGCAGTAAGTGACGTTCGTCAATAAGCATGGTGCACTCTTACTTCTTGCTGTTGTTGAATGAAACAAAACAAGAAGAGGAACTGCTGGTATTTCCAGATGTTTCGCCGGACCATATACAGACGCATATCCAGCGTTGTTTACGCATGCATAATCTGGTTTCACGCGGTCGGTAATAGGCCGGCTGCGGGCGCAGTGCATTAAGCCCTGCGCTGTTTATTTCTATATATGGTTGACTCTTACGTGAAATGTTATAGTTACGTTAATATTGAAACGTACCAGGGGCGTCGCAATAGACACAGGAATTGAAGGAGTATTCCCTCACATTGTGTTTTCTAACCATACCATACGCATTCCATACGCATAACCATACGCATTCCTTTCCGCAATGACACTATACTTTCGTGCTCTTCGTGCAAAAGCGTTGCGCTGGAACGTGCACCTGCTATAGCGAGCGATCATCAAGCGCATCACCAGCTCTCAAAAAGGTCATCTTAATGGGCGTGGGCACGTCGCCCTTGTCCTGGTGATCGGAAAGCCAATCTATTCTTCTCACCAGCTGTCCGAAATCTTCGCACGGATTACTGATGAAATCACGAACAGCCCAGCTGCGTGTCCCGGTGTAACGTCCATTGTGAGCGTTCACGGTGCAACGTATCTCTTTCTTGATGATGAACCGGCCACAAAATTTTTTTCTGTGCATGTGTGCGTGTGCTGCAACAGTGTATGCGGCGTCCCTCTGTCGTGCATCGGGGCAGGTGAACAGCGTCACGTTTCGTCCATGGACCAAATCATTTATTCGCGGATCCGAGCGTGTCGATTCATGACTCAATGGCATATGTAAGAGCTTGGTTGGAGTAGCGAAATTTGTGAGGTAAAACGAAACACGAATGGCTACAGCATGCCATGCAGGGAACTTTCGCGTTATGAGTATAACACACCACATATTCCTTCATAAAGTCATGCAGATTCAGTTGATGCTTTTCGGTTTTTCCTATTTCCCTGCGTTTCTACGTTTGAGTTACTTTCTGCGAGTGTAACAATGTTCTGCCAACTTGGCTAATTCTCTCGCCCTAATTGAGGCTTCCAATGTTTCGTTCGGAGTCTTTGTTGCAGTCTTTTGCTTGCTGTATACGTATGCATGAAGTAGAAGCATTACGCAGAGATGCCAACAGCGGCGTCTTGAGCGGACGCTATTGCTCTAAACCTACTAAATATTTAGGCCTGGAAAATCAGACGCAGACATTAAATCTTGCTGCTGCCCCATTTAATTTCGGTATGGACAAGGACATTATAAGAGGTGACAAATCTGTTGTCATGGCGTTGAACGAACTGACACACTAGTCCCATTCGTTAGAGTGTTCCGAAACGTCTTTCTTTCTTTTTTTCTATGACAGAAAGATTGAAGCACTCATTGTGAAGAGGCTTGTCGTAAAAATGCCACATTTAAGCCTTTCAGACCCAAGCTTTTTCCTGTACGTATTCCTTGGACGTGATGCCCTTTTTGTGTTTCTGAACGGAGTGTGTGACTGACCCACATAGTTTTCTTTTGTCTTGTAATATATTTTTTTTTCATCGCAAGAACTTTGTACGCCTATTTTCTCTCTTCTCTTTCTATTGTAAGAACTGTGTACGCCTGTTAGCGCGTAGTTTTGTCAAATATGCAGGTCCACAAGTATATTACCACGGGTGTGGAAATATCTCTTCAGTGGAACCGCTGAAATAGCCTCTAATGAAAGAATATGACGACATTGGTGTTGTGGGCCTCAGTCTGGGTGGCCCTGCTGACAGGAATTCTGTGCGCCTTGTGCACTGTGATCCCGCTCTCGTACGGACTCGCGACCTCTAAATAAATACTCCCCGTGTGTTTGACCTAGCTGGCTTCGATACTGTGACTTTGGAAGTGGTTTCATCTGATGATCTACGCATTCCCATATTGCAACCTGTGCTCATTTCTCTGCTCTTGTGTTTATTCGAGAAACATTTCTTATCTCCCGTGGCTCTATGCTTGTATTCAGTCATTTTTGTTGAAGGGACAACGAAGATGAAAACGATATTCTTTTGTTAGTTGTAAATTACCCTTTTTCACAATTTCAAAACCACAACGCTCGCCGCAAGAGGACGCTTGGTAAGTGAGAAAACGCGCGAAAAGTAAATGCGGGCGGCGACGCCTCATTGAAATTCTGGCTCCAAACGCCGTGACGTCATAAAATGTGACGGTGTTTACTAAGGCCTACGTTGCTCCCAACAGCTAAAAGGGAAGCCCAGTGTCTCCTGATGGGGCTAAAGACATAACGGACCAAGTATCAGGAAATTTCGTAGACACATTGTCGGTAACATACGACAAATACTCTTGAAAGTCGTGACGTCACGGGAAGAAATTCCGGCGCGAGATTTTCGCGCTTTTAAAGTGCGCGATGTTATATCTTGGGGACAGTGTGCTGAATCCTACAACGAATTATGTTTGTTTACCTGTTTAGAGAATAGTATAACTCTCGCTGGTATGCTAATAAATGTACGACGTTAATAAATGTCACACCCGTGCTTTTACGTGAACAAGAACATAAATCCAAATCCTTCTTCAGATGTGAAGCTCTTTTATATATCAGGGTAATTTCTAACCATAAGTACTGCATACCAAGTCCATCAGTTATGACCTTAATGACAATCACTAATTTCAAAACACTTGCACAACCGATTTTTTTTTTTCGGAGTACAGAAGTTTTTGAGTTCCGGAAGTGAGCTCAGTGATGGTCCTGCAAACTCCTAGAGTGCCACAAGTTGGTTGAATCATATCAAGAGCAAATTTCAGATGCTTGAACTCTACAGACGAGAAATGACCTACGACAGAGGCGGAAAGCTTTTTACAAGGTCAACTATAATCAGTTTTGAGGGATATGAATGATTCTTTTTTGCAGATTACGGTCAGTGAAGATGCTTCTATAGAGTGTGGAACAGAGAGAGTGAACGTTATTGACAAAGGTGGCTTTTTAGGCCAACGATTGGTTTGGAACACTTGGGCGAGGGTGAAATAAAGAAATAAATATACGACACATGCTATGTCTAAGGCCACCTGTTTAGAGCAGGGCCTCGCGTCGAAATCCTTCAGAAAGTTGATGATACGCGAGCATAAGTATGATGGGGTGGTGTATGACTCCTGCATCTAGTTGTGTGAAGCAAGATTCCTTATTCTTCAATCTTGCTCAGCAGGACCGTGGCAGTCTCAAAAAAAGTGCTTGGGTTTCGGCATGTACAGTAACGTACTGTAAGTATATAACATACTTACATGTAAAATACTTATGTAAGTATGTAACATACTTACATGGATCCTATCGGTCAGCTTTAAGACTCTTAGGCAGCTAGGCTTTCAACGACTTGGTCTAGAAGCGAAATACTTGCGTCCCAAGTTCAGAGGACTTGGAAACCCTCGTGAGAGCGCAACTATACAGGACACACTAGACAGGGGAACTCAACAGGGGAACTCACCCAACAGCAAACTCTATTAAACGACTTGTGTTCGTGGCGAATTTAGTGAATGCACGAAAACACACAACCTCCAAGGTTGCCGTAGCACGTTGGCGAACACCGAAGGATGACAATCTATATCGCTAAGTAAAATAGCACGACCTTAGTCGAGCTCCCAGTCATGCGACGCATCCAGGTCGGGAGGCCACATTGTCTTGCGTTGGCCTTTTTTTCTTTTTTAATGCGATTGGGTTGCTTGAAGCTCGAACTGTGAGTGCATATCATACAAACTTAACAAAGTATGAGAGACGAGGTGTTTTATTGTGAGAGAAAGATGTTCCGAAGGCATGTGCAGATTTTTCGCGCGTTCCGAATGGCTGAAGGTGCACATTGAAAAAATAATAACAGTAATAATAACGAAGCGACAGGCTTCCTCAGTGCTCTGCCGATTTTTCGCGCACGATTCGGCACAGCAGACAGAGCTTGTCGAAACCAATAACAGTCGACGGAATCAACTAAAATAAAAACAACAATCCTAATTAGCCACTCTGCTAACCTTCTTTTCCACCTGCAATTTACACCGTCTGTGCCCAAAAAAGACGTGAGGTGCAGATGCCCCCCTTCCCACAAAAAGGAAACGTTGAAGAACAACAACATGCAAGACAGTTTTTTGTCAATGACGACATAATCAAACGTACGGACTTATACGGGCTGAATATTGCCCCGCCGTGGTGGTCTTGTGGCTAAGGTACTCGGCTGCTGACCCGCAGGTCGGGGGTTCGAATCCCGGCTGCGGCGGCTGCATTTCCGATGGTGGCAGAAATGTTGTAGGCCCGTGTGCTCAGATTTGGGTGCACGTTAAAGAACCCCAGGTGGTCGAAATTTCCGGAGCCCTCCACTATAGGCGTCTCTCATAATCATATAGTGGTTTTGGGACGTTAAACCCCACATATCAATCAATATAGACGAGAGAACGCAACAGAACTGTCATCAGGTGAGCCTATAGAGACGTGTAGCTGCGTTTTCAACAGTGTTGATTACATATACGCCCACGTAGCACTCAACGTCCGTTAGCGATACACGAGCAAACTGCCGAACATTAAGTGCAGCAAGCATGCCCAGCACAATTTCTTTCACTCAAATACAGTAAGCTCATTAGCGGTTACCTTTTTTTTTGTTCACTAAATTCACTAAATCAATGAATTTAGGCTAGACCTATAGCCAGGAATAATAACGGAACTAAACAGGTTCACAACGCTGAAGCGTACACGTCCAGACGTGCTACTTAGCATCCATGATATCAATTATTTCATGTGAGCAACTTTCTAGTAGCAATAGCGATAAAGAACATACGGGCGCAATCCCTGCTGTTTCAGATGGTTTATACTAACTGCCACATATCTTTTTTTGGCGATCGTTCATTGTTGATATTTGACGCAGCGGTGAACCCTCTGCGCCGAAAGTATATTATGTTCCCCTAAACAGGTGTTTAATTCGCTGTTAATTGCTCAAATTGGTGCGACGTTGTCCTCTCTTTCTCTCTCAGTCAAGTGTAACGATAACAAAGCTAAAAAGGAAATACTAGATGTGCAGTCTTGCCGAGAAATAGCAGCAGCAGCGTATCACTCGGTGAGGCCTTTGCTCAAGAACGCGACTATCACCAAGCACGCCATGACACGTTCACGGAACAGTAATCAACTGGTACAGCTAATAAGAACGGACAGATGCCGAGAGGAGCATCACCGAGCCGTTTTCCATATATGGACATCACGAAGGGATCGACGTATTTCTAGCCACCTCATCGCACGCAGCACAGACGGATGCCGCCCTGCGGGCCATGGACTAAGGCAAATAGATATACCGCGCGTTATAAGGGGGCACAACGGTAGATAGCGTGCCCGTTTTGATTTGAGTAGGAAGGGACGTATTGCCCTCTAGGTCCGGTACTGGAAGCGCCGTAGCTCGGCCGCGAAATGACAATGCGCATTTTTTGTCATGTATGCGGCGGATTCAAACGTGTCATGATTTTTTAATAGTAAAACGACTGCTATGCGCAATTGCTCGAGATAACTACGTCACGTGGTGACCAACGAGGTCTTTTAAAGATGATGTTGGCTCTGAATTACGTGTTCGAATCGGAATTACGCCACTACGACCCGAACTTGTGTGCCTTACTTCGTCCTGCATTCGCTGGAGCCTTCTAGGTGCAGGCAAAAATTCTTCAGGCCTGAACGTCACTTAGATTTAAGAGGCGAGTTAATGAACCTCGAGTGGTCGGAATTTCCGGAGCTCTCCATTACGTCGTCTCTTATAATCATATCGTGGCTAATGTCCTGTTTATATCTGCGATGACTGTATTCCACCGTCATTGCACGAAGCCAGGATCGTTTTTTGTTGTTGTTGTTATTGTTGTTTGGGGGGGGGGGGGGGAGATGAGGAGGTGATAGCACAGTTGGCGCGTCACTAGTGGAGTGCTTCGTCATTCGTCGCTGCTAAACCAAGTGCTCGAGCAGCAGGATCGAATTAAACGGCTGGTGATTTCAAGCAAGTTTTTTTTTTTTTTTTCACAGCATTCGTCAGTGTCTTTATTGTTTCGCGCTGTTTCGTCACTCTCTTCATCGCGCTGAAAAAAACATATATTGCTCGTGCAGGCTCCGCGCTTCATTGGCACTTGTTCTTAACCGTTTGTTTGCATCGCTAATCAAGGTGGTGAAGCCATGTGTTTTCCAAGTGCGTGTCAAAAGAAGCCACATAAAAACCGCGCAACACTGCTAATAAACGGGTTCTTTTCATCCGTATTATTGCGGCGTATTTCGCATAAATGTGTGCGTACACAGAACAGCTGGCGATGTGAAGCCAATTGTCGATGCCTCATTCTCTCTCGAGACCGCGACTATTTTCTTCCGCTAACGGTATTTACACTTCCGACGGCCTCACGTCATTTTGGCGCTTGCGAAACTCCCCGTGAAAGTGAACACGCCAGGCAATCGTCCCAAATCGTGGTATAGCTGCACGGCCGCCCGAGGCCACTCATACGCCTTCGGGTCCGGAAAGCGTTGCACGCTGCGTGCATGCATGGTGCCTCAAGAACCCTCCTTGCGGTTCATTTCGCGACCGTGAACTTCCCACTGATCGAGACCAATTCAAAGCAACCCCTTCTAATCTGGCTTATCCTTCCGGCTCGAACAACTTTCGGAGGCACAGGAGCCGGTTTAGAGCAGCGCCCGCGTGCTTGCGGTCACGCAAGCGAAAACTGGTCTCGTGGGCGCCGCCGTGGTCACGTGCCCGTCTCCCCGTGAGTGATGGGTCGCCCCTGCCGTCTCTGGCGTGCCGGTGCGTCGGAGCTTGTCGGCGCAACCTCGACAGTCGGGTCACCGAGGTCGGGCTGTCTTCCCAGAAGTCTTATGATGGATTCATACCGCCAGCCGAAGATTTCACCCCGCTGCCGAGGCAGTCTGTGATAGTCACCGACTCTGAACGATGAAAAAAAAAGCGTGGCATTCAAGGTATACAACTTGGAACAACAATGATTATGCCCGTGCATTCTTCTTCTGCTGCCCTCTATATCATTGGCGTAGACAGAGGATGAGCCAATGCAGTCCCACCTAGAAAAATATTTTCAGGCCTGCTCACTTCCGCCGTGACGTCACTCGCCTTGCCGGAGCGAGCGCGCGCATGGGAGGCTGTGAATCCATCGCCACAATCGTCTCCCGTTAAAAGATGAAATGTTCGCGGCAGCTTTTACGTGATTATCTTTATTCTGCCTTTCGCGACAAATCAAGGAGCTGATTTAAGTAATGTAGTACGCTTGAAATCGTTTAGAAATTCATCTGTGAGCTATTTCCTCCACGAACAAGTCAAAGAATGTGCGCTATCGAACGTGTGGTCGATCTATCAGAGCGAAATTTGATGGACCATCAATGTGACGAAATAAAAAAGGTAAATTTTATTCATTCTTTGTTTACACACACACACACACACACACACACACACACACACACACACTATCTAGAACATGCATCGAAACTGTTCCTACTCATTCACAAAGTTTCTGGAATTTTATTTGTACTCTTTCGAACATCTGTCTTCATACACGCGTAGTTATTGGGGAGAGTCTGTGCTGCCACCACAGGTATGTTATTCAGCACAATATGAGGGTGACGACTACTGCAAGAAAAGAAATATTTCCTTTAACAAACATCTCTTGTGATCGACACAAGGAGTGGCGTCTCTTTTGGTATGGCCCCTCTCGCAGTGGTGCGTAGTCGCTCCTGTAACTTAGGGCCTGGGAAAAAATGTTAGTACTGCGTCTATATTAAACCGTGTAGGCCCCGTTGGCGCTTCTACTGCACTGCCAAGCACGCTACGAAAGCGTTCGTCGAGCTTGGCAATCCAATGTCTCTCGATGACGAGAGCAAGCGCAGGCACGTCGGTGCAGCTGAACAAACCGGTCTAAACGGAGTGACGTCACAGCCCCCTGCAGAAGCAGTGAGCAGCCCTGAAACTAACTAGGTGGCATTGACCAATCCCACCTAGCTCTTCTAGGTCTTATTAGCTCCGAGAAGTTCGGGCGGAGCCACCTGGCGTGAAGCCTGGGTGACGTCACGGCACGGACTCTTCGATGTCCGCTGCAGCGCGCACATAACATGCACTTGCTTCGTGCGCTGTTCCGTTGTGTGTGTTCGCTTTTTGCTTACTTCAAGCTGCAGATGAATGATGGAAACAGAATGGATAATGTTCCTGATAAAAGAATAAAATCTTTACTTTTGCTTCTGAGCAATCGCCAAGAGTGCTCGCGCTCGGTCCTAAGTGAATATGAAAAGGCCGTACAGGTCTGTGTCGCGCTGTTGACCTCGATGATGGGTTTCGTTCGTGGCTACGGCAGCCGCATTTCAACGGGTGTGAAAAGTAAGAACGGGCTTCTGCTTAGATACAGCAAACTTATTGCCGCATAATTATGTCAGGACCTTACTTCCACATTTGCATTATTAGGTTCAGTCGTTGATGGGTGACTCCTTGGAGATATATAGGAGTTTTTCCCTCCGCCAGGGTTATTTGTATCAAAATATTCCATGTATTACAAAAAGCGATTTTAGTGGTGTGCCAAGCCCCGCGCTCGCATGCAGTGTCGAATCTCGCAATATATCTGCAATGCGCTCGCTCTATATATACTACCGTCCCAGCTGTTGTGCCTGTTTTCCTCGTCTACTTGCTCATTCACCACGCTGTTCAGTTTCATGTTTCTTTTGCAATACTTTTTGTGCTTCACTTCGCCGAAATTATTCAGGTGAAGTGTGGTTGAGATTATGTGCGAAAATTCTTCATTGTTGCTGTCCGATTCTGTATTCGTGCAACATCGTAGCAATGGTGCTAACGGGCTCGTACTGCAGCTTAGGTAGCCACCTTATATTGATTTTCCTCGCAGTTGATTACCTGTAGATAGACATGACGTGTGAGATCAGTCGACGTGTGAGGCCAGTTGTCGTCTCGTCGAGGCGAAGATATTTAATTATTATTGGGTGACGTCGCTGAGTGTGTCGTCACGACTTTCCTGCGTTTCCTTTGGAATCGTTGCTATCAGCGCGGTACTCCCACGTGAAGTGAACATTATCACTTGTGACGTGATGGTAGATCGGACCAGAATTTCACGCAAATCACGGTATACGACTTCCTAATCTCTGGTGAATGTTGAGAAGAAATGCGTACCATGATATACACCCCTATTGAACGGACATCTAAACGATCGTTGTGTGTGCAGCAGTATCATTTGTTTCTTTTGCGAATATGTCAAGTGACGGCTTATTACAGACAGATTCATGCAAAGTGTCTTGTCGGAGGCAGCGCAATTCTGTCAGATGTTTTAGAGTATTGGCAAATACAGGCATAACTCGCACAATAAACCGCGATCTATTAAGTGAATTCAAGGCATCCTATTATACCTTGTGATACTTCGGCGCACATATATTTTAAAACCGGAATCTACGCCAAGTTGTAATCACACTATAGCAACGCTTAGCATAATTTCTTAGCAGACATTTCTAAGCGTGCTCGATGAAAACAACAAGCGTCTCGCTGTTCTGCATAGCCATTTTCACAGCAACTCTTCAGTTCGGAGGGGTGTCTGCTGAGCTAAACTATAACTTTCTACGGCTTGTATAACTTTCAGCAGTTGTGAAACCTTCCGCCTCGTATCCTTTTCGTCAACAAATTGAGTAGTAATCACCACCGTATCGCTAAAGAGGGGCTACGCGGCGGGCACAGAAGAAGGCGGCAAGCGGCGGTGGAGTATAGGCCAGTCCCAGTTGGGCAAGTCCTTGCCTTGACGTCACATCACCGCGACCGCAGCGACGCTAGTGTTTGTTCTTGGGGGCTAATTGAGTAAGCAGGCTCAACCCCCCCCCCCCCCCCCCCCCCACGTTTTCTTAAATATTTCTCAATTTCACATTGTTTTCTCCATTCCTCGGCGTATAGGGTAGCAAACCTGATCTTTGTTCAGCTCAGTGATATTCCGTACTACGTCGAAGAATTCCCATTTCGATACATGAACATTCCCTATTTTGGGCATTTTTCCTTGCATACGCTGACAGAATTCCAAGCATATTTCTCTGCATAGTAGTTATAAGCGGTCGCACCTCTTCACGTACACTCACGTATATAAACTGCATGTGTGCGACGTGTTTCCGACTACAGAAATCAAGACTAGCGCATATGCTCCTGCACAAAACAAAGCATGGTTTTCTTAACACGTGCGCTATAACTACATCGCACAAAGTGGGCGTGGAGTCCATACTATAGCAGTGAACTAGGAAATATGCTTAACGTAAATATGAAGATAATCTCAGAAGCTATGCTTGCATGCATGCCACAGATTCGATTGAAGAAGCCGAAGACGCACTCCGGCCGTAATAAATCGGTCATCGTTGGTTAATTTACCCCTTTCTCAAACTCCCTGCAACATCGTAGATCCTCTTTTTCCCTTTCGTTGAAAATTAATGGCTGAAAATTCTCCAAAAAAAAATGGAAAACTCTCTGCCCGGAACATCACTGGTTCATCTCCTTCTCTTCATATTTTGCCTTCTTTTTGTCATCTCCTATCCGCGAGTGGGCCGTTCAACGGGCCATGGTCATCACGGGGGACCTCGGAAGATGTTCCTCGAGCGATGGACCTCCGGTGGTCCAGCTTCAGGCATGCGAGCAGCCATACCCGCTACGAGCTGGACCAATAAACTTTACTCATTTTTCTCCTAATCAGCGTTTGTGCACCCGATGTCGCGAGAGTTGGAGGAAGTTCACGAGAGTAGATTTACATTGTTTGCTGGGCCCTGTGTATATCCGCCGCTGTCTATCATCCGTATTTTAGAGCATACAGATGGAAGTTGCTACTGCGAGCTAACATGCCCGCAGCAGTGACAATGTTTAAACTATGGATAGACGGATGTGCTTCGAAGGTGAACATGGCATTCCGTAGATAAGTCTTGTAGTTATAAGTGATATCCGTCAAGACATATCCAGGCAGGGCTACTGTCGAGGCCGCTGAAGTAACCTTTGCTGAAAAACGAACAGCGTTTCGTGAGCGGACGTTTACGTACAAATTTACTATGCACGCCAGGAAGCGTTACTTTCAGTGAGTGCATTATTCGTCGTGGGCCAGACATCAAACCAGTCAGGAACGGTCATTATTCTTGGTTATTGATGGATTGTTGATACCGATCCGCGAGCGCCACGATTTACAGAACAAACAAACTGCCAAGTGCGCGCTCCACGCTGCATGCGACAGACTTCTGCCTTCACACTAAATTCAGGACGTTGTTTGTTTCTCTAAAGAATCGGTTAAATGATTCCAGCTTAATTCTCATTAAGATTTCAGCAAATGTCGTGCATTACGACACCCACGGCCACCCCTGGCCATGTTAAAACTTGAAATTTCATTAACCAAACGACTTCCTCAGCAAGGCTTGTTGATGGGCGTGTTATGACGCGGCGGTGAGGCTTGGTCTTCCCGTTCAGCGTCCCACGGTTCCACCTCAAGGAAAACTGGGGGATGACTCTTTCGGGTCTCCATAAAGTTTATAGTATTTACCTGCCTATCAGCTAACACGAATTTCTTAGCCTTTGATATGTATACCTGCATGCCTCACTGAGGGCTAGTGCCAACTCTCAGCCAATTAGGATCTGCATGTAACAACCAACTTGAACCAAAGGACACCGCAGAGTAAAAATATTCCGTCCTCACACCTCCATTTTCAGAACCCCGTAAAAAAAAGATATTTAACTGCGGTGTGAGAATGTTTTCTTCAGCGCAGCGTATGAAAAGAAAAACGAGTTGCATCATGAAGTGGGACGCCCTTGCACTGCTGTCACTTTTGACGGCTGTGCCATTGTTTTCGCTAAAAGCAGCCTTCACTCCTGTACCATTTCCATGTTTTCGTGCCAATGCACGTGCCGCTTACGTCGGAATACACTGCGTCCCACTTCGAGCGTCCCACTTCCGTGAGAACGCGGCGCTTCGTACTCCATACGCTCGCGAGCAATACTAATCACAACTCGCTCGCTGGATTCCGGGTCCACTGGTTGTGCCCTCGCAATCTCTGAGGACAGTGCAGCTCTGGCCGACTGGGCTGGTCCTACGCCACCTCCTGACGCCGACAAGAGCTCTCACCGAGTGGTGCCCCGTCCTCAGACTTCTGCGACCATGTGCATGTTTCCTGTCTTATCCTTTCTTCCGTCGTTCGCTGTCCCTGTGCCTTGCTCTCCCCTTCCTCTTTCTATCTCTTTACCTTTTAATTCTATCCTTTTAATCCCTTCTCTACCCCCATCCCTCGTGAGCTACTGTTGAGGGGTCCTCCCCTTGAGAAACAGTTACGGGGCTCACTTTTCTCTTCTTTTCAATTAAAATGACTTCCCCTCCCCTACTAATTACAAAACACAGTATTGCGCGAATCATGAAACGTGTCCTTTGAAAAACTGTGGCCAGTAATGTATGTACAGAGTCTAACGCAACTCAATGTTTACGAGTAACCAAAGGCGTCGGTTTCGCACTCTCCCAGAGACGGTTGAGGGGAGGGGGGTGTCCTCTTTAATGCACCTCTCGTATCACGACGCAAACTCCAGTGGAGATTTTAATAAACGAGCGCACATTGAATCACATACTTTCCATAACAGCTACTTTCCGTAACCATCCTCAATTTACTGCGTGCTCGTGGCCGCTGATTCGGCTTACATACGTTGTGGCTCTGCATGCGCACCGCTCAATCTTAGGCATATGTTCACAAAAGATCTTAGGCTATGATTGTTCGTAAGAGAAACCTGTGGCGAACAGTGAGACTGCGCTCATTGATAATAACGCCAGCAGTGGTGTGGCAACGGTAGATTGGCCCTCACTTCCCGAAATTTTTACATTTTGTATGACTATATATGTGCACACACAACCTACACTCGCATGAAATAGATGGGTCGGACACCCTCCACAACTGAAAAAAAAAAATTCTGGCCCCTATTTCACACCCCGACAGACCTAAGTAAAATTTTTCCATACCCTACCGTTTACGCCCCAGCACTGCGACTGGTCAGTGACAAAGAACACTATAACGATGATGATGATGATATGTAGGGTTTAACGTCCCAATACCACCATGATTATGATAGACGCCGTAGTGGAGGGCTCCGGAAATTTCAACCACCTGGGGTTCTTTAACGTGCACCCAAATCTGAGCACAGGGGCCTACCACATTTCCGCCTCTATCGGAAACGCAGCTGCCACCGCCGGGATCTGAACCCGCGACCTGCGGGTCAGCAGCCGAGTACCTTAGCCACTAGACCACCGCGGCGGGGCAGGAACACTATAACGAAGCCCGAACTTTGTGAATTTGTCTACATATTCTTTTAATGCGAAATTATATATATATGGACACTCTCGGCCCGTTTCTGGCGTCACCGTCCGCGCCACCGTGATGTTCTGTATATAGTCCAAATCGATAGCATCACCTCGCGCATCATGCGTTCTTTGTACGAGTGAAAGCTTGCCAGTGCCAGCGAAGATAGCCTATATAGCGTAGAAAAAGCGTACCGGCCGTCTTTCCAAACGCAATAGGCACATGGGGCGGAGGCCCGGCTGCATGGCTGTGCAGTCACACGCGCTTATCTTTACGCATATCACCGCTCGGTTCGCGATGAAATGATAAAACAGCACAACAGTGATTTCGCTCGCTCCATACAGGAATCGTTTTAGGGGCGAAGCTCTTTATGCTGTCGGTCGTGCGTCCACCATGTAGTAGTAGTATTCGTCAAAGTAGCAGCAGGTAGCCACCTCTCATTTAGTCCTTGGAACGTCCGCCGGATGGCGGTACTTCTATATGATGCGAGATGGCGGTACTAGGAGTGTTCACTAGATGGACGGATGGACGCACGCACAGACATAAGCACCGACGGACAGACGGATACACACGGACGGACGGATACACAGACGGAGGGACGCACAGATGGACGCACGAACGAACGGACGGACGGAAGCTCGGACGGGCCGACGAACACTTCGCCCTACTCATCATTCACTCTGTGGATATGCTGTATTTTTATTTCTTACGCCGGCGTTTTTCACATTCCCCAAAACATCCCTTTTTCTGCGACATGACGCTCGGCAAACGCGAAAGCGCGCGAAAAGAAAATGCAGGCCGAGACGCCACTGTGAGATTTTCTCACCAAGCATTGTGACGCAGTAAATTTTGGAGGCGTCTACTGGGCCCTACAAAGCTTCTACTCGATAAAAATGAAGTACACTGTCTTCTGTAGGTGCCCTAAAGGTGTAGCATATGAAGCTTCCTCCTCCTTCAGAAAACTTCATTGAAGCAATGTCACAAAAATACAAAAAATACATTTTGAAATCTCTACGTCACGCGCAGAGATTTCGGCGCAAAATTTAAAACTGAAACTTCAACCGTGACTTCATTCGCTAATAATGAACTTACGACAGTGAAACCTTTGGCATTAGAGTTCTCGAAGTGCAGTTTGTGAATCTAAACCAAGAGATCGTTTCTGTTAATTGTCGCTTTAAGTTACGCAAGGTTGGATGTCGTGGGAGTTAAGCTAAGCTCCCTTCGTGTGCCATTCCCATTTGTTGCTGTCGCTTTCATTGCTTCATCTCGTGCTGTGAAGCTGTTATTATTATTATTATTATTATTACTATTATTATTATTATTAGTATTATTATTATCATTATTATTATTATTTTGCACAGCTGCGTTTAGGCATGAAACCTTGGAACACAATTCGGCGATTGCATCAAGTTGTTTTACAGCTGTGTTAAAGGGGACCCAAGTCCCCTTTGAAACATTTGGCACACGCACTACAGACCGAATTCGAGCTTTTCGCGTCACTAGGACCGCATCGTGACACGCCCGATTTCGTTCCGACCTTTATGTGGCAACACGTCCATGGGAACGACACTGCTATGGCACCCGAAGCGTGTCGGCCTTGTCGCATGAGCAACAACGCGTGCGAGAAACAAACAAACAAAAATGTAGAGAACAGCGCTTTGACAGAGGAAGACATCAAAAGTTTCCTTTATTGAATACGTACGCGTTCTTTGTGTACGCCATGGAGTTTAAAACATTTAGAGCGGCACTGAGGAGATATCGTAGATCAATTTAAGCATCTGTATCGCCTATTCAACGCGATCACTGATCAGTTTTAGTGTTGGCAAGTGAAATGAACGCCGGGATCAGCTCCTTCTCAATCCGCGGTATACACATCCCGGTTGGCTTAAAATCTCCAGTATTTTCTCATGTAAATCTCTGCCGGAGACCATTGCCCATCGAAGATCTACAGAAGCGTCATGGACGTAAATCTTAGCATTCCACAAGTTCGGTGGCGCTTTAGCGACAAGCGGGGGTGAAGTTACCCTGTGCTACTTTTAAATTTGTGTTAAAGTTGTGTTACCTATAAATGCATCTAATGATGCCTTCGTGCTTCCTTTCCCTTGTTATTGTGTTTTATTTACTTTGCCAACAGCAGCCATTATCGCCCGATTATTGCGCGAATGGATACGGCAGGCCCCAGTTAAAGATCCGGTCCGCTTCACGTCAGCTGCGACGCATCCCCCTCCCCCCTTTTCTCTTCCTAATCCTAATACATAAAAAGGTCCTTTGTCACTTGCAGGGCCTCGGTATACCTGTGTCAGGGCATTGTTCACTTCTAAGACTGTAGATATTACTTTAGCTTTCTGCATAGTTTAATTTTTACACGAAAACTTCCGCCTTCTCTGTCCAATTCTGTACTCATGATTTACAATCCGTCCCCTGAATCACTCGGCAAGGTAATGCCATCAGCGAATCGCTTGTTACTGTGGTGCTTTCCATTTACTCATATCCCTAACTGTTCCCAACCCGGAGCTTTCAAAACCTGGTCTAACGTTGTAGACCCTTGGTTGGTAAAATTATTTGATGGTACCTTTTGATATATATATATATATATATATATATATATATATATATATATATATATATATATATATATATATATATATATATATATATATATATATATAATTTGTCCACCGTCTTTCAACCAATCACCTTATCCTCGCCAGGGTGCTTGTGTCTTTGCAATCCTCCAAGGCTTCCTTTACTTCCCCTGCTGTTACTGGTGGGACGTACGATTATTCTCACCAACTACTTGTTTAATAATCGCCCTAATTGACTCGGTTACTGGTCTCATAGAGGAACGAAAAATTTAGGAGGAAACATCACGCTGCGCTACTGAAACCTACTCTGTCGGTCAAACATCACCAAAACGTTACGGCGTGCGGAAGGTTTTCATACTCACGGTTTTGGGATCGTAAACTTCCTTAAGGTGTAGGCTTGTCCGGCGTCGTAGTAGTTGCAGTAGCCACCGCTATGGCGATGGTGCTGTGGCACTCGCACAGCTAGTACTCGGCTTGCTCACTAGGTGGTGCTGCGGCGCTCGCTCCACAACTACCGCTGACATAAACAACTACCGTCCTATAACAGTGACATCAGTGGTCCACAGGCTGGCGATGCAGAATATAAAGGAAAGACTGCAGGCATGGATAAAAGACGAGGGGGTGCTGGGGGAACTGCAGAATGGGTTTCGGAAACACAGGAGGTTGGAAGACAATCTGTCCTCACTGATGCAGTGCATCGAAATAGCAGAAAAAGAACACAGGCCCCTGTGGCTAGCATTCTTGGATATCAAGGGAGCGTACGATAGCGTGGTTCAAGAGGAATTGTGGGGAATACTGGACACACTAGGCGTGGAACATGTAGTCACTAATCTTTTAAAGGGTATCTATAAAGGTAACAAGGTAGTTATAAAATGGGAAAAACAGGTATCCAAGCCTGCAGAGGTAAATCGGGGGCTTAGGCAGGGGTGCCCCCTGTCACCCTTATTATTCATGATGTACCTAGAAGGATTAGAAGCAAAATTAGAGGGAAGTGGGCTGGGCTTCAACCTCTCTTTAGTCAAACAAGGAAAACTTATTGATCAGGCACTACCGGCATTAATGTACGCAGATGATATAGTGCTAATGGCCAACAACAAGGAAGATTTGCAGAGATTGATGGACATCTGCGGTAATGAGGGAGATAGGTTAGATTTTATATTCAGTAAGAAAAAATCAGTAGTCATGATTTTCAATGACAACGAAGGTAGTGAGCTTAGGATACAGGAGGTCACGCTAGAGATAACAGATAAATACAAATATCTGGGCGTATGGATAAGCAATGGGACCGAGTACCTGAGGGAACACGAAATATACGTGACGACTAAAGGTAACATGAATGCAGCAGTGATGAAAAATAGGGCACTGTGGAATTACAATAGATATGATGTTGTGAGAGGAATATGGAAAGGGGTAATGGTTCCTGGGCTGACGTTCGGCAATGCGGTCTTGTGCACGAGATCAGAAGTTCAAGCAAGATTAGAAATCAAGCAACGTGGAATAGGTAGGCTTGCTTTAGGAGCTCACGGGAATACACCAAATCAGGGAGTACAAGGTGATATGGGATGGACATCATTTGAGGGCAGGAAAGCTAGCAGCAAGATAAAATTTGAGAAGCGATTGAGAGAAATGAAGGAGGAGCGTTGGGCTAGGAAGATATTTGGCTGCTTGTACATTAAGAATGTCGATACAAAATGGAGGAAGCGAACCAGAAAATTGACTGGTAAATACTAAGAAAACAGCTGGGGGCCAAACCAAAAAGAACTATCGGTTAAGAAGAAAGTGAAGGAAACGGAGACTGACATGTGGAAAATTGGCATGATTAAGAAGCCCGCACTAGAGATCTATCGAACTTTTAAGCAGGAAATTGCCAAGGAAAGGATCTATGATAATACTCGGGGTAGTTCTCTACTGTTTGAGGCAAGGACGGGAGTACTGCGAACCAAGACATATCGGGCCAAATACGAAGGGGTAGACACAGTATGCAGTGCGTGTGGAGAGGAAGAAGAAACTGCCGAACACTTGATAATGTTCTGTAAAGGGCTTCACCCTATAGTTCAGGATGATGGCGCAGAGTTTTTCAAAGCATTGGGGTTTAGGGACCGGGAGGGAAAAAGAGACTTTAAGCAAGTAGACTTAACTAGAAGGAGGTTATCTGATTGGTGGCTAAAGTCAAGGCACGAGTGAAAATTAAACTCTTCACTGCAAAGTACGAATCCTCAAACTCACTTTTTAAGGAAAAAAAATAAATATAGTTTTGGGTTCATTAAGTATTACGGCTTGGTGGCGCTAGCCACCGCCCAATCTAAAGGGTACAGCTATATCCATCCATCCATCCATCCATCCATCCATCCATCCACCCCGATGCGTGCTCTAGTGTGATAGGAGACCACTAGAGGCGCAGCTATAAGATGCGTTCGCTCTTGGCACGCTTCCTCTTCCGCCGGCGGTCTGTGTGCTTCTCGCATGAGCGACGAAGATGGCGGAGCGGAGGGCTCGGAAAGCGGCTGCAGCGCGCGCTGCAGTGAGAGCCGAAGCTGCACAGAAGCGCTGGCAAGAGGATCCTGAGCTCACGGTGGCGGTGAAACGCGCACAAAGTGTTTCTCACGTCTTCACATGACGATCGACCGGGCAAAATTTACGGAGGCTTCACGGTTTACCGATGTACCTCCGGAACTGCCCCAACTCATCATCATTCACTCCGTGGATATGCTGCGACTTTTTTTTATTCTAGCGAGAGCTACATTGGCCATATTCTCGCTGTTTCGCGAGAATATGCCTAGCAACCACCACTGCTGGCAGCGCCACTCGCCACGCCATCTGGCATGACGTCGGAGAAGAGGCCGGGCAAGCCACGTTGAAACAAAGGAGGAGCCGGCGTCACATCGTATAAATGGAAGGGGCAACTTGGTGCGATTTATCGACATATAAGGATACTGAGTCAGAGAGATTGAAAAAAAGCAAGGTTGCTTCGTCGGAACGAAATCTTGAGGAGAAAGCGAGCCGAGGAGACAAAGTAAGAACGAGTCGCATGCCTGGAGAAGCGTAACCACACAAAGAACCAAGCTAAATAAGATTAACAGTAGATATCGCTACGCACACACTGGCATAGCTGAGTTGAGCAACTGCATTTTTTTAGGGGCGAAGCTTCATATTGCGTGGATTGCGCGTCCTCGTTGCGGGTAACCGCCCCTCGTTAATTTTTTAACCGGCCATGGAGGGCGGTACTTGTACTATACGCTGAAAAATGCAAATGGAACGACACTACAGAGCGTTATTGGTAGAAAAGAAGAATTGACGTCACACGTGCGGAAGGAAGAAGAGACGATCGCGTGTTCTTCGGCGGCGCCATACGCCAGGGGGCGCTCTATAGTACAATAAAAGAGTTCAGTTCGGACTGGTACGGTGGATGGACGTGTTATGAACGCGTTTTTTTTTTAGCGCTCCCGATCAAGTGCGCAGATAAGTAGCTTTGCATGTTTCGAACTTGCTTTTATCATCAATAAGGCAGCAGTTAAGTAGCACTTACTACATTGTACGGCTTTTTCGAGAGCCAGTCACCAGGTATTTATTAGCTTGTGTGTGTTTTTTTCTTCTCTTGCCACCCCATGGGGGAGGTGCACGTGCACCAAACACACAAACTTTTGTAGTAGAGCTTAGAATTTTTTTGTAGGGCAGGGTTCGTCGTACGACGTGTTCTGTAATTATCGAGTGGGAGAATTCATAAGGGCAATCGATGTCAAAAAGACATGGTTAAAAAAGCTGTAAAATGTTTAGAATGCTGGGTGGGTTTGAAAATGTACCCAAGTTCAGACGCAAATGGAGAGGAGGTTGACGCCAAGTGTAGGCAATGTGAGGTCAAAGAAAAAATGGAGAAAATGATGGTTGCCCAGAGTCACTGCTGATGAGAATCACCGAGCTGGTGACTGCGTTGGCGACAGCGCAAGAGAAAACGAGGGCTATGGGGAAAAGGCTGAAGTCTGCCGAGGAGGCACTAGTGAAGGTGAACAAAGGAGCGGCCGACGGAGAGAACGGTAGGGCACCGGCAACCAGAATGGCGGAGAAGAAAGAGCAAGCAAGTTCGGGAAAAACAGGTTCAGCCGATTCGATGGTCGCAAGACCCAGCTTCAGCGAAGTAGTGGTGGGGTTGGGAAGGGATAAAGCAGCCGGCGTCACAGGTGCAAGTAACCGCCAGGTGCAGTACGCTCCAGCTGAAAAGTCACAGCACGTGATAATCGCCGGGGACTCGAATAGAATCTATGTGCAGAAGCAATCAAAGAGAGGGTAACAAGAGGGTTGACAAGAGGGTGAAGAGGTGACAAGAGGGTTGCAGTAGGGACGTTCCCAGGACGCAAGCTGGAAGCAGTCATGAGGCAAGCGAGCGCAAAACTCAAAACTACAGCTGATGGCCGAAACCTCGTCATAACAGCAGGCGCTTTAAACGATGTCTTAATTAAATAAAGATACGGCAAGAGTAGCGACCACACTAGCGGAAGGGGTCGATGACATGCGCGCCATTTCTCCTCAGGTACAGGTAGTGATGTGCACGACACCAGCGGTACCGGTGCGTGACGGCAACCTGCAAAGAGCGGTTGTCAACGCAAACCAAGAGATATGGCGGATGAGTCGAGAGAAAATCTTTGAGGTAGTGGAAATAAACAGAAAGGTGCATAGGTGGGGTGGTTTTCAACGAGACAGAATTCATTTCGATGAGAGGCTAGGTCATGAGGTGGGTTGGCGACGTTCAGGACGCTCAGTAGCTTTTTTTTTTTTTGGGGGGGGGGGGGGGGGGGCACGCTGGCCCTTCGGGGTGCAGGATAGCTAGTAACGAGGAAAACAACCAGGGGGACTCTTCGACAGGTGGTATAGACAGATACGATTTCAAAGTGACACCAATATCTAAGACACGTAGAGTCAGTGGCATAAAACGACTCAGCCACGAGGGCCGAGCCAATTCAGACGTAGGGTATATTAACATGCAGGGTGGCAGGAATAGGCTGAAGTGGGAAGAGATAGAAGAACAGCTAAGGGAGGAGAGGCCGATGGTATATGGTTTTGTAGAAACACATCTTATGGACATGGAACAACCTCCTAACAAACCGGACTACGCATGGGAATATTGTAATAGAACAGAAGGCAGCAGAAAGGGGGTGGTATTGGGGCATTCATTTATGAAAGTACAGACTGGCAAAGGGTCAAGCAGGAGTGCAAGGAACATTTATAGCTAAAGGGGAAAGTGGCAGCGCAAATGACGCTCCTGGGTTTTGTATACTTGTGGACAGGGGCAAAAGCCAGAGAGGAAAATCAACAACAGTACAGTGCGTAGCAAATGACATTGACGAACTAGGAGAAGAGTGCGAAGTAATTATATTATGAGATATGAATGCGCACGTAGATGATATGGATGGATCTCCTGACCCAACAGGAAGAATGTTAATGGATATGAGTGAAAGGTATGATTTAATCATTTGCAACAGCACCGAGAAATGCGAAGGGCAGATAACATGGGAGGTGGGAAGGCTGCAGTCGATGATGGATTACGCAATAATGTATGATCGGCTAAGGGTGATGAACATAGATGAATATGGGGCCAGAAGCTTAGGTAGTGATCACAAACGTATCAAGCTGAGTTTTGGAAGAGAAATGAAATTGGAAAGGCGGCATTACGAGCAACCACACGGTAACATTTATTCAGAAAGGCAAATAGAAGTAGCACCTAAGAGATTGAGAAAATAATCACCGAGGATACTAAAACAGAGTGGCCGTACAAAATTCTAATTCGATTGTTTGAGTTAGAGCTTGCTAAGGTACGAGTCAAATCAACCGGAAAAAGCAGACACAAACCCAAGAGCTGGTGGGATGGGGAAGTTAAAGGAGCAACAGTAAGACGTCAGGAAGCCTCCAGTGTACATAGGTATGCTAAACAGAGGGGTGAACCGGAAGATGATGCCAAAAGAAAATGGGATAACTTTTTGAGCTGCAGAATGGAAGCTTCCGATTTGATCAGTGAAAAACTTAGAAGAAAAGGGCCCAATGAATGGCGGATGTAAACAAAAAGGATACAAATGCAGCTGCAAAGTTTTTGAACCATCTCAATTCTCTGAGTAATAAGACAAGCATGAAACAGAGGCTTATAACTACAGTTCAGGGGGTCCGACTAAAAGGGGATGAGGCAATGGGATATATAAAAACAATGATGACAAAAATTGAAACACTAAAAAAGCGCTGCATGCACCGTAGCAGATGACGATGGGCCAATTAGCGCAGTGGCTCCACTGGGACAACGAGAGTGGGAAAAAGCAGAGAAAAGAGTTCTTAATAGCACATCAACAGGCCCTGACGGCATCTCAATCATGCTAATAAAGAAACTAGGACCAAACTCTAAGCAAACATAGAGAGGCAGCAAGCAAAGCCATAATGAATGGTGAAGCTCCCAGTGGGTGGAAACTAAGAAGGATGAGCGTGATCTATAAAGGAAA
The DNA here is from genome assembly GCF_043290135.1 of Rhipicephalus microplus. Lineage (NCBI taxonomy): Eukaryota > Metazoa > Arthropoda > Arachnida > Ixodida > Ixodidae > Rhipicephalus > Rhipicephalus microplus. Next base: position 128,749,930 of record NC_134704.1, read on the forward strand.
GGGAGACAAAGCCGATATAAACAACTACCGTCCTATAACAGTGGCATCAGTAGTTTACAGGATGGTGATGCAGATAGTAAAGGAAAAATTACAAACATGGGTGGAGATTGAGGGGCTGCTGGGAGAACTACAAAGTGGGTTCTGTAGACAAATGAGGTTGGAGGACAATCTGTCTTCATTGATGCAGTGAGTTGAGATAGCGGAAAAAGAACATGGCCCCTATGGCTGGCACTTCTAGATATCAAATGAGCTTACGATAGTGTGGTTAGAGAAAACTTGTGGGGAATACTGTACACACTAGATTTGGAAGATGAAATAACTAATATTTTAAAGGATATCTATAAAAGTAGCAAGGTAGTTATCAAATGGTAAGAACTGGTATCTGAACCTATAGAGATACAACGCGGGCTCCGACAGGGATGTCATTTGTCACCTTTGTTATTTATGCTGTATCTCCAGGGACTAGAAGCCAAATTAGAGGGGAGCGCACTCGGCTTCAGCCTCTCTTTTGCCAAGCAAGGAAAACACATTGAAGAGTCACTACCAGCATTGATGTATGCAGATGATATAGTATTATTAGCCAAAAACAAGGAAGATTCTGCAAGGATTGATAGACATCTGTGGTAATGAGGGATATAGGTTAAATTTGAAGTTCAACAGGGAAAAATCGGCAATCATAATTTTCAATGATAACAAAGGCAGTGAGCATAAGATACAGGAAGTCACGCCAGAAATTGTAGATAAGTACAAATATTTAGGCATATGGATAATTAACGGGGCAGAGTATCTAAAGTAGCACGAAAGATTTGTAATGACTAAGTGCACCAGGAATGCAGCTGTAATGAAAAATAGGGCACTGTAAAACTACAATAGGTGTGACGTTGTGAGAGGGATTTAGAAAGGTGTCATGGTCCCGGGTTTGACGTTCGGCAATGCAAGATTGGAAATAAAACAACGTCACATAAATAGACTTGCTTTGGGAGCACACGGGAATACCCCAAATCAGGGAATACAGGGAGACATGGGATGGACATCGTTTGAGTGCAGGGAAGCTAGCTGCAAGTTAGAATTTGAGAAGCGATTGAGAAAAATCAGAGAGGAGGGTTGGGCTAGGAAAGTTTTCAGCTACTTGTACATGAAGAATGTCTATACTAAATGGAGGAAACGAACTCGAACATTGTCGAGCAAGTATTTAGACAGTAGTAGAATACCAAGCCAAAAGGCCCCATCGGTTAAGAAGAAGGTGAAGGAAATAGAGAGGGACATGTGGAAGATGGGAATGCTTACGAAATCATCACTGGAGACCTACCGAACTTTTGAGCAGGAAATTGCAAGGGAAAAGATGGACGATAATTCTCGGGGTAGTGCTCTGCTCTTCGAGCCTAGAACGGGAGTATTGCGAACCAAGACGTACCGAGCAAAATACGAAGGCACAGACACGGTATGTAGTGCGCGTGGAGAGGAGGAGGAAACGGCTGAACATTTGATAATCTTCTGTGAAGGGTTCCACCCTGTAGTCAAAAATAATGGCGCCGAATTTTTCATTTTCGAAGCATTGGGATTTATGAACAGCGAAGGCAAAATAGACTTTAAACGGGTAGCAATAACCAGGAGGAGGCTAACTACAATCGAGGCGTGAGTGAAATTCAATCCTTAAACACACAGTGATAGTACTTAACTTTATGGCTAGGAGGCGTGAGCCACCGCCCGATCTAAAGGGCACAGCCGGATACATTTATCCATTCATCCAAAGCGACGTTTCGGCACCCGCGCACATTCAGACGCTCAGCGACGGAGGATGGCCAAGACTGCTGTGCGGCGTGCGCGCAGGGCGGCGGCGGCTCGTGGTCGAAGAAGGGACCCCGACGTGCGGACGCGCGAGACAGAAGCGCGCCGCGAAGACCCTGCAGTACGACAACAGGAGGTCGCAGCGGCGTGCGGATGGTCCCAGCTTCGCCCCACTCTCCATCATTCACCTCGTGGATATGCTGTCATTTTTTTTTCTTCACGAACCTCCTGCGTGAGACGCCCGAAACACGCCCGAAAGACGCCCGAAAAACACAAAACTCAGAATTCTCGGCAAATCTCATAGCTTTAGTCCTCTTAACCCTAATGATGTGCCACGCGGCGCCATTTCAGGGAGTGTTTATTGCTTGCCAAGGCTAGCTGACTAGGTGACGTAGTGCTCCCTCTCAAGTTTTTTTTTTCTTCTTCTTCCATGTTAGTTCTCACTTCAAGCCTCCTTGATGCCACAGTCTTCTCAACTCTCTGACTTTCCCCTCACTCGCTTCTTAAAGATTTACCCCTTCCCAGCAGTTCGCCAGACAGTTTTTTCGCCCCCCCAAAAGTTAAGAGCTTACCTCAATCAGAATAATGTCCGCGACATTTAGTAGTAGGCTTTATTCAGGGAGGATACGCAGCAACTCTAGTCCCTCAGCTGCGCCGCACAGCGGAACTTTATTGCTATAGCAAATACACGGACAGTCTTGACGGGTTTTCCCCGTCATGTCCTGTATGAATGAAGTTTAAATTGGTGAGATCCCTCAGCGGATCGTTTGTTCTACGCACTGGTAGTGGCCCGCGAGAAGGGGCAACGGTCGGGGCTGAAGCGGAGATCAGATGAGCCGTTCCATCTCTGTAGCTTCGAGGCGCTTGCCATTAGATTTACCCACCTGCTGAAACCGCCCGTTGAACGATCGAGCAAAGAGGAAACGCCCCACCCATCTTTAAAAAAGCGTAGAAACTCGCGAGGGGGGGGATTGCGAATGTAGCAACTGTAAAGTTTGATTTTATGGGCGCGGTAGCCGTCGCTCGCGGGCACGCTATCTCGCCAGCCATAAGCGGCAGGCTCATACACTTTTGATAGTACTGCGCTGTCGAAACAGAATGTGCGAAAAGTGTCCCTGGGGCGGCCATATTCTCTTACACCAGCGTTTCGTAGTTCTGTGAAATTGGATCCAAAAGAGTTGGCTTCCAGCCTCACTTTGTATAACACTACAATTTCTCGCAACCCTGGCGGCGAAACTGCGACTTTTTTTCAGGAGCGATATCGACTTACAATAGCGTCAGTAGAAGCTTTCTTTTAGATGCGAAGCAGCTTTGAGTCAAGCTCAATCCGGTGTGCGGCATGACCACTCTTACTGCGCGTTCACTCCCCCTTCTCTCCTCTCCTACACTCCCTTCCTCTCTCACCTCGCAATGCCGACGCAGGGAGAATCTGCTAACTTACGCACGCTCCTCTTCTTCTCCTCTAGACATTCCTCCCCATGGCATTACACCCCCATTGCGCATGCGTGTCCCCTCCTCTCTCTCCGCTCCTATGCTCTGCCCTCGCAATGCCAACACAGGCCGCGTCTGCTCCCGAGTTTCTTGATTTAAAAAAAAAAAACGACTTCTCACGCTGCACAACCGTTCACTGGCCACCCAGTACGCTGCACTGAATATACAGTATGTATATACAGTACTAAGCCGGTATTTTCAATCAGTGCCGGCTCTGCACTAATTCAATCATTAACGCGATTGAATCTTCACAGAGTCGTACCGTACGTTTAATTTTTGTCTTACTATTCCTATGACTCTAGTTAATCGAAACTCAAATCCAAAGCAAACTTTCCCAATCTTGTATCACACCGTGGAGTTCCCCGCCTTTCTCTCTTTCACAAGTTTTTCCACAAATTACCCCAAGTCGACCTCATTGTTTCCGCACAACGCCACTCAAGCCGGACCAACCACGAAAAGATCGTAGACCCCCCCTCGAGCTCACACTGTTTCCCATTGATCCTCTTCAACCTCACATCAAGGGACTGGAATGGCCTTCCCATCAAACCAGTGCTTCAATCTGACCCAATTATGTTCAAACCTATCATAGAACGATTTTGTACATATGCCCTTCTCTTATGTAAAACACCTTCCATTGGGGGCCTTCAAGGTAAAATAAGTACATGAATAAGTTAATTAATTAATTAATAGGCAATGGATATAGACCTCCAAAGCAGTGCCGGTGGGAGATTTCTTCTGTGCGTTGTTGAACAATAAAAATTCGCAGCGTGCACATTCATTAAACGTGGACTGTGGGACTCTGCGTCCAAGCTGAGTCTTCTGTCTCTCATTGCCCATTAGCAGCGATTGGCATGTTCCAGTTGGAAACACCGCGATCCATCACTGCGTCCTTTGCACCTTTCCAGGTTTCTCTCCTGCGCAACGCCACGATGAGCGCCAACATCGCCGCCAGTGTAAGCGTTAATGCCCGCTGCTTTGCATCTACACGAGGTTCCCTTTAGCAAGACATAATGTAATTTTTTTTTATTTCGGTGAATGTTTTCTCATATTAAAAGAATTGCCAGTGAATGACTGCACCACTAAAGAAAAGAAGCCAGAACGCAGGGTTCTATATACACGGCTAAATTCATAGCAGCAAGATCCCATATGATAGACAGGTGCCTGGGCTAGTTAGTGATTGGGAATCAACATATTTGTACAGCGCAAGACTACGTAGTTATGAAAGACTTCTGTAGTTAGGTCATAACTACTCGTAGTCTTGCGCTGTGCAATTACGAAGATCCCATAGCCTTTATGCCAGCACGTTCAAGTAATTGGCTTCAATGTTTTCAATACGTGCAGATTTACAAGGCTAAATGAGAGTGTCACATGCTTGCCACAATTTTTTTCTTTATTACAAAGAAAAAAACATCCATCATTGAGGAAAGCATAAATCATGCAGAGCTATAAGGCATTGCATGACAGTACAAGTCTCCATATAGAAAACTGTGTGTAATCCAAAAACCATGTACAAATTCACAATACACAACCACAACGCTCAACTTTGCTTCCACTCTTAAAATCTTACCAACACATACAGCACATGTATACTGGTGACCGCAAGGCATATTGCAGGTGTTTATTTATATTGCTTGCACAAACCAAGCATAAAGGAGGATATGTTATGAAGGAAAAAATGGTCCCTTTTGCTGTACATAAAAAAAGTAAATAATGAAAAGCTTCCAGAAAGCTTTACTAGCCCCAGACAATGAATGATGCTATTTGCCCCCCAAAAATTTGTTCAAACTTGGAATCAAATAAAAAAACTTACAACATAAAAAAACTAAACCACCTGAGCTGCATTGGCTTAGGACTTACACATTTGTTCCTTAAATGAAAAACTTTTCGGACAGCTTCAATGGGAGACAAAACTACATTGCTCGCTTTGCTCTGGTCAGAGGAAATGAGTACGTGGGAAACATGAACAAAAAAGTACAGACAATACACATATACGATATGCCACTTGTCATTCGAATAAATAGAACCACAGTGAACAAGACTCAAAGAAACCCATACCCCAAACAAGAAATAAACCACAGCCACATGTAATTCCACAGCTTGATCTGCTGTTAAACGAATCCCTTCATTCCTCGCAATAGCTTTTCGAGAACGGTAATTTCTGCAAACTTTTCATAAAAAGACAAAAAAAAGAAGCGTCAGTCAACAAGTATGCTCACGAACACTCGGCAATATGCACATGATATTTGCACAACTTCTTGTTTTCAACGACACAGGGATGCCGGCAATCTGTTACAAAACACGCCTCGAAAAATGCATCACCCTGTCTGTGAGATATGATTAGCATGTAACAGAGCCAGTAGGCAGTTCCTTGCCATTCTTCATCACCCAATATCAATGCTCACAGGAACTCCCGCAAGTGAACTCCCGCTGAGATTTGTCACGCAGTCTTGTACAACCTTGCTTCCTACTTTTGAGCACTGGCAGGTTAGTTTTTGTATATAAGGCAAAGAAGGCATGTCTCTCCCACATGCTTAAAGATGTCTCAAAATACACTGGGTAATATTCATGGAGTCACAGTAGTTGTGCCTTAATGAAATGAAATGGAACACATCAACTATCGAAATGTAATAACAACATGGAGAACTATACATATGTCACTGGGAGAACAACGACCTCACTGCTTCGCGATGCCAATTATTCCTTTCACTTTTGGCATTTGTGCAGCATACCAGTTTTAAAAACTCAGCACAATATTACGATATGATGTGTACGGCATAACAGCCAGAGCTTTTCGAGAAAGCTGTGTTGGGAATGTTCGGATACTGGTCACACATCTTGGAGGATGAAAATTTGTGTTAAAACCACAATAGAGCTAGAAGCTTAGCTCTGGAGCCCACAAAACATGCACCACTTGGTCCTTGATTATTGCTTGGATACACGAATGAGAATGAGTTTATGAAAGTAAAGAAACCTTGCCACCTACCATGAACGATTTCCAAGGACAGCAGCTCTCACCAGGACGCAGCATACATCGTAACAAGTTCACTCGCTCATTGCAGACATAGAACCAAAGCAAACATTTCCTTCAAACATTCAAAGTCTTTACCTAATTGCAAGACAAGTGCACTACATGGTAAATGATAACATGAACTAATCTCCGCACCCACTTTTTCGGTATTGCAGGTACTGAGAATTTGATGAGACACACACCAAAGGCTTTTGAGATTAAGACTACCTATATGAATTACATTCCACTCCCTCTTTTTGAAGTATGAAATATCACACTATCCAAAACATGGCTGTAACTTTGGAAAAAGTGGCAGTGTTCGTGGAAGGCCTACCTGAAGTTAGAAGGTTGATGATGGAAGTCCCCTCAACACCTTTCGACAGTGATATGAGGTGTTAAAATGACTAAAGATCGTAGAATCTACACATCCAACAGCTACTCCAGGGCCCGCTGAAGTCACAGCACAGTCAGTCACACAATGCACACATGTTAGACAAGAAAAAGAACATCTGGATTGTCTCCACTTTGTTTGTTGCTCTATGAACCTATTTCAGCTTTTCCCACTGCAGTCTCACTTCTTACAGCTAATTCATAACTTAATTATAAGAGCTAACACTAATTCAAGTCAAGTCTAAGCATAAATCAAGTGAGAACATTAGTTTAGTGTTTTCATACATCAGGTAATCTCCTCCCCCAACCAGCAGAAAAATTGTGAATGGCAACAGTACTAAGTCACTAAAATGAAATATAAATGAGCAAAGGAGTGCTTCTGGGTTCTAATGCCATTTTGTCTGGCAGTGAAACCAATGGCCGAACATTGCAGAGGTGCTACACTTCCTTGAAGCCCCAGCACTAAATTAAATAAAGCATCAAAAGAACTTGTTTTGCTCAACTAAATGAATGACAACTCATAAAAGCTCCGGTGAGCTACAACTACACTCATACAAGGTTCCAGAATGATGGATGGGTTCACTCTTTCTTCGTAGAACTGTGCACACACAAACTAACAGTTGCCTGAAACAGTCTATGACATGTCTTCGCTATAGGATATGACTTGTTTATGACTTTGAAACAACCATGACAACCACAGCACAGAGAGAGCTATCTTGACACTTTGGCTCATGGAGTGATCAGGCAAGGGCACGAGACCCATTTGGAGAAAATGTGAGCTATCCAACAGGCTCTTAAAAGAGGTGAATTTGATAAGCAATATTTGTTCTATTCGTCAAAACGTTTCGTGGTATTACAGAGCAGCTGCTTGCATGTCTGCAACTGCAGCATCTCAGCAAATGGGCATGCGCAGTGGCAGGTCAAAACCAGCTGTCTTATTTGAACATGTCAATTCATGTGACAAAATATCAGATCCTGACCACTCCGAGGCATCTACAGTTATGCATCTCTTCATTCCTTGCACATCCATATATTACCAAACAGCTTCTTTCTTGCAAACATCAAACACTTGATAGAGCAAGAGCAAATGAAAGTGCCTCAAGTGAGTGTATTCTAGGCAGCTTTGTGACCATAACACAGAGTGCATTATTACAACATGGAAAGTATTGCAAACTCAGAAAAGGAATGTGCCCTTTACATTGGAGCACGAACTACCACCATAGTTCATGTTTGGAGTTGATCCTTGAGTTTATTATCACCATCAACTGAAAGTCATTGCCGATCAGATATCCACTACTGATGCTAGAAATTATGCTCTAAGTTTTCTTTTTGTCTTCTCGCATATTTTAATTTACAGTTTAGTGACCTTTTAAAGTCTGCAAAGCAAGAACAAGCAAGAAAGGTTCGTGCACTGTGTTGCAACTCATAATAACGAAGCATCAGTACAGTTCCTCAACATCACCAAAAAGAATGTGTCCGTTCTGCACACTTTTCTCACGCTGCTCCCTCGCAGCTTCCGCAGTGGCGATTAGGTTTAAAGAAAGAAAGATTGCTTCGTCTGGCACAATAACTAAAGCACTGCTAACAAAGGCCAGTAAGTGAATTCGCATTTCCCGGTTGGGTGCCGATGGCTACTCCGCATTATCTCATGCCATCCTCGCCATGACCAAGGCACGCCAATTCATATCACTTGCCCCTCACAGAGCCATCCAGAGGCTGCGCCACGGATGGAGAAAAAAAAAAAAAAACCCGGTTTCTGCAACGGCCGAATACCTGTCTCGACGCCCACTAGTAATCTGCGCGCACTGAATTTCCGTCGCGTGCGCTGGATTCGGAAAAGTGTGTAGGCTGTCCCCCTACGATACGAACGTTTAGTGGCAAGCCAAGAGCCTTGCGTAGGCGCGTTCGGGTCAGAAGGAGCTGCGCGTGACGCCAGGCTAAGCACGATTCACCGTCAGTCGGCTACCTTGGGCGCAAGAAATCCTTGACGCCATTGCGTCATCCAAAAAGAACATCATGCGTCTCGTGAAGGGCCCCCGCTTCCGCGTAGTGAGCGCGGTCTCGCATCCTCTCCCTCGCCGAGCACGTTGCAGCGAGCACGGCGCTAAGGCTGATTGCGATCTCGCACACGGATTCATTAAACGACACCGAACAAGGGAAACTGCAGCGGATGCCGTGCTGCTGCACGCTTTTTAGGCCTAGCCGCTGAATCGCTCTCGGCGTCCTGTCCGGGACAATGAGTATGGCAGAACAGGATGCGGGGGCCCGGGACGGCGGCGGGAAACGAGACCCCAGGTGCGACAAGAAAAGACGTCTTTCAATTTCTTTTTTGTCACTTTGAACTTATTCACGCGTTCAAAGCGGTTATGTGTGCCTCTATACCAGTGAACTGCGATGACGAAGAAGACACGTAAACGAAAAAAAAAAAAAAAACTGAAAAGAAAACGGCTGACGGAACAGATGGAAACCTGTACGAAGGGCAGAGGGGTTGGGTGAGAAGCGAGGCGAAATAAAAGTCACGCCGCGTCCCACATGGGCTGGAAAACTGCGTGAACTGAACCCTACCAAGACAGCGTCACGCAAGGAGGCCCTTACAAAAGGTCGGCAACGAAGAAAACAACACACAAACTAAATCACGCGCCTTTATATGCCAGGGCGAAACTTTTTATTTTTTTTTTTTACTTTTTGGCACGGAGCAATGACTGCTAAATCACGAAACGAAGTGCTGCACGTTTTTTTTTTTTTTTTTCTGTCAGTGCATGTAGGCGAAATCTTTCGTCACCCTTCAGAATCATGCGTTCTTCCTAGTTTTGAGGAAAGGTCGCGCGAGAGAATTAAAAAAAAGAAAGACGGCAGCCTAGCGTAACTATGAAGGCGACGCAAACGTTTGCACGGCATTCGCCAATGGAAACGGTAAAACTACCGAGTCAATTGTTTTCGGGACATCAACGATATCTTGAGGGCACTGAACGAAAAGCTGAAAACATAGCGACTTGGAAGAGCGCTATTTGAAGGAGAATTATAAGCACGCTGTTCCGATTTTGTATATTAGATTACTATTTTTTTTCTTTGATTCCAAGAGCAGCCGCGCCGACAGCTGCTTCTCGGCTTGACGTCGCCACTGACAGACAGTATTGCATGCTTTAGTTTGTATTTCCTATATTTTTCCGGTGACCCATCCCGGAAACAATTCTGTTCAACCACTGCACACGGCCACGCAGAGACCGAGATAGAAACAAAGGCGAAACGAACCAAACAAAAGGAATGCGTTACCGCATACACCTTGGCAGAACGTCGCTATCTGGGAATCACCACCACAAGTAACTATTTGCGGTAACAGTCAACTGAACCAGCTCCTGTCGAGTGATAAGCGAATACAATGAGGCTACTGCCTTCATGGTAAGTCTCTACGTCAGTCAAACAGATGAGATTGGTAGAGCAACTAGCACGAAAAACGGCTCGCGCAAAACGGCATGGCGAGGCGAACGTGTTTTTTTTTTTTTTAATCATTTTAATCTACCAGGAACGGTAAAAGAACAGCGTTCACCCTTATGATCGTTCCCTAACGGTCGCTGGCTACAACGCGAGCATCACGTCCCAAAGGCGGCGCCGCTGAAAGGACGTTTCGGCGCCATGGAATGCGCGGGCCCAGCAACGGTGCGCGCCTCGTATATCGATCTCCGCTTGGCAGTGTCAGGTGAGCTAGCAATGGCGACTACAGGATGCAACCCGAGAAGTCGGCAGCGGTATCACGCCGCTAACGGGGCCAGGATGAGCGAATGTATAAGGCACTGGATAGAGCGACAGCCGGTGGTGCCGCGAATGATTTCCCTGTGAGCAATGTCTACTTTCCAACGCGGCGGAACAGCCTACAAGTAGCGACACACTAACCTCAAAACCTTCGTTTTCGAAAAGCTTCGTTCGCGATATCGACCGCTGTCAACGCTTCAAGCGAATGCCCCCCAAGTGATTCGGGAAGCGTTTCCTGTTGTTACGCGATGCACCGGAACTTTGTCCATTCTGCATTTTTCTAGAACACTTTCGCGAGTAAAGTGAGCAGTGTAAAAACGCTTATAAAGATCGTAATGAAAAACTGCACCTACATTGTACAAAAAACTGCTTGATATGAATGTAGAAAATTCTATACGAACCCTATAGACGACACATCACAACGACGACAACTGGGGATAGGTAATCAATCAGACGAGCTCGAGGCTTTTGCCTTCCAAGTGTTTTTCTAGGTCTGAGATGAGGTCCCTGTAGTGGACGGGGTCCAGGTTCTTGGCGAGCAAATCGAGCAGGAACCACTCGCCCACTTTGCAGCGGTCCAGCACGCGTTCCAGGTAGGTGACGTTCACGAGACGCGCCCGGGACTTGAGCACGTGAAACCTGGCCGGAGCCCAGATGAACAGCACCGTGCGGTACACAATCACGAGACCAGAGAGCACTGCGAGGATGACGAACCAGAACCAAAGGAACACGTAGATCTTCTCGTTGATGATGTTGATGGGCAGGATGCACATGGCGTCGTGCTTCTGCACGTCGCCGGACGAACCGTACATGTGAAAGGTGCACTTGGTTAGTCGCGGGAAGACCTTGATCATGGGGTCGAAGCGCACCGACCAATCCCACTCGGTGAACTCGAGCACCTTGGTGCCGTAAGTCGAGAACTCGCCGCCCAGGAAGTCATCCATGAGGTAGATCTGACCGATGACGTTGACAAAGTTGAGGATCTCGCAGAGGAAGTAGTAGAAGGTGTACATTTTATGGTGACCAATGTGGTTCATGAAATACTCGACCAGAAGCTTGCGGCTGCTCTTGCGCTTGTCGTCGCACAGAATAGGCGAGTTGAGGTCGAGCACGAGCGTGCTGATCTTGTTGCCCTCGCAGGCGATCCACAAGTAGCGAGGCACGTAAAACAGCACCGCTTGAAAGAACAGCACGAAGCACACCCACTGATAATAGCCGTGGTACACTCGCTGCTCGCCCGGAGTGTACTTGTCCACGCCCGGGTAGGGTACTTGGACGCCGACCTTCTTGTTCCAGGCATCCTTGACGCTGAACGTCGAGTGGATCCAACAAAAGGTGTCCAACACTCTCGTCGGCACGCTGTCTTTGCTAATGCAGTCGATCGGGTCACCGATGTACTGCCGACTCGTGACCAGGATGCTGAAGGCGATCAGAAGAGCGCACGTCACTTTGTAGTGCAACCGAAACACATGGTTGTCGGTGACGATCGTTTCGATCTTGATGAGACTCTTCAGTCCTCCGAATATTTTATCCATGGCTGGCAAGGCTTCGTTTTCGGCGGCGGCCGCCTAAAAGAAAGAAGGCACAGTTGTTTCGTTCGTTGCTGAAGCGGCGCGGCGACGCACAAGAAGCACGCTTGCCGCCGACTGCGAGACAAAAAGGGCGATGCGAGGCTTTCCCTTCCGCGCAGTACGCAAACCGCCGTACGCCGAAGCGACGCAGCTGTCAAAAGAGAACGGCCTCGCCGGCGAGCAGCGGACAAGTTGGCGCGCCGCGTACCCGCACGCAACCAACCATGACGCTCTTCGAATGCCCACGTGACCAGCGACAACCAATCGAGATCAGGCGAGAAGCGCGCCTCGTTTTGAACTTTTGTGCGTTCCAAGCGCGTCGCCCGCTTCCTCCTCTCTCGGGAGACATACAGAAACGCAGAGGCTGTTGTCTGAGGGAGGATGAGACGGCCCGAACCTTTCTAGTCAGCGGGGTTCCCCCCGACCCACACGAGGAGGGCGAATGAAGGGGGGATGCGGCTGATGGGGGGGGGGGGGTTAGCTCGGAGGATACTGTAGGACAATCTGGTGCTCTCTCTCTTCCCTGGAAATGGCGCCCGCCGACTGCGTGGTTTTCGGACGACGGAGAGGGCGGGCGAAACGGAGGGGTCGTCCACCAACTTTCCAGCGGTTTGCCCGCGCTTGGGGGGCCTCGCCGATGGTTTGTTGCCGCCCGCTCGTTGCGTGGCGCGGGTCGATTTCGTCACTTGGAAACGGCCTGACAAAACGTGCATTAAAGCGCCGATAGCACGTGTGACGTTTCGGCGTGCGTTGGCTTGAGCGCCGAGGCAATCGGCGCCATTCGTTAAAACAACGCGCCGTGTCTCCTCGCCAAGCGATGCGTAACCAAGGTCGTAAGAGGAGCACACGCAGAGCCCGAGAAATTCCGTGCTGGCGAACTGTCGGCTGCGGCGGAGCGGGCCGTCACCACGTCGCTTCTTGCGGGCGGGACCGTTCTTGGCGTTGTTTGTTTTGGTGCCCCGGTCACACGGCCGCATTTCTTCGGCATCGTTGATGCGCCCAAGTTTGATAAGGCACGTGCAAGTGGCGGCGTCGAGCGATTGGATCATAAACATGGTTGCATGTTTCGTTTCGCGTAATTTTTACAGATGGATACTTAATAAGATGAAGAAGCAAACATGACCGTTTGTCGACACCTGTCAGCAGAAGAGTAGCAGTGTTATTTCAGCTGGTGTCTGTCAAATTGTCGAAGCTGCCTTGTGGAAAACTGTTTTGATACCTGTTGCAATTACGCCCGCGATTTTGCCATCTGTTCATCCGGCGTTGGAAATTGCGTAGCAACGCCAATGAACCAACAGCTGACGTAGCACGAAAGCGCGTAGTAACACTGAAAAATGCGTATATGACTCATGACGCATCGTAGAGATGTCACGAGCCCTTTTGGAAATCAAAAACCACGTTTGCACTGCTTCAAAGAGCACGCTAAAACGTTTTATATTTGTGCGAATAAATGTCTGGTATATCTCTGCGGTGGGTTGCACATATTAATAAGTATTAGGTAAGACACATCATTTTTATTCAGCATATGCCGTTGAAGGCTCCCGTACCCTTCATTCAGATAACGTATCGCTGCACAAAATAATAAGTGACTCCGAGGAACATGTTAAATGAGTAGCCGTGTGTTCTCAGCGTAGCTTGGGGGTTTCACTGATCTGAATGAGATAGTCCACTTAGTGCCGGCGTTACAGCTTTGAGCGCGAAAACTTTGTTTTATTTGCAGATTTTGATAATAATTCTAGGAGTTTAACGTCCCAAAACCACGATATGATTATGAGAAATGCCGTGGTGGAGGGCTCCGGAAATTTGGGCCCCTGAGGCTCTTTAACGAGCATCTAAATAAATTTAAGCACGCGGGCCTCAAGCATTTTCGCCTCCATCGAGTCGCCACGGCCGGGATTTGATCCCGCGGTCTGCGTGTATTCTCAGATTCTGTTGCAACGTTGTTGGGCATTTGAGCAAATGGAAGATAAATAGAACCCCGGATTTCGCCAAAGTGACGCACTAAAACCCTAATTATAGAACCACTGTATTTATCACGCGTTTGCTTTCGGAAGTAGCTTCCACAGACCAATGCCTCATATTTTTTTTATCGTTCTAAGTCAAGCCGGAACAACTAAAGAACACACGGACACCAAGTCGTCTTATCGCCTAAATACCGAGATGAGCGGCAAAGTCACGAGGAATGAATGAATTAAAACAGATCTTGCTGAACGTAATAAACGTCGTGAGGAAGCACTTCTGCCTGACAGGGGTGCTTATTAAGTGTAAACAGAGTATAGAACGACCCACCTCGTAGCCTGTCAGGAATGCAAAATCATGAAATCATTTCAGAAAGCTTAGAAGCAAACACAAGTTATAACTTCTTCATTGCGATAGCAATTATATGGACACTCTCGGCTGGATTTTGCGTCGACGTCGGCGTCGATGTCATGCACTGTATTTGTATACGTATCTATATACATGAAAACGCAAGAAAGAAGAAACCCAGAAAGAACAATTCGGCACGCGGAATCGAACGTGGGACCTCTGCGTCATGAAAGCAAAGTTTAACCACTAAGCCACCTCGGAGCACATCCTCCTCTGTTCAAACGGCATGCTACCTATATCTACCACTTACCGCTGCTCACGAGCATCTCAGGGGGGGGGGGGGGGGGATTTTGTTTTCAGCATTACTTGCAAGATGGCGCAATGAGCGCGCGTCACCACATCGTGCGGCGGCGCCCGCTCTTATCTCATACGCGTACTCTGCCCGGCTTAGAGAAGGGGAGCGCAATGCTCCGTCACACACCCTTATCTCACGGCGGCGAGGAGGGGAAGTTCGTACGCTTTGGCTGGCCTCGGGCTTTACCTGGAACAATTCTGCTGTAGTTACCGGGTGCACAAAGGTCACTGCAATCATTGCAGTCTCCCTTTGCGAAAAGCGCACGCTTTTTAGACACAGCAAAGTAACAAATGAGACGCTGATAGCGTGAATCCGTATCCGTGAGTATGTTTTGTGCGTCATTTGTGCGTGAGGAACGCGGGGCATGTTTCGATCTGCTTGCCATTCTGTGCGTGACTTTTCAATTTGTTGCTATCGCGTTCATTGCTTCTTTGCCTTTCCGGTAAAGCTGTGACTTTTTTTTTTTTTCAGAAGCTAAGCTCCTTAGGTTTTCACGATGTCCGTTGACTCCTTCATTGTCATACATGTTTCCGTTGGACTGAAACAGAAGTGTGACATATATCGCATATAGAGCGTTCATAGCACGCATACACGTTTAAAATAGACCACGGTTCATCTGTATGTCCGTAAATCCATCCGTCCTCGCATCTTTCCGTGCAACCGTTCACCCATCTGTCTGTCCTTTATACTAGTCGGTGACTTGAACGCAGACATTGTGGACCTTAGTACCTAGCATTCATCATCAGCCTCCACTCATGAATCTGCAGTAAGTTTTGTCTTCTTATTCGTTTCTTTTTGTACTAACCCCATCAGCAAGGTTTACTATTCTGCGTCAACCTTCGGCCGAACATTGCCGAACCACCATTGCAAATTTCTATATAGTAGTATGATGTGGGACACACACTTGAGATGAAATGTGCAAGTTATCCGCCCGTACACATGCCTCTACTCTCATTACGAGATGATAGGCGAAACTAAACGGGTTAACTCTCAGCGCCACGCCTATTATGATCGTCGGCAAAGTGATAGTTGTCAAGACAAATTACGGACTCGTAAAAGAAATACCATGGCGCTGCCGCGTGCTGCGACTTCTAAAATGCTCCTCGTAATATCAATAGCTAGGTAAAGGCGGTACTAGTGGTGTAGACAGAAACGGTTGTTTCAATATCACCCTCACAAATTTTTAAAATTTTTATTTAAATACTTACACCAACACGTACAAAGTCTTGCACAAAAACACACAAGAGTATCATTAAAGCCTCCTCCCTCGCCGCCACATCCTCCCCGCCCCCCCCCCCCCCCACACACAAAATTGTGGCTACGCTACTGCACGACTCTAAAAGCAATGACCTGCTGCCACGAAAACAGACGAGAATTAATTTTGAAAAAGCCTTACACATTCGTTGCTTTTTTTACCTGTTGGCACATATACATCAACATTACACCCCATGCACAGCAGGTGTAATCACATCACGCAGTTTTATATGCTGAGTCTACTTCTTGAGCATAGCGTACGAATGTAATGAGGTGTTAAAGTCTAATCACAAACCTATCACGCCTTCCTAATTGACCATACATGTGTGGGCATAAGACGACCTCTTCCTTTATCTCCCCCCCCCCCCCTTATGCGTTTTTATTGCTCTGCATTCTGATCATAGAGGTCTCAGAGAGGCCAGTCGGAGAAGCGAGAAGTGCTTCAGTAAAGCTCCCCCTCCCTCCTCCCACGCACACCCTTTATTCGATGACCATGCGCCAGCCTGTACAGAGAAGTCACATTCGCCTCCAGCAAAAACAATGCTGTATGCTATGATCAGCCTTGCATCACATGCCGCTTGAAGAGTTCCATCGTTTTATTTGAATGCCATGTAGTCCGGCAAGAAACGAACAAAACGTTCAGTTGGGAATATTAAATGTACACATCTGTGTACTTGCTAACTGCAGAAGATTTTCGTAAATTCCGTGAAGCATCAAAACAATCATGTTGTTTATAGGCTTGCCCGGGAGAGTGTGCCCTAGCTTGTAAGGTGTCCGCAGGATTCCAACGAAGTTTTACAAGGCAACTTAGTCCTATAGTATTCTAGGAATAAGAAGCTTAAGAATCCAGATATTATGACTCGGCCAGTAATCACTATATACTGCAGCTCTCCGTAGACGGCAGGCCAGGTAAAAACTCGCATGCTGCCGCAACGAACGAACAAACTATACAGCAAACTATCGCAGAGGTGTGCACAGACGGCTTTTCGTTTTTGTCAAGCTATTTGCCACCATCAAGTTAGACCTCACAATGAGCCAATTAGCTTAAGTCAGTGCAACGACTACTGCTTTTCGAACTCGTTAAGCACTGACAAGTGACACCGCGGCCGTCTCTGTCTTCTTGGGGACGCCTCGTGAAGCTGCAGTCAAGCCACAAAGCTGTCGTCGAGATGTCTCGTGTCCCCTCTCGGTCGTAGCCGCAGGAAAGATTTACGACTCCCGGTTTTCAACAGCCCTGCTTTTCTTTAAATCCATGTGCTGCTTTTCTTTTTTTGCACAAACTGAAAGCTTCGTCGTGCGGTAAATTTCTGCGCGTGTACAGTGGCGTTCGCGTCTGTGAACACGAGCAAAACTCTCGGAGACACCATGGCAGATATACGGTATTGCTGAAGCTTTTAGAAGACCACAAGTGTGAATGTAAAAAGTTGATCATTCCTAAGCTGGAACTCTGACTTTAACATGGTGATTTCCCCGCTGCGGAGTCTGCCGTTCAGTGGATGTGAAGCAAGCGTGGACGTAATGAGAGAAAGGGGGGGGGGGGAGAATAAGGATAGACGAAAATTGGACACTTTCGGCAAAGCGCTGTGTTTTCGGTACGTGTCAGAAGATTGTCCGTCAGTATGGTCTATACGCTTCGGAATTTAATGCAATCTGATGTGGGAAAAGTTGTGTCATTTAGAAAAAATTAAGACACATATGGTAACTGGTAACCCGAAAAAAGAATGAAGAGGACATCGTTCCTCTTCTTAACATTTCGTGTTCAGATAAGCCATGCTTCAGCACTCATTCAGTTCGCTCGTTGTCCCAACGTAATCTCGAAATCCTATAGGTTGCCATGTATTTCCCGAAACGTCAGGGGGGGGGGGGGTAGAAATTCTTGTTTTAAACCTCCCCAAACGCCCAATGGAAGTTTGTCAACCTACACTTACACGTTTATATATGCAAGAACTTTATATAAGCGAAAACATTGCATGGCTTATGAATATGGCTCATTAAAAAGAAAGAAATCTGGACTTCAACATAAAGGGCGTTAACACGAATGGTACCAAACGCCGATGATTTATTGTGTCTCACGACGGCATATAAGCTTTCATCTGTGCTCTCCACATGAAATGAAGGAAGTGTCATTTTTATCTTAATAGATTTGTGTGCGGGTTTCTCACGAATTCGGTATACTGCCGTAATCACGGTATGAAGGGGACTTGGCCATTTATTACGCTGCACACGGAACAACGAAATAAAACTCTCAGGATCTTTTAGGCATCTACGTCAATGAACCGTGAAGAAGGTGAAGTCCACTCTTTTTTTTTTCAACTAAGTCCATGTACCGCACCTTTTGTGCCCCCTTCTGAAAGGTCTTTGCAACTAACGTGCGTCTGCAGTGTCTCAGAGATTGACCCACATTTGACAAAGCAATTATGTCATACGTGACGACGCCACGATGTGATATCACAGTGACGTTACATAATTTGACCATTTGTGACGTCATGGCATGATGCTCATATTTTTACATCATTCGTGTAGACGCCAACGCGGGACGCCAATCAATTCTGGCAGCTATGATTGTCAGGCACGCATGCAGTGTAGAGCTCCGGAACCTTCGACCAGCTCGTGTTCTTTAACGTGCAAACACATCGCAAAGTACACGGCACTTTACCAATTTGCCGCAGGCGAAATGCGACCTCCGCGGCATGGAATCGAACCAGTGACCTTCTGGTTAGCAGCTGAGCACCGTACACCCACTATACTACAGAGGTGGACAACGCGAGGCGACGAGGCACTGCATATTGCGTATGCCGAGTGAGCAAAGCTTTGCTATACGTGAGAGAGATAGAGAGAGAGAGAAAGAGACATGCAACACAGTTACAACGGTGAATGCTGCAGTTTTATCTCCACAAAACTTTCACCCACATTTTGCTTCAATGCATGAGGCCAGGTCATCCCTCGATGTGCCGATACCTCTGCGTTCGATCAAGCGTGACGTTGGAATCTATCTGCCTCCTGCTTTCCAGTCATCCAACTTAGTTTCGGTAAGTGACAGCAGAGCTTTCCCACCACTATACAGCGATCGACGCGTATACACCTTGGCAGGCTGGCACGTCTGCGCCATGACGTCACCTCTTCGACGGCAGCCCTACCAGTTTCACGCAGGGTACCCGGAAAGCAATTTTTGACTGCGGCAATACGCTCTGTGTGCTTGTAATGAAGCGACGCTGCGTGCGCAGCTGTTATGTGACGTGGCGTGCACACGTGTTGCGCTGATGATCAGGCTTCACGTGTTTTAGACACGTGCATGCAGTCCAGCTGTGCACACATATTGGACTGACAGATAAGGTACCAGAGTGAAATTTCAGCAGATATCTCCATTGCACTAAGCATGTTAGTGTTGAAACCGTTAGTCGAGAGAGAGGACACAGAGAGCCTGCATTGATTGGCAATGTTTTTATTTAGCTGATGTCAAAGTTTCTATGCAGACCATGTGCGTGCGCGGCAGTTTGCAGAAATTAGTGGCTGCATGAACTTTTTGAGAAGCCTTAACGCTTAGAAAGAACGTTACGCAGGGCATATGCTGGTAATCAACGTTTGAAACTCCTGTGTGAAACTTCATGGACAAAATAGTAATTTAAAAAAGAGCGAGGACAAGCGCCTTTCTATTTTTTGTCTGTGCAACTTCCTGCTGGAGTTACAGGTATAGATTTATGATAGCCGTCGACATGTGCCGTAAGGGGCCAGATGTCACCCAGGCCTCTAATCCCGTTAAATCAATCAATCAATCAATCAATCACTTAATATTATTTAAATTATTAGCAAGTCTTGCCGTATTGCCTTCCGTTGATTTTTGCAAGGACCATCTGAATCTTTAAGCAATCGTGGTTGTGAACTATATAACATGGCTCGTATACACTCTCGTGGGCATTGCCCAAGGAATCATTTGAGACACCTAAGACTCGGTCGGCGGAAGCTCTGCCGGACTGCCAATAAACTTGTTACCAACCAACTTCACCTCCTTGACGTCATCTCATAAAACAAACA